>NC_080860.1:10875106-11186310 GCF_030435755.1 Ochotona princeps | reverse complement strand
TTCAAATGTACATGGGCATACAGGATCTTACTGTTTCCAGGAAAACACAGTGACATCTGTCAGATACCACATAGTAGTCTGATAGTTAAAAGTACTTACTTCACGGGCTCAGCAGCGTGGCCTAGTGGCTAAGGTCCTCGCCTTGATCCCATATGGCCGCTGGTTCTAATCCCGACAGCTCCACTTCCTCTCTATCTCTCCTCCTCTCAGTATATCTGACTTTGTAATAAAAATAAAATAAATCTTTAAAAAAAAAGTATTTATTTCACAACTCAGCATTAAGTAACTGAATCCACTTTTAGGATGCTATATCTTTGCAGAGCTGGGATGTGGGCCATTGTTGTCAAATAAGAGTAATGACTGTATAAGAATTCATGTGAAACAGGAAATGAAGTTAGCAGTTTTCCATGTAATTCTAAGATGTGAGAAGTTGTATGGTACCCAAAGGCTAAGTTTAGGACACAAACGCTTAAGATTCTGCATTAAACATCCTGTCTGGCTTAGAGCATACCTGTCTCCTCCCCTCTGTCCCTCCCCTCCCCAAAATGACTTAGTGGAATCTGTGAAGAGATCTACTTTTATGATAAATTGCAGTTTTGACTATGTGGATGTTTTGTTTTCAACTGAACAGGAAAACTAAAAGTGATAAGCTGGGTAATTAATATGTAGGATGTGTTGTACATCTGCAGGTTAAGCCACTGCTTGAAGTGCACCTATCACATATTGGAATGCCTAGTTTTGAGTCTAACTGGTGTGCTTGCTATCCAGCTGTTTTTCCTGCGCGTTCTGGAAGGTGGCAGGTGATGGCTCAGCCTCATAAGGAAACCCAAATGGGCTCTTCATCCTGGCTGTTGGAAGCATTTGGAGAGTGAGCCAGTAGATGAAAGATAATCTCTTACTGTCACTCTGTCTTTGCAGGAAGTAAGTAAGTAAAGAAATAACAGAAGGATGAATGATAGTAGCATGGTAGATACAGGAACGGATGTGATGATTGTCTCTGGTCTCTAGGGCCATCTGCTGTCCTTCATAGCCTAGTTCTTTAGCTAACTCTGTGCCTGTGGCCAAGAAATTAATTTCCTTAGACTTGTTTTTTCATTCATAAAATTGGGTGGATAATACTGCCTATGGATTGAATGAAATACTGTAGATGGATATACTTTATACAATTTTAAATCTCTTTAGTTTATTGTAGGCTGAATCCAGTCCCTCAGAGCTATCCATGCTTAAATACGGAGAACCTTTGAGTGCAGTGAGACTTAGTGGGTGTGATTGAATCAAGGAACTTTGGGCAAGGGTCTTAACCTAGATTATCTGGGTGTGCCCGATGTAATTGTTCTATCATTAGAAGATGGAGGTCAAAGGATCAAAGTTAGCAGATGCGGTGGAGCAGGAAGTTATAGTGATAGCACAAAGGGGTCATGAGCCACGGCATGCAGGTGGTCTTCTTGAAGCTGTAAGGGCAAGGAAAACCATTCTGTCCAAGCCTCCAGAAGGAACCATCCCTGGGAGATGAGTCTGACGGCTGTCCTCCAGCACTAGCAGAGAATGCATTCTGTGTGGTTTGAAGCCACCATGTGTGGTATTTTAAGGCAGCATATGGAAATGAATACAAGGAATTACTCAAGTTGAAAAAGGGAAAGTTTTCTTTGAGAGATTCTAAGTCCATCATCAGAAGAGAACAGTGTTCATCATAGTGTGAAGCCCAGGAGAGCAGCATTTGTGTTCTTAGACTTCCTACAATGTAGCCTAAACTGGGGTGTCCATAACTCAGGTGGCTCTAGAGGCGATTAGATTGGGAGAAGACGACGGTCCATACTCCAAACCTCTGGAACATCTGAAGGAAGTGCTTCAGGAAGACTTTCTCATACTGGAAGTCTTCCTGGAACTTGGTTCCCATGGCAGCTCCTGAAGCTGCTGTTCACCAGTCATTCATCATGTTTGTGCTTCTAGATTAGTTCAGCAAATTTCTTTAAAACAGTTTCTCCAAGCTTGATGAGTTTTGCAGCAGTACACCGGAGGATAGTATTTCAGAAATTCTCTGAAGTGTACAGCCTTGGGGTTCTCCATGGGCAGATAGCAGCTGGCGTGGGTCTGCCTGAGTGTGTGTGTGTTCTCTGTCAGCCAGGGTCTTTTTCACTGGATCCTTGTCAGCATCTTTCCAATCACAGATTTCCGGATTAAAAATGTGTTACCCAGAATTTGGGTTGAAAAATGGCAGTTACTAGGAAATAGTGTGACTTGAGATCATGAAAACTTTGTGGGGAGGGTAGATGTACAAGAAAGAGAATCTGTGGATAGAACCTGAAGTGTTTGGAGTGTCAGCTAATTGTGATTTTCCTGATTCTATAAGGCAGCCTGTATCGTAAAAGTTAGGCATGATTCTAGACATAATGCCACATGCAAAATTCACTTTATATATTGGTCTTTTAAGGACAATTTGGGTTTCCTAAACTTTGATTTTACCTGTGTTTGCTATGAATTGGTAACCTAGTTGAGATGGACGATATTTTGATATATAACAAAGGATTGATTTAGCATTGATGATCCCTTCTCTGGTAACCTTGTTAGAAGCAGAAAGAGTACTTCTACTTAAAAATAATTCTTTATTATTATGTTTTTTATTCGAAAGGCAGATTTACAAGGAGAGGAGGAGAGGCAATGGGAGACCTTCCAGCTACTGGTGCACTCCTAAAATGGGTGCAACAGCCAAAAGTGAGCTAATCTGAAGCCAGGAGCCTGGAGCTTTTTCCGGGTCTTCCACGTGGGTACAGGGGCTAAGGCCTTGGGTCATCTGCTGCTTTCCCACACCGTAAGCAGGGAGCTAGGTTGGAAGCAGAGCAGCCAGGACACAAACCGGTAACTGTATGAGATGCTGACACTGCAGGCGGAGGATTAGCGTACTACACCATGGCACCAGCCCTAGAATACCTTTAAGTTTGCTTTAGTTTTTTTTTTTTCTAGTAATACATCTTTCAAGCAAGAAACAGTGTGCAGTGCAGTCAGAGCTTTGTGTGTGCACTGCCTCTGCAGCTTCCAAACTCGTGCTTTCACAGCGGCCTTGGCAGTTTCTCCATCAATCACACACATTTTGTTAAATCTTCAATATTGTGTGCCATGGCTGAATGTTAAGGTGTTCCTGACCCCAGTTCAAACACTGAAACATGAGCCCAGGTGGGGCAGAATTAAAAGGTAGAACTTTGGGGGAACTGATGAAGTTCTGAGTGCAGAGCTCTTGAGTGGGTGTAGTGTAGGTTTGTCAGCTCCTGCTACCCTGCGAGGGGATGTGCGAAAGCAGGTGGGAAGCAGAGCAGACCTGACCTTGCCACACACACACAACCTGCTGGTGCCTTGATTGCCAGCTCCTCACTTCTAGTAAAGTGAGAAACAAGCTTGTTTATGGATTACCCAGTCTGTCTTATAGCAGCCCAAATTGCTTAAGACACTGTGTTTTTGCCCCTTTCCACCAATTTCTTCAGGAAAGTTTTATGCCCCCTCCCTAAGTTTTTATCTCTCTACTTAACCTCTTTGTGTGCAGTGTGATGCTTTCCAGTCGTTTTAGGTTGAGGAACAAGAGTTTCTGATTCTTGCATATAGTTCTGACTCAGCGGAGCCTCTTTTGTCAGTCCAGGAAACTGGCTTTCAGGGAACTTTGATGACTATTCTTGCAGTTTCTAAACTCTGCCAATTTTCTGTGGTGCTCTGGCCCATAACTTTAAAAACTGAATCCATCTTCTCTCAAAGTTTTGAGCTGTGCTGTGTTTTCTGTCTGACCTGATTCATGCAGACAGTCTACATTAGTGATCAAAACCAAGTGAGCCTCAGATTTACTATTCCATGTTGAAACAGTGCTGGGGACCTGACAGAAGCCCTAGGCCTAATGGTCGGCTTCACATTTTGCCTTAGTTTACCTTTAGATCTACCAATCCAAGCTTTGTGATTGATGCTGTTAATGAATGGTAGAAAGCTGTTACATTGTTACTTACTTAGCTCTGAAAAAAAAGAACTCTTATTTGTCAACTAATCAAATACTGAGCATTTGTGATAAAAGCAAAATACAGGGCCTGGTGCAGTAGCCTAGCGGCTAAAGTCCTCATCTTGCATGTGCTGGGATCCCAGTTCGTGTCCGGTGGCTCCACTTCCCATTAGCTCCTTCTTGTAGCCTGGGAAAGCAGTCAAGGATGGCCCGAAGCCTTGGGACCCTGCACCCATGTGGGAGAGCAGCACCAGCCACTAAATTTATTTAGGAAGTTAGAAGAGATTAGAGGAGATAGCAATAGGGAAAGATCTTCCATCTGCTGATTCACTTCCCAGATGGCCACAGCGACCAGTGCTGGGTCACACCAAAGCCAGGAGCATCATGTAGGCTTTGCGTGTGGGTCATCTTCCACTGTTTTTCCCAGGCCAGTAGCTGCAAGATGGATCTGAATGGAACAGCCACATCTTGAACTGGCAGTCAATATAGAATGCAAGCAGTGGCATGTTCTGCTATGCCACATACCAGCCCCCTGAAAATTTCACAATTCGTATGTAGTTTCTTTCTAATTTCCATTTTTGGTGAACTTTATTTTTTTTAAAGATTTATTTATTCTTATTACAAAGTCAGATATATAGAGAGGAGGAGAGACAGAGGAAGATCTTCCATCTGATGATTCACTCCCCAAGTGAGCTCAATGGCTGGTGCTGCTGTGCCGATCCGAAGCCGGGAACCAGGAACCTCTTCCGGGTCTCCCATGTGGGTGCAGTGTCCCAAGGCTTTAGGCCGTCCTCCCTGCCACAAGCAGGGAGCTGGATGGGAAGTGGAGCTGGATGGGAAGTGGAGCTGCCGGGATTAGAACTGGCACCCATACGGGATCCTGGCACATTCAAGGTGAGGGCTTTAGCTGCTAGGCCATGGTGCCGGGCCCATTTTTGGTGAACTTAAAAAAAGTACTGTCATGTTCCCAGTAGCTTCCCCACTTAGTTTTTTTTTTTTTTTTTTTTTTTTTTTTTAGATTTATTTTATTTCAAAGTCAGATACACAGAGGAGGAGGAGAGACAGAGAGGAAGATCTTCCATCCGATGGTTCACTCCCTAAGTGAGCTCAACAGCTGGTGCTGTGCCGATCCAAAGCCAGGAGCCAGGAACTTCTTTCCGGGTCTCCCACACGGGTGCAGGGTCCCAAGGCTTTGGGCTGTCCTCCACTGCTTTCCCAGGCCACAAGCAGGGAGCTGGATGGGAAGTGGAGCTGCCGGGATTAGAACCGGCGCCCATATGGGGTTCCGGTATGTTCAAAGTGAGAACTTCAGCCGCTAGGCCACTGCGCCAGACCCCTTGAACCTTCTTGGCAGAATTCTTGACCATTGGTTACACTGTAGTGAATAAGTGTTCATAGGTTTCTGAAGTGAGAGATGACCCAAAAGCTGTTTTTCAGGCAGAACTATGTGGTTCTAGGAGTGAATTTTCACTTCAAGTTCAGAACAATATGTTACTTAGCTCTGGTAACCAATTCTGTCAGCCGCATTCACAGTTGTTTCCCTTCCTCCCTATTTGTGGTTTCACCTCAGGGATTTCAGTTTGCCATGGTCAAAGGGTAAGTGTGTGAGTATAACACACGAGTAAGATGTTTGGGTGAGGAAAGAGGCCACAGTTCATGAAGCTTCAAGTATGATACATTGCTAGAATGATTACATTTTATTACCAATTATTATTGTTAATTTCTAACTGTCCAGCTTCAATACTAAACTTTATCGTAAGTATATAGGTATAAAAAATGTAAACTATACAGGACTTGGCACTGGCTGAATCTGTGGACTTACACTTCCTTATTCTGGAATGTTAGATACATGGAGTCAAGTTGTTAGCGTTTTGAGTTTGATTTCGTTTATGTAGCTTAACTGCATTTGAGAGTCTTCCATGCCACATCTGTTAGTAGTGTCAGGGCCAAGTAGCACTGCACTATAGGAATTTGTCTCTTTGGTCCCTAACTAATAAGATATTTGGGTTGTTTCCAGGTTTTGGCAATTCTGAATAAAGCTGCAATTTTCTTTCTCATTTAAAATTTTGTTTTTTTTTCAAAGACTTATTTGATTATTGGACCCAACATGGCAGCCTAGTGGCTAAAGTCCTCACATTGCAACCACTGGGATCCCATATGGGTGTAGGTTTGTGTCCAGGCTGCTCTACTTCCCATCCAGCTCCCTGCTTGTTGCCTGGAAGAGCAGTAGAGGCCTTGGGACCCTGCACCCATGTTGGAGACCTGGAAGAAGCTCCTGGCTTCTGACTTCAGATTGACTCAGTTCTAACCATTAAGACCACTTGAGGAGTGAAGCAGTAGATGAAAGATCTTTTTCTCTGTCTCTCCTTTCTGTAAATCTACTTTTCCAATAAAAAAAATTTAAGAGATTTGTTTATTTAGTTGAAAGAGCTACAAGAAAAGGGAAAAGCAGAGAAAGAGGCAGGGAGAGAGAGAATATCTTCAGTCTCCTGGTTCACTTCCCAGATGGCCAGAATTGTGCTTGGCCAAAGCTAGGAGCTTCTTCCAGGTCTCTTTGGGCTCTTGGTCATGAGCCCAAACACGTGGGCCATCCTCTGCTGCTTTTCCCCAGAGCTTTAGCGTGGAACTGGATCAGAAGTACAGCAGTTGAGGCACGAACTTGTTCCCATGTGAATGCTGACCTCTGGACAGCAGCTCTACTCGCCACACCACAACACTAGCCCCATCATGCAGAATTTTCTGGAGACACGTATTTTTCAATTTTTTTGTTCATACAGTAAAGGAATATTTAACTTCATATGAAGCTGCTACACTGTTTCTGATGGGATTGTACTATTCTGTATTTCCGCAAATAAGGTTTGAAATTTTCTAGTCTAGTGCTTTCCCCCCACCCCTTGTTAGTGCTTGCTTTCTGTTTGGTGGTTTAAGGTAAACCATTCTAATAGTTTCACAGTTGTGTCTCAAGGAGAGCTTTCATTTGCATCTTGTTAATGCTATGCCAGTCATGCGTCTCCTTGCTGATGTCATTGACATGTGTGTATCTTCCTTGGTGAAATAACATGTTCACATTTTTTGGTTCATTTTTAAAAATTGGGTTGTTTTGTTGATTGAGTTGGGAAGTCATTTATGTCTGTGCTTTGCAGAATTCCTCCCAGTTGGCTTCTCTTCCTGTGTCTTTCAATGAGTAGTGTTTGGGCCTGGCGACATGGCTCAGGTCGCTTTCGATCAGCTCAGCTGTAGCGATTGTGGCCACTTGGGGAGTGAACCAGAGGATGGAAGATCTTTCTCTCCCTCTCTTTGTAAATCTGCCTTTACAATAAAATATAATAAAGCTTTTTTTTTTTTTTTAAAGGCAGTGTTTCTGAAGTCTAGCTTAAAATTTTTCTTGTACAGTTTGCCTGTGTTTTGTATCTTGAGAAATCTTATCCAGCTCAGAGCCATAAAGGTGTTTTCTCCTATAGAAACTTTCGGGGTTTCAAAATTTTACATCTGAAGGTGTGATTTTTTTGTATATAGATGAGTTTTCATTAAATATTAATTGTTTATTGAGAGGAGGAAGAGAAAGATGGGAGGGGTAGGCTGGCAGGCAGAGAGAGCTGGTTTCACTTCCCAAATGACTACAACAGTCAGAGCTGGCCCAGGCTGCAGCCAGGAGCCTGAGGTGGATGGCAGGAACTCAGTAACAGCATCTGCTTCCTCCCGGGCCTGTTACCAGGGAGCTGGATGAGAAGCGGAGTAGCCAGGACTCCAGCTGGCGCTGATTGGGGAGGTAGGCCTCCCACGCTGCAGGCTCAGCTGGGCCGTGACACTCACCCCTGCAGATAAGGGTTTCGGTTTATTTTGCCTGTGGAATCTGCGTTCAGAAGACTATTTTCCTTGGACAGTTTTGTCAGAAATCAGTTGATGATGTATTTGTGGATGCCTGGAAATTGTGCTCCATTCCATTTCGTGGTGTGCCTGTTTTTCCCTAATATCATAGTTTTATAGTGTTTAATTAATTAATGTGGTTCCTCCAATTTCCCCTTCCTCACAGTTGTTTTGACTATTCTCAAGTTTCTTTGCTTCCATACAAATTTTAGAGTCAGCTTATTTGTTCAGAAAGGTTTGTAGTTTTCAGTTGCGTTGATTTTCTGTGTATAGTGGAATTTGTTGCTTTTTCCCCCCTAAGGTGGGAGCTTAGATGATCTGTTTTAAACCTTTTCTCTTTCAATGTGGTTGTTTCATTTTGTGGATTTTCCTCAAACAACATGGCTTTTGCTGCAGTGCATATACTTTGAATAATTGATATTTTTATCCTTACTCAGTTCATGATGGGTTATTTAGAATCATATTTTAAAATTTCCAGATATTTGGGAGATTTCACAGATTTCCTTATGTGGGTGGTTTCTAATTTAATTCTGTAGTTGGAGAGCATATTTGGCATGATTTCAGCCTTTTAAATTCATTAGGATTATCTTTATGGCATAGCATATGGTCTAGCCCGGGAAATGGTGTATGTGTGTGTGTTTGTGCTTTGTATTTTAATTCATGCTGCAATTTACCAATCCAGGCTGAGGCTGGGGGTGCAGGTGGAGTGAGAGGGATATGGTGAAGTGATTTGAAGCACTACCTTTGCATCCGGAGCCCTGGAGCCTAAATGGGACACCTGAATGACCTTGGACAGAGTCATTCGTCCCTGTCTGCTTCTGCGTCTTCACCAACTGATACAGAAAGCCATGTGGGGAGGAAGAAACAGGTCAATGGCAGCAGCTTGTACAGTGCCCCGTAATATTAACTGTTGTTACTGTTATAACAGCAGCATAACTATCTCAGGCAGGGCTTTGGTTGCTTGGATACTTTATAAATAAAGAATTAATTTATTAAAGTTTTTTTTTAAAGATTTATTATTATTGGAAAGTCAGATATACAGAGAGGAGGATAGACAGAGAGGAAGATCTTCCATCCGATGTTTCACTCCCCAAGTGAGCCGCAACGGGCCGGTACGCGCCGATCCGAAGCTGGGAACCAGGAACCTCTTCCGGGTCTCCCACGCGGGTGCAGGGTCCCAAAGCCTTGGGCTGTCCTCGACTGCTTTCCCAGGCCACAAGCAGGGAGCTGGATGGGAAGTGGAGCTGCCGGGATTACAACCGGCACCCATATGGGATCATGGGGCTTTCAAGGCGAGGACTTTAGCCGCTAGACCACGCTGCCGGGCCCTAAGGGTTTTTTTCATGTCTGTTATTATATATGGGGGCAAGTTAACATTGGTTTCAGTATTGGTGGCATATACCTGTCTGGAAGTAAACAAAGTCAATGCGATTTGGGCTTTAAAAGTACTGTAGCTTGGAGTCTGAGTTGCTGTGTAACAGGATAGGTTGCTGCTTGGGACTTTGGCATCCTATGGGTGTCAGTTCAAGTGCTAGCTGCACCACTTCCAATTCAATTCCCTGCTGATGTGTCTGGGAAAGCAGAGGAACATAGTCCATGTGACTGGCTCTCTACACTCACAAAGGAGACCAGAAGGAAGCTCTTGGTCCTGGCTCCTGGCTCCTGTCTTGGCCCAGCACTGGCTTCTGTGGCCATTTGGGGGAATGAACCTGCAGATGGAAGATCACTTTCTCTCCCTCCACCTGTGACTCTGCCTTGGAAATAGAGCAGCCAGGACTTGATCTGGTGCCCATACTGGAAGCCAGTATGAAAGGCAGAGGATTAGCCCGCTACACCACGGCCTTTAAATGGGGTGGGGATGGGCATTTGACCTAACAGTTCAGATATCTGCATCCCATATCCAAGTGCCTGATTTCAGGTTGCAGCTCTACTGCTGTTCCACCTTCTTGTTAATGCACATCCCTGGAGGGCAGCAGGTGCTGGTTCAAATTCTTACCATGTGGAAGACCTGGATTGAGTTTCTGGTTTTAGCCTGGCCCAACTCTGACTGTTGCAGACATTTAAGGAATGAATGATCAGATAGAGGAGTTTGTGAACCTTTTCCTTCCTTTTTTCCTTTTTTCTTTCCTTCTTTCCTTCCTTCCTTCCTTCATGCTCTCGCACATCCCTTTCAAATAAATATGAATTAGTACAGTTATTTTAAATATTACTAAAGTTACCATATTTTCATTTTAGCATTCCTTTTTTTCATAATGAGAAAGCAGGAGTGGGATAACTCTGTTGTGCTCTCATATGAATCAGGCAATGGCTTAATACTAAGCTGTGTTAGTAATCATGTTCTTTACCAAGTACACTGTTGGTATTTTGTGGGGATTTTTTGTTTGTATGTTTAAGACTTACTTATGTATGCAACGTAATGTATGTATGTATTTGTTTGAAAGTCAGAGAGCAATCTTCTGTTTGCTGGTTCACTCCCCAGATGGCTGCACCAATCAAGGCTGGGCCAGGATGAAGTCATGAGCTTATTTCTGGTCTTTCATTGTGGCTGGCCATCCTCTACAACTTTCCCAAGTGCATTAACAGGAATCAAACCAGTGCCTGTATGGGATATTGATGTTGCTTCACCTGATAGACCGCAGCATCAGTATTTTGTTTGAGTTGTTTTGTTCCCTTTTTTTTTTTTTAATGTCACTTTTACTTATGGTCTTCTTGATGAGGCAGTGAAAGTTTCATGTAAGTGGCTCCGTTTTCGGGTCAAGCCATTTCTGTTGCACTAGCATCCCGTATGAGTGCCAGTTGGGGTCCCACCAGCTGCTCCGTGTCCGGCTGTCTCCCTGATGCTAGTGCAGAACGCAGCAGAGGATGTTCTGCATGGGCTCCTGCTACCCCTAGAGAGACGTGGAGGCGGAGCTTTTTAAAAAGTTTGTTTTGGGCCTGGCGCCGTGGCCTAGTGGCTAAGTCCTCACCTTGAACGCGCCAGGATCCCATATGGGCATCGGTTCTAATCCCAGCAGCTCTGCTTCCCATCCAGCTCCCTGCTTGTGGCCTGGGAAAGCAGTGGAGGACGGCCCAAAGCTTTGGGACCCTGCGCCCATGTGGGCTCCTGGCTTCGGATCAGCAGCCGCTTGGGGAGTGAATCATCGGACAGAAGATTTTTCTCTCTCTTCCTCTCTGTATATCTGCCTTTGCAATAAAAAACAAGCAAAAAAAATTTTTAAAGGTTTCTTTTAAGTTTCAGCCCTTGTACACATTTTTAAATGATAAAGTTGAAAGTTTACACAAAGCCTTCCTGCTAAATACCAAGTAACTATTGATTATTTCACAAAAACAATTGTGTTGTCATTTGAGATGCTGTTTGAATTATGCTTTGGTTTTTATTTTTTGGAACACCGTTTTTACTAAAAGGAATTGACTAGCAAACAGACTGGAGTACTCAGACTTCGTTTCTCAAAAATGGATACGGGCCCGGCAGCGTGGCCTAGAGGCTAAAGTCCTCGCCTTGAAAGCCCCATGATCCCATATGGGTGCCGGTTCTAATCCCGGCAGCTCCACTTCCCATCCAGCTCCCTGCTTGTGGCCTGGGAAAGCAGTCGAGGACAGCCCAAGGCTTTGGGACCCTGCACCCGCGTGGGAGACCCGGAAGAGGTTCCTGGTTCTCGGCTTCGGATCGGCACGCACCGGCCTGTTGCGGCTCACTTGGGGAGTGAATCATCGGATGGAAGATCTTCCTCTCTGTCTCTCCTCCTCTGTGTATATCTGGCTGTAATAAAATGAATAAATCTTAAAAAAAAATCGTTGCAATAAGCCCATCACACACATCAAAACAAAAAGAACAGAGCATATCTGGTAAAATCTGAGCTCTGAAGTGAAAATCACATTTTGGAGAAGAGTGTCACAGGGAGCCTCAGGAGTGACACTAGCAGGTGTAATCTTTGCAGACATTGTGTAGTGAAGTGACAGTATCTGGAAGAGCTACAGAACTTGGTATACCTTCCACATTATGGTGCCATAGGTAGAAGATCCATCCAGCTTTTAATGTAATATAGTAAAAATGGTCCAATGATAGGGTTTCAGATTCCACATTGCAAAGAACCTTGAAGAAGTGACAACCTGTTGAATTTCTTGTTGTATAGTATCAAGAAAGACTATCCTTGGTGGTTTAGAAAAGTTGTTAAAGAAATTCCTCTCTGGGCCCGGCGTGATAGCATAGTGGTTAAAGTCCTCGCCTTGAACGCTCCGGGATCCCATATGGGCACCAGTTTGTGTCCAAGCGGGCTTGCTTCCCATACAGCTCCCTGCTTGTGGCCTGGAAAGCAGTTGAGGACGACTCAAAGCCTTGGGAACCTGCACCCGCGTGGGAGACCTGGAGGAAGTTCCTGGCTCCTGGCTTTGGACCAGCTCAGCACTGGGGAGTGAATCATCGGACGGAAGATCTTCCTCTCTGTCTCTCCTTCTGTCTCTGTATCTGACTTTCTAATAAAAAAAAAAAGAAAAGAAGTTGTAAAAACAAAAGAATGCCCCTTGTCTCACTAAACTTTGTAAACTTTGGTGTTTTTTTGGAAAATACAGTTTTTCTTTTTAACAATATTCACTAACATGTAATGGGCTTGTGTGTGTTAACATGTAATTTTTAACTTTTTAAGTTTAAACTTCCAATGCAAATATGATAAATATCACTAACTATAATCCACGTGAGCAGCAGCTCTTTGGAGTCCTCAGCTTTAAGAGTGTAAGTGGTTTTACAACCAAAATGTTTGAGAAGTGCTGGCCTAAGGCTGTGTCTACAGAGCTGGCATAGTGGTTGTTTGGTTTGCTGGGTGGACAAGAATGCTTTCATTGTATAGCTAGAAGGCTGACACACACAGCATGCTGGGAACAGTACTCTCTGTGTCTTTGTTTGGCATGATTTTTAGCAGGATATGTGTTATAAGCACTTGCTGATAAAGCAGCTAGAAATAGATGTTTGTGGAACAGTTACTAAAATCCAGCATGCCTCTAAAAAATCTCAGTGCATATAACCTTATGGATGAGGGAACTTTCTGGTAGCTTTTAATACTCAAAGGTGTGCAGTTATAAAATTAGCAGTTTTCGTAATAACTCGGCAGTTGACATATATACATCACTTGGCAAAATCTTCAAGTCTGCTTTCAGTACATTTGGCGAGCCTGTCTTGGCAGATCTCAAATGCATGTGTTCAGTTTCTGTGTTTCGGTAAGGATTCCTTTATTTCAGATAACAGGAAGTCAGTGTGCTCGGTGTCCATCTAGAGCTGTAGAACAGACACCTCAGCAGGAGAGCCTGAGGAAACACAATCTGTTGATGTTTTGGTAGGAGAGGCTGTGAAATAACATCGTTGGTCCTTAGTTTCCTTGAATTAGCCGGACTACCCAGCATTTTTTCTGTATTACCTCCTTTTCCCTCTTCTCATCTATCTTCATTTTACCATAGGCCTCAACTCAGAGCTCAATTCTCATAGTGAAACCCTGACCCTACTTTGCTTCCTCATGTGGACGGAGAACAGGATAGAGGCTCAGACCCTCTTCCTCCTCTCGTGACTGTTTCTGAAGTTGCTCTGTCCATCTTTGAATGCACTTGTGAAGTAGATGACAGTGTGCCAACTCAGAGACAGAGGGTGGCAGAGACACATGTTAAAACAATGTGTCTGACAGAGGAAGGAAAAAGAATTTGTGGGTTAGCTTCTAGATAGGCCTTTTTTTTTTTTTAAGTGACTGGAGAAATATTTCCCAGTTGGTTGAGTAAAGAATCAGAAGAAATGTTGACATGAAAGGTCTAAGGCAGAAAGCTGAAGGAGAGAGATACAGACTTCACTCCGTCACGGGCAGCGTCTGGGGCACCACTGTGGTTCAGCTGTAAGCCGATGAATGGCAGCTCACTGGAGCGCCTTTGTGGTGTGGCACCCTGGTAAAATCAGAGGAGGATGTTACAGACATGTTGTGCTTGAGTATCATCTGGAGGTGGCATTGGTATTTAACATCCTGTAACTTACTACTAATAGCTACAAAGCTATCCATTTATTCTTTCTATTAACCTAGCAGATTTTACACTTTTCTGTTCTTAAAGACAAAAGCTGAACATAGTGGGCCATGGTGCTGAGCTCCGTTAGCCCGACTTGTATGGTCTGTGGGGCTGAGCTGCTCTGACTTTAATATTTCTCCTCTTGTTTCTCTAGGGCCTACTCCCTGGTGGATTCCAGTCAAGTGTCTACATTTCTGATATCCATTCTTCTCATAGTGTATGGTAGTTTCAGGTAAGATGTTCTCCAACTGGGGGTGAATTTCTACTAAAGGGAGACTCACTGCTCTGACATGTTTGGCATCAAAATATCTTAGTGTACGAACAGACACAAGACTTTGGAAGGACATTGCAATAGAATGGGATAATTGTAATATTTGTTCTTTAGTTGGCTGCTGATAAGCAATACTTGGCTTTTGTTTATGACTTTAGCATGTAAATACTAACATGCATAAGCTAATTGTTTAAGATGCTGACCTGAAAGTAACTCAACTCTGAGTACTCAGAGTTAAGGAGAGGGTGATTGACAGTGATTTTGAGTTGTCAAATTGGAGGATTGGACTTTTTAATTACTGCTTATCTTTTGTATATTTACTGCTTATTAAAAATATGTAGTAACAGGGCACACTTAAATAGCTGATGGAATTATAACTTCTTATGAAGGCATGTACTGTTGTGACAGTATGGGGAAAATCAGTCAGGGATGACAATTGAGGGGAGGGGAATCGCAGATTTCTATACAGAATCCCCAAACTATATAGAATTGTACTGTGAAATTCAAAATTTTAAATGAAAATTTTTAAAAATGTAGTAAAATAGTAAGAATTATTAACAATTTATATTTTGGACAGAAATTTCATGTTTTGTTCTTCCTAAGTAAAAATGAAAGTTTCAAAGTTTTAGTAGATATACAAAGGCAAAGGAAATACAATAAAGCTATACTCAAGAAGCTAATAAAATTCTTTCTTATCATAAATTAATTTTTAAAAAATAGGGTATATCCTTATGGAAATTTATATTTTTCTTAATGAAAAAGCATTAACATAGGTTGAACCACATGAAATGAAGGCTGGCTGATACTTTGATTCCTGCCATTTACCATGGCTCCTCTCTGCTGCCCATGGGATTGCCGATGCTGGGCCCTGGTGAGAGCCGCCTGCTTACAGGAGCCACAGGAGGGAGGAGGAGAATCAAAGGTTCACCCACTTGGTTTCCTTCCCATGTTCCATAGTTAAAAGGAACATTACAGGGCTGATGCATTTAAGAATGGAAATTTGAGGGAAAAAAATTTTGAGATTTATTTATGTGTATGAAAATCAGAGAGAGAGACTCTTCCATCCACTACCTCACTGTCCAGATGGCAGCAATAGCCAGGGTGGGCAGGGCAGAAGCCAGGAACCAGGAGCTTCCTCCAGGTCACTCACTTGGGTAATGGGGTCCAAGCACTTGGGCCATCCTCTTCTTTTTCCATACCATTAGCAGGGAGGTGAATGTGGAGCAACCAGGATGTGAACTGGTGCCCATATGGGATGCCGGTGTTAGAGACGGCAGCATTACCTGCTGTGTCATATAAAATCAGCCCCTGGAAAAATTGACAACTTGAAAAGGAGTGATGATGCCATTGAGGTACCCAGGCATAGGATTTTGAACTATCCCTGATTATGCAGCTTGAATATCTCTTACCTGAAATGCTTAGGACCACATGTGTCATATATTTTACAGTTTATTGGATTTTGGAATATTTGCATAGATTTTACCAGTTAAACATCCCTAATCTGGAAACCCCTGGTACTCCAAAACAGTAGCTATGAGCATCAGTGTTAGCACTCACCAAGTTGTTTGGTTTTTTTTAATATTTCTTTATTTTCATTACAAAGTCAGATATACAGAGAGGAGAGACAGAGAGGAAGATCTTCTGTCTGATGATTCACTCCTCAAGTGAGCGCAACGGCCAGTGCTGAGCCAATCCGAAGCCAGGAACCAGGAGCCTCTTCCAGGTCTCCCACGGTAGGCCACGCTGCCGGGCCCAGCACTCACCAAGTTTGATTTTCAGATTAGATATCTGTGGGGATCTGTGGTCTGTGCCTGTGTGTTGGAGGTGCTTTTCATGCTTCCCTCCAACATGTAGTACAAGTGAAATGCTATGGTGTTTGTAGAATAGATATTAAAAAGGTGGATTACTGGGCCTGGCGCGATAGCATAGCGGTTAAAGTCCTCGCCTTGAGCGCACCGGGATCCCGTATGGGCACTGGTTCTAATCCCTACAGCCCCACTTCCCATCCGGCTTCCTGCTTGTGGCCTGGGAAAGCAGTGGAATACGGCCCAAAGCCTTGGGACCCTGTACCTGCGTGGGAGACCTGGAGGAGGTTCCTGGCTTCTAGCTTTGGATCAGTGCAGCACCGTTGCGGTCACTTGGGGAGTGAATCATCAGACGGAAGATCTTGCTGTCTGTCTCTCCTGCTCACTGTAAAAAAAGTAAATAAATCTTTGGGCCCAGTGGCGTGGCCTAGCAGCTAAAGTCCTCGCCTTGAACGCCCCGGGATCCTATATGGGCGCCAGTTCTAATCCCGGCAGCTCCACTTCCCATCCAGCTCCCTGCTTGTGGCCTGGGAAAGCAGTTGAGGATGGCCCAAAGCTTTGGGACCCTGCACCCATGTGGGAGACCCGGAAGAGGTTCCTGGTTCCTGGCTTCAGATCGGCACAGCACCAGCCATTGAGCTCACTTGGGGAGTGAATCATCAGATGGAAGATTTTCCTCCCTGTGTCTCCTCCTCTCTGTATATCTGACTTTGAAAAATAAAAAACCTTTTTAAAAAAATGTGAATTTTTAAGACGTGGCTAGGAACTCTTGAGATTCTGAAGAAATCTTAGGAAGAGTGATCAAACCACAGTAGTTAGAACCTCCTCAATATAATCTTGATATTTTGTATCACTATTCTTGAGATTTTTTTTCTACCCTTTCAGGTTTTTCCCTCTTCAACTGTATTATATGTCAACATTTCAAAAGAATTTGCAGTTAAAACCCAGAAGGAGGAGTATGGCAGGTGAAGCTGCCACTTAGAACACATCCCTATCCCATATTAGAGCACCATTTCAAGTGTCAGCTTTTCCACTTTCCATCTGGCTTCCTCTCTCTTCACCTGGGAAGCAGCCAGATGGTGGCTTAAGTACCCAAATTTCTGCCTCCCACATGGGAGACCAGGATGGAGTTACACACTGGTTCACTCTCTCTTCCTCTCCATCCCAACCTACTTAAAGTAGATGAAAGTAAATGAGCATTTAAAAAAAGAAGAATGTTCAAAACAGCATCATTCACAGTAAAAACCATGGGAGCAGACCAGATGTCAACCATAGCGTGAGTAAATTATAATTATGTTCATAAGTGAAAATGAGCGAGCCACGGCTTCACATACCGCATGGATGATCCTCACACATAATACTGGGTGAAACAAGCCAGACACACACCAAATACCTCATTCAGTGCATAAGAAGTTCAAATAAATAAATTAATGAATCTTTGAAAACATGAAAACCAAAATAATCTGTTTGCCCACTACCTTAATATCACTTGCATTGCTGCAAAATTTTAATTGATTAATTCATAAAAGCATTCCTTTGTAAAATACTTGCATTGAAAAAGCTTAATGAAATGTAATGGCTATCTACAAAAAAAAGTTATTTTGATTATTATATTCCCACCATACTTTGTGTCTGCCCACACCTCATGTAACACCTGTATTAACTTAAAAAAAAAAAGATTTATTTATTTTTATTGGAAGGACAAATTTACACAGAGAAAGAGAGAAAGGCAGAGATCTTCATCCACTGATTCACCCTGCAAATGGCCTCAGTAAGAGCTGATCCAGAGCTGGGAGCCAGGAGCCTCCTCTGCGTCTCCCACAAAGGTACAGGGTCCCAAAGACTGGGCCATCCTCTGTTGCTTTCCCAGGCCACAAACTGGGTGCTGGATGGAAAGTGTAGTAGCTGGGACACAAACCAGCACCCATATACCATGCTGGCACTTACAGGCTTAGGACTAGTTAGTTGAGCCATCATGCCGGCTCCCAATGAAGATTATATAGTCATATCATAGTATAGTATAATGTTTCTTTGTGCTACTGTAATTTCACTTTCATTGGGTGTTTAGGTTGTTACAGCAACCATCTCCTATAAAACAATAGTGGTTTTGTTTGAACTATATTCAGGAGACAATATCTTGAAATACTTTTCTGGATGATATAAACTGGCTTCCTGCGCATAGCCACTTTGTTTTTCCGAAGGGCTGTACTGGTTTAGGATTAGGCATGTTTTAAATAAGACTTTGTATAGTAAATGTACCAGAGACTTCTGTAAGTGGAAAGTCTTCTGATGAACCTCATGTTGACAGATGAGGAAACGGTGGCCCAGCAAGACGGCAACACGTAGCAAATATTGCATAACTAGTCAGCAAGGAGCTCAGAGTTGATGCAGTTCTGGAGACTTCTGGTCCAGGACCCTGTGTCTTGTATACTTTCATGAGCCATTTTCTGGAAAAATTAAATTGCTATGCCTTTAATTATACATTTAAATTGAATATGTTAGTAAATGTTTCTTTCTCTTCTTTTTTCTGGAAGAGATTAGATGAAACTGTGTTATTTCATCTTCACTTGTTTGGTGGACTGCACTAGTGAGACCACGTCAGGGTCAGCTTTTCTGTGTGGCAGTTTCTCTCTTGTTTTTCTGCTTGGTTCACCTTTTTTTGCTTGTTTTGTTTTCTGCTGCAATAAAGTGTACACAGCGTAAGATGTATAGGTTAGTGACAGAGAAGGGCTTTCTTAAACGTGCGCCAATTTTGGCAGAGTTGGTTATATTCCCTTGTGATGAGGACTAATATGATGTGGGGCATCTGTTGCTGGGCCTGTTGACCGCTTGTTTAGCTTCTTAGATGAAACATCTACTCTGATTTCTGCCTCCTGATTAGCAAATATTTCACCCTTTTCTCCCAGTCTCTAGTTTGCCTTTTCATCTTCTTAGTGTTATCTTTTGAGGTCTGCACATTCTGAATTTTGATAATTTCCTAAATTATGGCTCACTCTTGGTGATGTGCCACAGAACTCTGACCCATGGGCGCAGGGATTTCTTCCTCTGCCTTGAACAAACTTGTGGTTTTAAGACAAGTGATTCATTTGAGTTCATTTCTATGGATGACTTGAGGCACAAATCTGAATTCATCTTTCTGCATGTGAGTATCCAGTGCCAGCACTGTCCGTTGAAAAGACTATCTTTTATCCCATTATGCCACTGAATTGGTTGGGCACCATTGTCAAAAATCAACTGCCCATCAAAACACCAGACTCCCTTTTCTCTGCTGCTCTGTGTGTCTTTGTGCCAGTACCAGCCAGTGTGGAATAAGCTGAAACTGACTAATGTGAATCCTACAGCTTGATTCTTTCTCAGATTTGTCTTGCGATTCTGGATCCTTCGATTTTTTTCATGTAAAGTTTAGTTTTGGCTGATCAATTTCTGGCCTTCCTACTCCCCAAAAAAAAAAGAACCCCTTCCCCCATAAAAAGCTGCTTGAGATTTTAATTGGCATCTGGGATAGAAAGCTGTCGTAATATTAACCTTCCAGTACATTAACCTGGAATATTTCCTTAGTTTAAATCTTTAAATTATCTTGGTAGCATTTTATAATTTTCAATGTAAAAATTTCACTCACTGTGTTAGACCTCTTCCCAAGTACTGTATTCTTGAGATGTTATTTTTAGTAGAACTTGTGTCTCAATTTCATTTTTGGTTGTTCATCACTAAGGAATTCCATGCCACACTTTGTTCTGTGTTGATCTCGTATACTGTGGCTTTGCTGAGTTGACCTAGTAGTGTCTGTATTTGTGTGTGGATTCCTTAGGTTTTTGTATATTTAGGATGCGGGGCTCAGTAGGTAGACAGTTTTGCTTCTTCCTTTTGAATCTTTTCTTCTCCCTTTGTCGCCCCTTGTCTGCCCTTCCTTGTGTAGCTTAGAACGTCCAGCGCAGTGTGACTAGCAGTGACAGGTGCACACATCCTTCCTTGCCTTGCTGCTTTCTGGAAGGGAAAGCCTTTGCCAATAAGAATCAGGTCAGATTTCTGTCTTTCATGAATGTCCTTTACCAGGTTGACTTATTACTATTGGACTTTTGTCATGTTTTTATGTATCTTTTGAGATATACACATGTGACTTTTGTTCATTATGTTAATATGGCATATTACTAAGTATTGGATTTTTAAGTCAGCCTTACATTCCAGTGTTAGTAAATCCATTTAGTGTTTGTGTGAGATTATTTTTAAAATTTATTTGAAAAGCAGGTAGGCAGAAACAGAGATCTTCCATTCACTAGTCCACAGCCCCAAATAGCTGCAACCACTAGGAATGTGCTTGTCTAAAGCAAGAGCTGGGAACTCAGTCCAGGTCTCCATGTGGAGGCAAGGACCCACTGCCTTGAGCTCACCTGCTGCTTCCCAGGGTGTGCATTAGTGGGAAGCTCGGATTAGGAGCTAGAGGCAAGATCACACCCACACACTGCCGGCATGTGACGCAGGTAGTCCAAGTGGCATCTTAGCTTCTGCATCAGATGTCTTTCCCTGTGTGGTCCTTTTCTTGTGGTGCTGGGATTCAGTTAGCTGGCATTTATTAAAGGTTTTTCCATCTGTATTCATGAGCCATCCTCTGCTGCTTTCCCAGGCCACAATGAGGCTGCTGGATGGGAAGTGGAGCAGCTGGGACACTAACCGGGGCCCTTGCCTAATGTTAGTGTAACCATTCTATGGTTGCATGTGGAAATATTTTTAATTACTAATTTTGTTTCTTTACTTCCTACAAGACCTTACAGATTTTCCTTTTTTGAGTCAATTTTGCTAATTTGTGTCTGTCTAGAATTTTTATTTCATCTAATTTTTTTTCAGTTGTTGGCATCAGTTTTTCTGCTTTTCTCTTACAATCCTTTTAATTTATAATGGTAATTTGTATCTTTTCTTGGTAAAGATTTAGTAATTTTAATGTTCTTTTTGAAGAACCAACTTTTAGTTTTGTAAATTCGTCTTTTTCTATTTTGGGTTTCATTCGTTCTTACGCTAATCTTTATTCCTTCCTTCCTATGCCAGCTTTGACTTTCGTGTGCACTTCTTTTCTTCAGTTCCCTCGGTAGAGATTCCAGCTACTGATTTGAAACATTTTAAAAATTCTTTTTAAAATGTTTATTATTTTTATCCTTTTGAAAGGCAGAGCAACAGCGAGAGAGCTAGATAGAGAGCGAGTCAGCACTGAGCCAAGCCAAAGCCAGGCTCCCAGACATCCTTTCTGGTCTCCCATGTAGGTGGCAGGGTCCAGAGCACTTGGCTGTGATCCACTGCCCCCAAGGATGCATTACCAGGAAGCTAGATTGGGTGCAGAGGAGCTGGGAGCAGAGCCAGCACGCTGGTGTGGGATGAGTGGCCTAGACGGCAACCGACTCACCGTACCACATGTCCACTTACTCCAAGCAAGGCAGGCCTTCCTGTGTTACTTAATGATGACACCTGTCTGTCCTTGCTTTCTCTTTCCAGCTAACCAGAAATTTTAAAAGGGAGCGGGGGAAGGGATAATGAAGTTATTCATCTAATTAGTGTGTCCCAGGAGAGCATCACTAGAGTGAAAAACATGAACTAGAGATGAATGAAAGCAGTAGAAAGGGACTGTTCTGATGGACTGGTAGACTGAGGCTGGTGTATGGACTGGTAGACTGAGACTGGTGTAGAATTAGCTTCTTTTTGACAAGATGAAGTTTGTTCCATTAGGAGTCATGGATGAAGAATTACAGCTTTGGAACAATTCTCAAAAGAAACAGACAAAAAAAGATGCTAAATGCATGCAGACATGCTCACTCTGTCTCCATATTTAGAGTTGTATTTTGAATTGCTGTATAAACAAATGGAGACACTTTTGTGAGTAACAATTAAGGTGTTTAAGGTACACACCTGTCCTTTATTTAATGGTAAGGTCAGTTTATTTGCCTAGGCAAAATGGGAAGATAATGCCAGAGATAAAAACTGCATTTTAGATGACTCTGTTGCCCTTCATACTGAAATGATTATCATTATAGTTAGATCAGGTTAACAAGTCTAATTGTGGTTCATTTGTCATGATGTTCTAATATGCAAAGTGTTTATTATCTTTTGTCATTCTTTTTTTATTTTTTGTCATTCTACGACCATTAAGAAAATGAAGTATAGAAGTTTTAAATGTTCAGTAATTTAGAAAGGGATTGTATTAGTTGTAATATATGTGGACAAGTACTCTATTGGAGAGACAGAGCAAGAAATTTCACAGCTGCTTGTTATTCCGCAAATTCCCACAACCATTGGGAATAGATCAAACCAGACTCAGCAACTGGAAACCCAGTCCAGGTCTCCCTGTGCGTGGAGGATTACAGCTCCCTGAGCCATCACTGTTAGCTTTCTAGGAAGAGGGAGTCAGGAACAAGAACCCAGTAAGTGGGGTGCAAGTGTCTGTCTTGTTTTGTTTATTTTGGATACAGGTGTTTTAACCGGCCTCTCAGCCACTAGGCTAGCACCTACCTTGACTCATTTATGTATGTTCCATGAATAAAAAACCGAAGAAGAAAAAAGCTTACCTTTTGTAAGAATGTGCATTTGACTTAAAGTTCAGCCATACAGCGTTTTTCTTTGAAGCGAATTCTTCCCTTCGTTACAGGATTATCAAAAAATATTTTCTAAAAAATTCTGATTTCCCTGTTTTCGTGTATTCACACTATATTCAGTTTCAGAATTCAAATGTATAACTTTCAGAAACTAGCATGTTGTTTTTGTTATCGTCTTCAAAAGGATTTTAGGTCATTTGCTAAGTTTCACAAGTTATAAGGTAATTAAGAAAATTAAAATGGTACCAAAGGGAGGGAAAGTTTGGGTAGAAACAAAGTAGAGATTTTGTGTGTTTTTAATTTAAAAATGGGGGGCCTGGTGTGGTACCCTTAATGGCTAAATTCTTCACCTTGCATGCTCCACAATCCCATTTGTCACCAGTTCATATTCCAGCTGCTGCACTTTTATTCCTGCTGTGGCCTGGGAGGCAGTTGAGGGTGGTTCAAAGCCTTACGACTCTGCATTCTCATGGGAGGCCCAGAGGAAGCTCCTGGCTCTTGGCTTTGGATCGGGTCAGCTCCAGCCGTTGCAGCCACTTGGATAGTGAATGAGTGAACCAGCAGAGGGAAAATATTTATCTCTCCTTCTCTCTTTAAATCTGACGTTCCAATTAAAAAATCTTAAAAAAAAAAAAAACTAAACTAAAAATACTAGCAATGACTCATAAATACCCAAGTAAAATTTCTAGCAGCCAGATTTAAGAAGGGAGAAATGAAAACGTTTATGTCAAAGGTGCCCTTAGGTAAAAAGAAATCCTCAATTCTAGTTCAACAGTTGCAGCTATTCTTGCCAGACCTGTATCACAGAGGCCTCATAGAGAGGGTACATGGCCCAGACTTTCATGGAAGGCATCTTAAGAAATGTTGGTTTAGTTATAGCACCAGGTGTGAGTGGGAGTTCATGGGATTACTGCACCCAAGAGATCCTTACTGTGAAAGATGGACCAGCTTATATTTTAGAGTATCAGGGAAAGTGACTGACTACTCCTGAATATCAGTCTTGCAATAATAGTTGGCAGTAACTAGTCCAGACAGGTATGCTGTTTTCCATCCACTGGTTCACTCTCCAAATACCCACAGCAGCTGAGACAAGGCCAGGCCAAAGCCTGAAGCTGGGAGCTCAGTCCAGGTCTGCTCGTGTGTGGCCAGGACCCAGCTACTTGAGCCATCACCTGCCTCCTCTCAGGATGCAGATCAGCAGAAAGCTGGAGTCAAGACGTATCCCAGGCAGTTAAACCACTGGGCCACTCTGCTGAGAGTCAATCTTAAGTAGTTCTCAGCTAATACCAAATTTAAACAAGAACCTTCCAACAGTGCTCTCAGCACCCACTCTCATTCCTCCAGACTTAGGAGCTGGGGTTAAACCAAAGAGATAACTGGCAGCTTTGCAGTCCAGACTAACAAGGTAATGCCAACCAGGAGAAGCTCACCAGTTTGAGTGGCTAAACCCAGGGGAGAGACATGCTAAACCGTGCCTGTCAATACATCCTGCTGCCACTGGATTCTGTGAGCAGAGCAGCATAACAGGTGTAGTTCTGTTTACTCCATTCCTAAGTGACCATGAAAAATACATGTCTTCCCAAAGCATTCCTAAGGGAAGACTCACCCTTCATTTTCCGCTAACTTGTGACAGGCTCCCAAGAAACAGCACCAGGCCTGGAGCTCAGTTCCTCACAAGGATGAACTCTGCCGTGAGAACACATGAACTGAAGTCTAAGACGCCACAGAACTGAAACCATGTACAGTGTTACAGCAGAAGAAATATGTGCAGAACATTGTTCTGGTTTGTTACAAAACTAATCATACACCCTGGAAAGTGTGTGTTACCGGAACCAGGTGCTGAAATAATTCCTGTGGGGCTGAGGCAGCAGAGTTAGTGGACTTTGGCAGTTTTTGCTGAAGTTTCTTCCTCCAGTGGCTAGAGAAATGTCAGACCGCCACGTTACATGTGCAAAGAATGTCTTAGATGCCTGGGTTTGGAACATAGGTGTTTGGTGCACTGGTTCAGCTGCCACTTCAGACTCCTGCAACACCTTCAGGGTGTTGGTTCAAGTCCCAGCTTCACTCCTAGTTCTAGCTTCTTTCTAGGACACACCCTGAGAATTAGTAGGTGATGACTTAAGAACTTGGGTCCCTACCACCCACATGGAGTTACTGACTCCCAGAGTTGGCTTGAAGAAGCCCCAGGCGTTGTGGGCATTGCGGGAGTGAGTCAGTAGCTGGGAGCTGTCTGTGGCTTCCTTGTTTGTCTCCCTTTGCCTCTCTGCCTTTTGAATGCGTAACTAAAATCCAGATGGGTTTTGTTATTGTTATTAAAAGCCATACCATCCAGTAAAGCGAACACATCAGTTCTGATTGTGTTTCGGAAGAGTATTTGAGGGAGTGTACCTCAATTGAAAGTGTTCATTTATGATCTTACTAGGAAGTTGGAACCCATTGTCCTGTGCTCTCAGTGAAACTAAACCAGCCAAATTTCTAGGGACCCAGAGCACAGTGTGCCTGCTAGTATGTACACTGTGAATTTTCCTAGCCAGGACACATAGCCAGCTGAAGTGTCCTTGGAACCGGAAGCAGAGAAGGGAGTTTTCCACCGTGCATAGAGGTGTGTGACACTACATGGCATTTTAGGCCATTGTAGAGGGGCAGGTCTTTAAATCCAGCAGGAGGGTGTGAGTTCCCACAGGAGTGAGAAATTACGAGGTGTTCAGTACACTTCTGCCTCTAGCCAAGAGGGAAGTGACAAGGCACTGTTATTCCACTGGAAACAAAGAGCCCTAGGTGAAATCGTGGGAACAATGATTGTCAAGATAGAGTTAATCAGATAGCGAAGGTTGCTGATACAGAGAGATGCTGAGCAGTTTCTCATTATGTACTGTCCTGAGTCAGTCTCCAGATGACAGAGAAGTCGGCGCTTCCCTCCATGATGGAGGTAGAACCAGGAGCACAGACAGGCTCACTTGGAGTTAATGAGATAGAGAAGAGAGTTGTGAAGACAAAAACCCCACAGATCTACGGGTGGACTCTTAGAGGCTTTGGTCAGGTACTGGTCAGTACATGTATATAAGGAAATATCCTAATATTGAAGGGTTTAGAAGGCAAAGTTCCTGACCTCACCAGCTATTTAGAAAAACTTAGCATTCACGTGGCATTGGAGTAGGGAACTCAGCAAGATGTTGCAGGAGCAGGCCTGTAGGCTAGCAGTTCAGGTGCCCATCTGCCACATCAGAATAGCTGGCTCTGCCTGCTGAGTCCAGCTTCCTGCTCCATGCAGTCCTGGGAGACAGCACTGATGACTCAACCCACCAGATTCCTGCCACCCACCTGGGAGACCTGAGTTGTGGCCCTGGCCTGTCCTGGTTCTACACATTTTTTGAGCATTTGAGGAATAAGCCAGCAGGGAAGAGTGCTCTTTCTCTATATGTATGCCTCTCAATAGATAAATAAAATTTAACAGAGCAGAAAGAAAGATCTTGCTCTGGTGGTAGAGAATAATTACCCAAATTACTTACTGCTTCAGATCTATTGAATGAATTTTTTAAAAGATTTATTTTTATTGCAAAGTCAGATATATAGAGAGGAGGAGAGACGGAAAGGAAGATCCTCTGTCTGATGATTCACTTCTCACATGACCACAACAGCCGGAGCTGGCTGATCTGAAGCCAGGAGCTCCTCTGGGTCCCCCACATGGGTGCAGGGGCCCAAGACTTTGGGCCATTCTTGACTGCTTTTCCAGGCCACAAGCAGGGAGCTGGAAGGGAAGTAGAGCAGCCAGGATATGAACTGGTGCCTATATGGGATCCTGGTGCATACAAGATAAGGACTTTAGCCACTAGGCTACTGTGCCGGATCCTAAATAAGCTTTAAAAGAACCTTTTCATTTTCATGTACTTGGAAGACAGAGTTACAGGTCTTCCATATGCTGGTTCACTCCTCAGATTCCCTCACCAGCCAGGTCTATGCCAGTCTGGAACTTCATCCAGGTCTCCCATGTTGGTAGAAGGGTCCCAGGCACCAAGCTTTCATGTGCTGCCTCCCAGATTTGTCAGCAGGAAGCTGGATTAGAAGCAGAGTGGCCAGGATTTAAACTACCATCTGATAGGAGATGTCGGCATCCCAGGCAGTAGCTTAAACTGTAACACAGCACTCATTCTTCTCCCCAGCCTTTAAAATAGTATTTATTTGAATGGTAAAGTGATGGGGAGAGGATCTTCTGTCAAGTGGCTCACTGGCCAGATGGCTGCGGCAAACAGCTGGAACTGAGATCAGTACTGTGATGGAGAATGTGTGTACCACAAGCAACACCAACACCTTGACCAATGTTCTTAATCAGTTTGACCTAATTGACATTTAGAGAACAATAAAACATGTTCTCAAGTGCACATGGAGTATTTCCTAACAGATCATATTTGGGGATGTAAAATAACTCAATAAATTTGAAAGCACTCAGGACATGGAAAGGATGACCTCTGGTGTCAGAATTAGCTTAGGTTGCCATAACAAAATATTAACAACTAGGTATCAAGAATTCAGGAAGCAGGAAGTCCAAGATCAAGGTGTCAGCATGGATGGGTGGTTTTCCAGTTTACACTCTCACAACAGTGTATGAGAGTTCCGCTTTTTCTATTTCCCTGAGGAACAATGATGTTGAGTATCTCTTCATGTGCTCATTGGGGGAAATATCTGTTCATCTCCTTTTGTTTTCACATCAGGTTATCTTTATAATTGAATAATTAGTTTTAAAATATATCGCAATGCAAGTTCCTTGTCAAATATCTGATTTACAAATATTTCATCTGTTTGGCTGCCTTTTCACTTACTATTTACTTGAGAGAGACAGAGAGCTCTTCCACCTGCTGGTTCACTCTCCTAATGCCCCAGCAGCCAGGGCTGAACCAGACTCAAAACCGAGATGCCAGAGCTGGAGTTCAGCTCTCCCAAGAAGGAGGCAGAGATCAGAGTACTTTAGCCATCACCTCCTTCCTCCCAGGATGTACATAAGCAGAAAAACAGATTAGAAGTGAAATAGCTGAGACCCCAGCTGACACTCTGATGTGGGATGCAGTCTCTTAACTGGTACGCCAGACACCGTGCCTGCTGACCTCGAATATAAAATCTAGTGTGAAGTCTTCAGTCCCTCTGGTACCTCAGGTAATCCCAGATATGAAATGAACTCCAATCTTACGAAACAGCTGAGGCAGTGTAGAGGGGTGAGCACTCCGCTGCTGTCCCAGAGGGCATGCATTGGTACAGCTTTTCTGCCAACAGTTGTGTGGTATGTAAGTCTCAAAATGTGCTTGCCCATCAACCCATGTTTCTCCTTGGAGATTTTCCTCCTAGGGAAGTCCTTAAGGGTGTGCACAGCGATAGTGCTGAAGGATCCAGCCACGTGGCAGTGCTGTCATCTGCACCATGAACTACCATCAGACATTAGATGTGACAGCAAAACTGTTTTTCTGAGTTACTCAGACCTTCCTTCCTTCCTGATGTCTTAGCAATTTAAAATATTGTCTCATTACTGTTTGAACTGCTGCTTTCTGAAGCAAACTCATCTGTAAATTTTCCCCCCACAGGTCTCTTAATATGGACTTTGAAAATCAAGATAAAGAAAAAGACAGTAACAGTTCTTCGGGGTCTTTTAATGGCAACAGCACCAACAATAGTAAGACATTTCATGCCACTTAACTTTTTTTTTTACATTTTCATTATTATTATTATTATCATTTTCTGACAGTTCCATAGGCTCCTGGCATTTCCCTTTTCCCCTCCCCAATTCCCTCCCCCCACCTAGTTCCTCTGTATCATTACTAAAATAGTTTTTCATACACAGTCATAAGTGCAGCATCCTATTGTCAAGATATAGCCACTTAACTTTCAAACCTAGAGTTGTCTTCATTTGATTCTTGCAGTGCCCCTGGTTAGTTCACTGGCCCTAAGAATTTTTTTTTTTAGTGATAATAAAACCTAATTGGTAAATATTTATGTTTATATTTTTATGTTCAGCCTTAAGTAGTGAATTCTCATGTTCTGCTTCGTTACTCAAACGTCAGTGCTTACTGTGGAACTTATTTCTCAGAAGCAGGATAGACTCATATTTACCTGTTTGGGCCTTCATTTTGCTTCTTGCCTGAGGTTGAAAAGTTTGAGGATGTTTATTATAACTTCATTCAGTAACTTCAAAGAGAGCTGCCTGAAATACCTGTAACTGATAGCATTTGGAGTCTCTCCTGCTTTTAAGCTCTTAGAATTCCTCAAGGCAGAGAAGTGTGCTATATAGCAAGGGTTTAGCCTTCATAAGAGATTAAAAAGTAGCAGCACAGAGGTCCATTAAGGCATGGGTTTATTGAAAAAACATGGTGCATCTCTGTGGTGGACGTTACATGGCATTAAAAGGATGTAGTGTCTTGTTCTGCTACCAGACACACACTGAGTACCTGAAGTTTGTTCCTCTAGTTCTTTTCTGAACTGACGTGGAAAATTTAAATTCAAAAAAGTACTGAAGTTTTTTAAGAGATTTTGTAGTGCTTGCCTTTCAGATGTACAAATTGAAGTGTCCCCTGGTCAGGGTGAGTGGATTGGACCGCAGCTCAGGACAGACTTCGCAGATGATTGCTGTTTGTCACATAGATTTTGTTAACCCGAACCTGTGCTGCTCCTGATTGAATTTGGCTCATCTACCTACTGAGTAGGGTGCAGTTTCTTTCTTCTTTTTTTTTTAAGATTTATTTTTATTGCAAAGTCATATATACAGAGAGGAGGAGAGACAGAGAGGAAGATCTTCCATCCAGTGATTCATGCCCCAAGTGACCGCAATGGCCATTGCTGCACTGATCCAAAGCCAGGAGCCAGAAACCTCCTCCAGGTCTCCCACGCAAGTGGGTGCAGCGGTCCCAAGATTTTGGGCCATCCCTGACTGCCCTCCCAGGCCACAGATGGGAAGAGTGGAGCTGCCGGGATTGGAACCGGCGCCTATATGGAATCCTGGCGCGTTCAAGGCAAGGACTTTAGCCCCTAAGCCACTGCGCTGGGCCCTGCAGTTTCATTTTATAGAAATATTTAAGGGCCCAGTGCAATGACCCAATTGAATAAATCCTTACCTTGCAAGTGCCATAATCCCATATGGACGTCAGTTCATGGTCTGGCTGCTCCACTTCCCATCCAGCTCCCTGCTTGTGGCCTGGGAAAGCAGCAGAGGATGGCTCAAAGCCTTGGGACCCTGCACCCATATGGGAGATCCAGAGGAAGCTCCTAGCTCCTGGCTTCAGAACAGCTCAGCTTCAGCCATTGTGGTCATATGGGGAGTGAACCAGTGGATAGACAACCTTTCCCTCTCTCTGTCTCTGTTCTCTGTAAATCAGATCTGCCTTTCCAATAAGAAATAAATCTAGAAAAAAATAAGTTTTATTTCATCAGTAGTCCTTCAATGACCCTTTTACAGGGACAAATTTTAAATATTTTAATATTTGTTTATTTGAAAGAGTTGCAGAGAGAGACCAGGATGGAGACTTTCCATCTGCTGGCTCACCCCCCCAGATGGCCAGAGTGGGTGGAGCTGGATCAGAACAAAGGCAAAGGTCAGGAGCAACTTCTGGCTCTGCCACATGGTCCGGTCCAAGCACTACCGCCGTCCTCTGCTGCTTTCCCTGGGCACATAAGCACAGAGCTGTGTCAGAAGTGGAGCAGGTGGAACTCAAATTAACACCCATAGGAAACACCAGACTCCAGGCTGTGGCTTAACCGGCTTTGCCACAGCACCAACCCCAAGAGCAATTTTTAGACTTGATTGATCACTATAGTCTTTTGATCTTCTCTTCATCCCAGTTGTATTTCATTTGTAGCCTGAATTTAATGAAGAAAGACTTTAATTTATAATATTGCATTGTAACATATCATTTGAAGAATTCTTTGTTACTTTTAATGTACTTTTGTGACATCTTAGCAAGGTTAATTTGGAAGTGGGTCGCATACAAGGCATAGCAGATAATTTTTTTTTCTGGTTAGTGATAATTAGATTTTTCCATGTTTTCATTTTCTACCAAATATCCTGTTTGTGATTCTCAGTCTTGCATGCATAATAAAACTTTGGGAGCATTTTTAGCCAGGCCTAATTTGAGAGATTTCAGTTTAAATGATCTTGGGTTGAAACTGAGAAATATTATTTTTGAGAGCTCTGCAGGTGATTCCATTGGGCAGCTGAGAACCATGTACTAAGTCCTCTTCTATCCCTTTGTCCCATTTGTGTCCTATTCTACATTAATATGTTCTCATAAAGAGATTTTTCAGATTTATGTGAAATGTGTCAGCTGTGTCTTATTTTCTCTGGCCACCCGGAGTCAGTCCTCAGCTGTCCGAGCATGAACACACTTGAGTTCACAGATAAGGGTAAATCACTTTAGTCAGTGGGTTCACCTCTCTGTGACCATGCCTGTGCACACAACCATAAATGATGGCAAGTGGGTTAGTCTGAATTACTCCTCCCTCCTGATGTTGAGTTTTTTTGTTTTTTTGTTTTTTTGTTTTTTTTTTTTTTTTTTTTTTTTGTTTTGTTTTCATGTCCTGTCAGCCAGATGGTTAGCACCCAGATCAGTTCAAAAATTGGTTGAGCACCTGCCATAATGATGGCACCATCAGGAGAGCAGGGAATTCATGGTCTCGTTGGGAAGGACAGACAGAGCCCTGGATCATAATGAGTTAAGACACATGCACAGAGCATGGCACAGGACCTGCCACACAATGAGCTGTTAATGTGGCCTTCTTCTCTTTCAGGTATCCAAACAATCGACTCCACCCAGGCTCTGTTCCTTCCCATTGGAGCGTCTGTGTCTCTTCTAGTAATGTTCTTCTTCTTTGACTCAGTTCAAGTCGTTTTTACAATATGTACAGCAGGTAAATATACTTCTCTATTTTTATATTAAAGGGGGGAAATCTCACATTTTGGAAAAATTGTTAAAATATTAAGATTTATGCACCATGCTGATACAAGTTTTCCTTCAAAAACCTGCTCAGTGCTGGGATCATTGGATAGGCCCTGGGCTGTTAAGACCTGCCACCCTCCGCCCTCTGTGAGACACCCAGGGCATCACCGCCTAGAGCAGCTCCTGCTGGGACTCTGGCGCTGCTCTGGTAGCCCCTCTTGGCAACCTCCTCTACTGTTCCTGTAGTAGAGGATAGGAAAACGAACATAGTATCATTGCCAGCTCTGTGTTAATATTGAACAGTCAGCATTACAGTATTTGCCTCTTCCTGTTTCAAGAGAGAAAAATAACGCATGCTTCCCCTGCTCCTCATCAGGTGCCTGTTGTTTTGAAAGAGGGTATATGTGTAGCACTAAAGGATGGCATCTCCACCCACTGTCCTGGCCAGGTCTTTACTTCAACTATGTCCACGTATCCAGAAGTACCTTGGGAAAAGACTGCATTTCTAGCATTCAACAACAACAGTTAACTGTCTGTTTTCTTTTTCTAGTTCTTGCAACGATTGCTTTTGCTTTTCTTCTGCTCCCAATGTGCCAGTATTTAACAAGACCCTGCTCACCGCAGAACAAGTAAGGACTTGATTGTGCATTACCAACCTGGATATACTTTTCCTGTTAGACTTGATGGGATTATGAGGATTCGCAGTTTTCTGGGGGCACACTCGTTTATTTACCAAAGCACACTGATGCCAGAAGTTTAGGAAGTGAGATGTTTGATCTTTAGAAGACACTACTGCTTCCGCACCTTTTCGTGGCAGAGAAGTGCAAACAAATTGCAGGAAGGCGGAGACGCTGCAATGTGCTTCTGTGCCAGACGAGCAGTCTGCGTTTGAAGCCTTGCTGCCATTTCCTTCTGGGGAGTAAGTGAACTACTACAGGAGTGGTTCAGTCCAAGCATTCCCCATACAGACCTAGACATGCTGATCCCTCACACGCAGCCCAGGGAGTGTGCCGTGACTCCTGAGGCCAGGGCTCTAAGGAAACCAAGGGCTGTGCAGCAGAGGTGCTGTGTGTCCCCACTCAGGAGAGCAGTGGCCACTGGCAGCCAGCCACACTTACCATCTCATATATGTTTATCTGTTATGGATAAATGGGTTGCAATGTTGGCTTCTTTTTGTTTTTCTTCTTGCATTTTTCCTAAACTGAGTTTGTCTATAGACACGTCCAAATACCTACATTGATAATGTGATCTAGAAGGAGTTGTACAAGTCCTCTCACCTTTCCATCCTCACCCCAGGACTATTTGGGTATTGTGGAATTCCCCATGTCTAGCCTGTATTCTGATGCACACATCAGGAGCTCTTAGCAAGAGAAACAAAGGAGGGTTTGGCCTGTCAGCCCCATGAACATCCTGTGCTTTTTAGGATCTCCTTCGGTTGCTGTGGGCGGTTCACTGCCGCTGAGCTGCTGTCCTTCTCCCTGTCTGTCATGCTCGTCCTCATCTGGGTCCTCACCGGCCACTGGCTTCTCATGGATGGTGAGTAACCAGTGTGTGACAGATTGTCATTCTGCCTTGAGTCATTTTATCCGTAATTTACTCAGAGTTGTGTAATACTCACTATGGATACTTTTTGAGGATTTTTGTCATCTTCGCCTCCCCCAATTCTTAGCTCCATTTTTCATCTTTGTGTGGTGCTCTCTCTGCTCTGCACATGTCACACAGTAGCACCACATGGCCCCCTCATGTCTGAGCAGATGTCAAAATGGCTGGAAGGCTCTTATGTGTGTGATCCATGTCAGTTCTTTCTTAGGGCAAGGTGCTGGTCCGTTACTTGGATATACCAGTTTTATTCATCAGGGGTTTCCACTTTTTGGGGCTATGTGAATAATGCCTCTGTGAACTTTTAAAAATATTTGTCGAAAAGGAAGACGGACAAAGAAGGAGAGAGAAAGAATCAGAGATCTTCCATTCGCTGGTTCACTTTCCAAGTGCCCAAGTGGCTGGGGCTGGGCCAGGCTGAAGCAAGGAGTCTGGAATTCCATCCAGGCCTCTCGCATAGAGGTGGCATAGGCCCAAATACTTGGGTGATCCTCACTGCTTTTCCAGATGCATTAACAAGGAGCAAAGCTGGATCAGAAGCGGAACAGCCAGGACTCAAGCTAGCACACTGATCTGAGTTGCAGGCAGCTTAACTCACTGTACCACAATGCTAAGGAGAGGGAGGGAGGAAAAGAGAGGATCTTCCATCCACTGATTCTCTGCTGGTTGCATCAGACAGGGCTGGGTCAGACCAAGTCACAAGCCACAAGAGATCTTCGTCTGGATCTCCCACGAGAGTGCAGGAGTACCAGGGCTCGGGCCATCTTCCACTGCTTTCCCAAGCATTAGCAGGGAGCTCAATCAGATATGGAGCTGCAAGAACTCAAACCAGTGCCCATATGGAATATTGGCACTGTAGGCAGTAGTTTAACTTGTTGTAACACAGTACTGGCCTTACAGACTACTTTCTTATATAAATGGGTTTTTTTGGTTATTATTTTTAATTCATTAATTACATTGTATTATGTGACAGTTTCATAGGTTATAAATGGTTTTTACTAATGCCACCTGTGATAGAAAAGATAGTATATATCAAACATGTTTATATGTTTATATTCTCCTTTTGTGCAGATACAAATACATGTCTGTACCACTATATGAAGGCATTTCATATTCTCTAATAGCTCCAGAATACTCCCTTGTATTAATGTTATTTAACTAGCTCTCTATCAAAGTGTTATCTTTTTTTTTTTACTATAAATAGCCCTGAGGCAAATATTATTTTTCACCTTCTTGGTATTACATGTTGGAGTACTTCACTGGCAGGTTTTATTATTTGAAAGGCAGAGGCACAGACATCAGCCATCTGCTGATGCACTCCCCAGTTGCCCGCAGGAGCCAGGGCTGGGCCAGCTGCAGACGGGAGCCTTCAACTAGGAGCCATACCCTGCTTCCTCTGCCTCCCAGGACACACACCTGCAGGAAGCCAGAACCAGAGCAGAACCAGGCTTGATGTGCACTGCAGGGATCCCAGTGGCAGCTTAAATGTTAAATACCTGCCCTGCTAAGGTGATTTTCTCAGGAGAAATTCCTAAATGTGAAGATCCTGAAATATTTTTTTCTAGCTGTGACTGTACTGCCTTTCAGAAAGGCTGTGATAAGTCATGCTTCTGTCTCTGGGACATAAGGGTTTCTCTCCATTGCATAGCAGCGGAGGCTTATTGAAAGCTCTTCATTGGGCACTCCACCGGCTGCTCAGTTGAGTGATTCTCTGCTTTATCTTGAAGTTGGTAGCATGGTGGCTTCCGTTTTGCAGGCATGTAAACAGAGGTTCAGCGAAGAACCACCCAAACTCTTGAGAGCCCCGGTGCACGTTTCACCAAGGATAGAAACATCCTCGGGAAGAGCTGCAGGGATCCAGCGCTGCTGTTACTGAGATGTCTCCCTGAGGCTTGAACACTCGGGCCTGTGCAAGCCCCTGTAAGCCTCTCCGTGCCTTTTCTCCTAGTCTCTGCTTGTTTGCACCATTTGACTTCCTGATCTCAGGAATCTGCTGGCAGATTGCTCTGCCACACTGTCCACCTTTCCCTTCCTCTTGGTGGTTCCAAAGGAAAGGTTAAGAGAGGATGGCAGTCCATTTGGTGCTATTGGTAATACTATCTAAGAAGTTCCTAGATAGTGGGTGTTTGGCACAGCAGTTACAGTGCCCCCGAGACAGCCACATCTGGGGCCGGCGCTGGAGGCCCAGTCCAGGTTGGCTTGTGGTTCCTACCTTCTCCATGCGTGCACTCCAGGAGGCAGCAGGCGATGTGGCTCAAGTGCTTAGGTCCCTGCCACTCATGTGGGAGACCCAGATTGAATTCCAGGGTCCTAGACTTGGCCTGACCTACTTTTGGGCCTGACATTTGATGGGTAAACGAGCAGCTGGCTTTCCTGTGTAGGTTGGCAGGACCCCAACCGCTGGAGCCATTTGGTTGCATATTATCAGGAAGCTGGATTGGAAATACAGCTGGGACTCAATTCCAGGCATTCTGATTGGGGATATGACATCTCCAGTAGCAGGTTAACTCACTCTGCCTCAGGACCTGCCCCCACAAACATTTTTTTTTAAATTATTTTTGTTGGAAAGGCAGATTTACAGAGGAGAGGCAGAGAAAGATCTTCCATCTACTGGTTCACTCCCCAAGTGGCTGCAACAACTGGAGCTGAGCTGATCCAAAACCAGGAGCTTCTTCTGGGTCTCCCACGCGGGTATATGGTGCCAAAGCTTTGGTCCATCCTCGACTGCTCTCCCAGGCCACAAGCAGGGAGCTGGAAGGGAAGTAAAGCAGCCAGGACACAAACCAGTGCCCATATGGGATCCTGGTGCATGCAAGGCAAGGACTTTAACCACTAGGCTACTGCACCGCCCCCCCAAAAAAAATTTTTTTTTTTTTCTAATTTTTCATTTGGCAAGGCTTGAAAGCATGTAACCAGCTGTTTGGTGTGTTGACCAGGAGCTGATGGACCTGGAGTGCACACTCCGATGTCAAAGTAGGCTTAGCATGTGCATCCCCCGACTAGAGCAGGGAGGAGTAGGGCCTTGCCAGATGCCTGGTCCAGCTCCTCGCCTTTATAGCAGCTGCGCTAAACTGACATTGGAAAAGGCATGGCAGGGCTGGTGCCGCAGCATATAGGCTAGGCTTCCATCTGCAGTACCAGCATCCTGTATGGGTGCCAGTTCAAGTCCTAACTGCTGCACTTCTGATCCAGCTCCCCGTTTGAGCTTGGGAAAGCAGTGGAAGATGGCTAAAGTCCTTGGGCTCCTGCACCCATGTGGGAGACCCATAAAAAACTTGTGGCTCCTGGCTTCAGATTGGTTCAGCTCTGGCCATTATGGCCATTTGGGGAATAAACCAGTGGGTTGAAGATCTGCCTCCCCCCTCCCTCTTCTCCCTCCCTCCCTCCCTCTTCTCCCTCCTTCTTTGTCTTTGTAACTCTGCCTTTCAAATAATTTTTTTAAGATTTTTTTTTTCTTGGAAAGGCGGATATACAGAGAGGAGGAGAGAAAGATCCTCTGTCCAATGGTGCACTCCTCAAGCGACCGCAGCGGCTGGTGCTGCGCCAGTCAGAAGCCAGGAGCTGCTTCTGAATCTCCCACACAGGTGCAGGATTCCAGAGCTTTAGGCTGTCCTAGACTGCTTTCCCAGGCCTCAAGCAGGGAGCTGGAAGGCAAATGGGGCAGCCGGGACAGAAACTGGCACCCCTATGGGAGATCGCCGCATTCAAGGCAAGAACTTTAGCCACTAGGCTATCGCGCCGGGCCCAAATAAAAATCTTTAAGAAGAAAACAAAAGGCATGCTGCCAGTAGCTTAGCAGTTGATTTCTTTCCTGTTTCAAAATGCTGGACTCTGTTTATCCCCATAGCATGCCAATCTTGAGATGTTCTTTATCCTAGGATCTGAGCAGTGCTTAAACTTCACAGGTTATGTGTTTTAGGACTTGGTTTTTCTATCTTTGTTCCTGACCCTACTGATTGTGCCAAGTTGCGGAGATCAATCATTTGCTTCCCTAACAGTTAACCAAGTCAAAGTGGGGATGGCATTATGCCACATGTGATTAAGCTGCGACTTGTGTTGCCAGCATCTCATATGGTACCAGTTTGAGTCAGAGCTCATCTGTTTCCTATCCAGCTTCCTGAGAATAAGCCTGGGAAAGCAGCATATAGTGGCCTAAATACATGAGCCCCTGTCTGTCCACATGGGAAACTGTGTTGGAGTTCTTACTCCTAGCTTCAGCTGGCCCAGCCCCAACCATCACAGCCTTGGGGCGCGAACTAGTAGATGAGACATCTCTCTGTTCACCCCCCAAATGGCTGCAGCAGCCAGAACCGCGCCAGTCTGAAGCCAGGAGCCACAGGGGTTCAGGTGCATCCTGTCATCTTCTCAGGCTGTCAGCAGGCAGCTGGATTGGGAAGTAGAACAGCCAGGACTTGAACCAGCACCCACGAGATGATAGCATCACAGCTACTCCACAGTGCTTCTGGATTCACATAGTTAGCTACCGTAGTGAATAATTCCACTTTTACACATAAATAACCCCATGATCATAGAGTGGGCGAATGGATTTATTTAAGGAATAAGTCTATCAGGAGGTGGCTTATATATTATATAGACATTTATATGTATTTGTAATACATGTATATATTTAAAAGGCATATCTTTCATTCACTGGTTCACTCCCCGAATGGCCACAGCAGCCAGAGCTGGAAACCAAGAGCTTCATTCAGGGCCTCCCACATGGGCGCAGGAACCCAGGGAGCTGGACTGGAGGAACAGTAGCTGGGACTCAAACCAGCACTAGCACCTGAGTAGACATTTAAAGTTCTGTGAAGTCACTCTGGTAAGATCAGGAAGGGGATGAATTTTCTAGGTGAAACAGCCTGGGACCAGCAGGACATTCTGGATGGATCTGAAAGAACACGGTGTTTGTTAAGTATCCGGAGAATTAAGCCCCAGGAAGTGGTGTAGAGAGTGCTTGGCTCTGCCATGGAGCATGCCCTCGGTGTTGGCCAGTGCCAGATGCAGTGCTCTGCAAGGGAAGCCCGCATCAGCCAGGCCATGGGGTAGGCCCAGCACAGTGAGCTCTGCACGTGAGGGGCTCCATTACAGTTGCAGGGAGAAGCACACAGAAAATGGTTTGTGTATTTGAAACATCACATGGCACCAGGAAAAGAGGAAGGCAAGAGTTGGACGTGCGCTTTCTAGTGAAATTCGCAGGGAAGTCCAGGTGTTGAGAAGCTAACACGTAAGGAACAGTTTTAGTAAGAGCCAGCAAAATGGATTCTGTGGTAAAGGTTATTCTAGGCAAAGGGCACAGTCAGTGCCCAAGCACTGAAATGGGGACATGGCAGGCAGGTGGGAGGACAGCCGGTGGCAGTTGGAGATGGCCTGAGGGGTAAGAAAGGACTTTGCTGACTAGGGGCAAGTGGCTTTCCACTGTGAAATAGGAGGGTGCAGGGTTTTGTACGGAGACCAGTGCACCACGGCTTAGGGCTTGAGAGGGTGCGGGCAGGCATCTGCAATGCTGACATCCCGCAGCAGAGAGCCAGTTTGGGTACTAGCTGCTCTGCGCTTTAGTGCCAGCTTCTTGTTGATGCACCTGGGAAGGCAGCAGATGGCCCAAGTCCCCAGGGCCCTGTCACCCCCATGGAACACCCAGATGGAGTCCCAGCTGTTAGGGCCATGTGCAGAATGAACCAACAGAGGGAAGATCGCATCCTTCCACTCCCTTCTCCATCGTATCTCTAATAAGTCTGCCCTTCAGATTTTTAAAAAATATTTATTTAGGATCAGGTATTGTGATGCAGTGGGCAAAGGAACCCCTGGATCACTGGCATCCCATATGGGCACCAGTTCATGTCCCAGCTGCTCCACTTCACCAGCTCCCTGCTCATGGCCTGGGAAAAACAGTGGAAGGTGCCCCAAGTCCTTGACATTTGCCACACACGGTGGATGTGGAAGATCGTGGCTTCAGCCTGGCCCCACCTTGGGCATTACAGCCTTCTGGGAATAGAAGATATTTCTCTGTTTCTCCCACTCCAATTCTGACTTTCAAATAAATTAGTATACGTGTAAGATTTACTTTTATTGGAAAGTCAGATATACGGAGAGGAGAAGAGACAGAGGAAGAATGGTCAGAGCTGTGACGGTCCAAAGCCCAGACCTTCTTCTGGGCCTCCCACGTGGGTGCAGGGTCCCAGGCTTTAGGCCATCCTCCAGTGCTTTCTGAGGCCGCAAGTGGGGAGCTGGATGGGACCCAACGCCCATGTGGGATCCTGGTGCATGCAGGGTAAGGACTTTAGCCACTAGGCTGCTGGGCCCCCGGGTAATTATTTAACAGTGGTAATTTCTGGATCGTAGGAATGTAATGGTTTTGCTTGAGATACTCTAGTTTTCTATGGTGCCGTTACTGCCTATATCGTCAGTATTAAGAACTTGAAAAAGTACTAGGAGAGGAACTGGGGACAGCTCATGTCCACAACCCTTTAGAGAGCTCCTGGTATAGAGCTCCGCAGATGAAGCTCTACTAATGGGGTGGGCAATGAAAGCAGTGGGTTGTGTGTCCAAGCAGAAGTGCTGGCATGCTCTTCCGATAGGGGCAAGTGGGGCACTTGGGTTGATGCCTACCTAGGGTGTGACGCTGGAGCAAGAACTCTTCTGTCCACAGCTCTGGGGGTCAGAGGATGCAGGAGGCAGGTCTCTGTGGCAGCCTGGCCTGCTGCTGGGAGGTCCTGAAGGGTGCATGGCCTGTGTCGCTCCTGGAAACAGACCCCAAAAGCATCAGCTCCAAACAGGCTGATGGGGGCACTTTGCACCACAGGGAGGTGCAGGTCTGAACCCGGAGTTCAGGGTTGCCTGACCTGTGAAGGGGTTTCAGATGTTGTGAGGATGGCAACCTGACCAGCTTGTGGGAGGAGGTGCCGACTGCCACTGACTGGCTGGCTGGTGCCATCTCCTCCCTAGCTCTGGCCATGGGCCTCTGTGTTGCTATGATCGCCTTCGTCCGCCTGCCGAGCCTCAAGGTGTCCTGCCTGCTTCTCTCAGGGCTTCTCATCTATGATGTCTTTTGGGTAAGTGTCCACTTCCCAGAAAGCAAACACCTCACTTTGTTTAGCGGAAGCATTTGCTCCACCAATCTCAAAGTCCCCCTCTGGTCATGAGCAGTGCATGTTAAAGGTTCGCAGGCAATATATGACCTTGTAGGATGAGAGGTGGTGGGTGAGGGCCCTAGGGTGCTGGGGTGCAAGCCCAGTTCCACTGGGATTGGGGGGGTCAGGAACTCACCCCACACTTCTCTGGAACACGCCTTGTCAGCATCCTGAGGCGCTAGGCTGAGGTTGTGCCTTTCCAGCAGAGGGCACTGGGCGCACCACACACTCCCAGCTGCCTCAGCTAAGGATGTCCCTCCAACCCGGCAGGTGTTTTTCTCAGCCTACATCTTCAATAGCAACGTCATGGTGAAGGTAGCCACGCAGCCGGCTGACAATCCTCTGGATGTTCTCTCCCGGAAGCTCCACTTGGGGCCCAATGTTGGGCGTGATGTTCCTCGCCTGTCCCTGCCTGGAAAACTGGTCTTCCCAAGGTAGGACTGTCCCTGGGCAGCTTGGAAAGGCCGATAAGCCAGCACTTTGCACAGATAAGGGCGGGCGGATGAGAGCGCCGACCTCCCTTACCACTGGGTGGCGTAAGGGCCCCAGCCGGCTCGGCTGAGCCCAGGTCCTGTTTTGGGAGCTGGTTAAAGGCAGTCGATGGGGGGCTGTAGGTAACCTGTGCGCTCATGAAAGTCACGCAGTCCCTGGTAACATGATCCTGGCACAGTGTGTGCAGCATGTCCCTGAAGGTATAGTCAGGTGTCACGGACCTCAGGAGCGAGCAGTAGTTGCGCCAGAGAGGCCCTGAGGGGCTGTCACAGCTCATGACTTTCATCTCTAAACTGGTAAGGACTGCTCTTCCTCAACTAGCAGGTCTTCCCTCTTCCATTCAGAAAAGTGTTTTGCTTTAGAAAGACGGCCCAGACAGAGCAGAAAGCGGCCCGCAGTATCTCTAACCTGTGGCCTGCATTCCAGCTCTACAGGCAGCCACTTCTCCATGCTGGGCATCGGAGACATCGTGATGCCCGGCCTCCTGCTGTGCTTCGTCCTGCGCTATGACAACTACAAAAAGCAAGCCAGCAGCGACTCCTGCAGCGCCTCTGGACCCGCCAACATCTCCGGGCGCATGCAGAAGGTCTCCTATTTCCACTGCACCCTCATTGGCTACTTTGTGGGTAAGAGGCTCTGGCGGGCTCTAACATGTCTCTCTCGTCACCTATTACCCAACTTTACTAGAGTTTTTGCTAGAAAGGCCATTACAAGGGCTGCTGTGACGGCATAATAGGCTAATCCTCCACCTGCAGCACTGGCATCCCATATGGGCACCTGTTCATGTCCCAACTACTCCCACTTCCTGTGCAGCTCCCTGCTTCTGACCTGGAAGAACGGCAGAGGCGGCTCAAGTCCTCCCGCTGCACGCATGTGCAAACCCTGGAAGAAGCTCCCGGCTCCTGACCTCTGATAGCTCAGCACAAATTGTTGGAGAGTGAACCAGCAGTTGGAAAATATTTCTCTCTCTCCTTTTCTCTGTGAATCTACCTTTCAAATAAATTATAACTTTTTTTAATTTAGAGAGTTTTCCATCCACTGGTTCACCCACCAGATGGCTGTACAGCAAGCACTTCATCTGGGCCCCCCTGTTGCAGGGCCCCAAGCACTTGGACTGTTTTCCACTGCTTTCCCAGGAGCATTAGCAGGGAGCCGGATTGAAGTGGAGCAGCCAGAACATGAGCTCACACCCCTTTGAGATGCTGCCATTGCAGACAGCAGTGCCTGGCTAGTGTTTGTGTAGCCAGCCCGATGACCGGCTAACGGGAGGAAGCAGCTGTAGCTGGACTAGGAGTATTGGTAACTGCATGAGCGAGTTCATCTGCTGCGGAGGGAGTGGCTCTCACCTCCATGTTGCCCACGTACCATCAGCACTCAACCCAGCTGTACCACCTTCCGTACCTGCATTCGTTTCCGTCTAAGACCTGTGAGCCGGGGCAAGTGGTGCCATCCCTACTAGGCAGCCGAGTAAGCTGAAACACGCAGAAGTCACACAGCCAGACCCTCCAAGCGCAGCGTTACATACACTAGCGTCACACATCCCAGGAGGCGGGGAGATCTGACCTAAGGATCCAGGCAGAGTGGGCCCCAACCACCAGCTCCTTCAGGTTGGGGGTCTTCATGGTGTGCAGTTACACATTTCTCTCACCACTCCAGCTGGGCATCCCGCAGCCTAGCCCTGGACTGGCCAGCCCCAGGATCCCTCTCCTGGCTCTCATGTGGGTCTTTCTCCCTAGGTCTGCTCACCGCCACGGTGGCGTCTCGCATCCACCGAGCCGCCCAGCCCGCCCTCCTCTACCTGGTACCCTTCACCCTTTTGCCGCTGCTCACCATGGCCTACCTGAAGGTAAGGACACAGGCTGCAAACCTGGACCACCCTGGCTGGGTATGGCCCGAGCCCTTGACCTTGATAGTGGTGCTTGTGTGCAAACCTGGTGTCCCAGGCCCTTATGACTCCTGAATAGCTGAATAGCCAGAGCCCAGCTGTCGTGTGCTCACGTGGGCCTCGCACGTAGATCTCTGCCTCAGTGAGTCTCTTCTTTGCCAGGGTGACCTGCGGCGGATGTGGTCGGAGCCGTTCCACTCCAAGGCCAGCAGCTCGCGCTTCCTGGAAGTATGATGGGTCCCCCAGAACGTGACCACGTGGCCACCCTGGTCCTGTGCTCTCAACGCGTGCTTTCGTCTCCCCTTACAGTTGGCGTGGTATTGAGACGCACCTGCTTCAGGAACTGACCGGGGACTGGCTCATGCACCCAAGGGAGCTTGTTGGCCGAGAAAGGGGCTAGAGCCCCCTGGGCTCCTCCTCTTCCTGCCGCCACCAGGGCGGAGCCCCCTGCGGAAGTGACAGGCCCACTCTGCACTCCCTCCTCCCCCAGTCTGACGGATCTGCACCTGTTACCTTGTGGAGGAGCCGGAGGTTGGACTCTTCAAAAACTGGAAATGGCACCACGTCGTTCTAGAACTTGTGAACACTAAAGGAAGGAAAACAGTGAGCAAATTGAAGTTTCTTCAGGGACCCTCGGACTTCGGGACCAGTTTCCTATGGGGGACTCGGTGTCAGAGACCTCGACAGAGCTCTTCTGTCATTATATTCTTTCTTTTTGGATTTATTAAATATTTTCTGTGGTGTGAAGTGACTTATTAAATCCACAGACATTGAGTGACTTCTTACAACATCTACATGAAAATCTGTTGTAACAAGTTCATGTCCACCCAAACGTCGCGTGGGCAGTGAACAGGGCACGGTTTTTCTACAGACCTGTGTACACACACACATAGGTAGCTACCAGTAACCCCACGCCACCCCGGGCCTGCGCCCACCCTGCACATGGCGAGCCGCTCCCACCACGACCCAGCCCAGACTGACAGGGTCGGGGCTCCTGGGGGCTCTCTGGCTCTGATCAGTGTAGCAAATTAAGGATGAAAAGTTCACACTTTTTTGCCCCTCCCCTTTCTTTTGTTTGTGTTTTCTTTCTACAGGCTTCTCCCGCACAAGGTTTTCAGTAGATCCTTCCGGAACCAGTGCATGTACAGTAGCAGCCGGTGTCTGTGCTCTCGGATCATAGTAATGTACTACTTGTAAATACATTTTTCTATTTTATATTTTTTTGTATTTTTTTTGGCATTTTGTTTCATTGGTGTGCTGTATTTTCCATGCCCTTACTCCTTTAAGGAAAAAAAAAAAAAAAGGAAAAAGGCAACACAGTCCTGTCCTTGTTGTGATTCTGATCTCGGCTTCCTCTGGCAATAACTGGGCTCGGGGAGACGCGTGTCAGACACCCTCCGAGATGAGCCCCAACGCCCGGGAACTGTTCATGGTTACCTTCATCTGCACAGCCGCCAGCCTAGCAGGACGACACTGGAAGAGGCCTGGCCACACCGGCCAGCAGAGGTGGGAAAAAGGCCCACCTGTCACCACCCAGCGGCCCATCTCTGACCTGAGCCGTCCGCCGTGAAGGATGCCGTGTTGGGGCCCACGTCACAAGTGTCAGTGTGCAAACCGTCCTTGGCCTTAGAATCCTGTGAGGGCTTTGACTCCATTTTTAGGACAGTAATTCCTGGTAGTCTCTGTCACGCTGTCTCCACTTGCTGAGCTCCCACCCTCTTCTTCCTGCCCCACCTGTTCAGGACAGGAAGCCTGAGGCCTGGCTATCATGGGAAGCCTGTGGGGGCCAGTAAACCCTGGCCCAGCCCTGGCCTTTACTGCCCAGCAGCTGTGCTGAACCCTTCAGTCTCAAGGCCACAGATGGCTGAGCGCCAAGGGGGAAGGCTACTCTGAACAACCAGGAGAAAACCAAGAGCCCATGTGCCTGGAAGCTGTTCTTACTCCTCACTCACTGTTTCCTTGCAGAGTCCAGCTCTAGACCAGAGTGTCACCTGCCATGCTTGTTGGGCAGGCTGGGGTGACAGCAAGCTGCTGGACCATAACCGGTGGTCCAGGGTCAAGGCTTGGGGATCGGCGGAGCAAGAACACCAGCTGCGTCAGGTGCTGTAGACCCAGGGTTGCTGTTGCTGCTTCTCCAGTCCTGTTCTAAGTCCCAGGCCCACCCAGCGGCATGTCCAGGGAGGAGACCCCTACCCTCAGCAGACCCCAGAGAGTGCTGGCCATTTGCTGGAGACTAGCAACCACTCACCAAGCCTCCACCAGCTCCAGCTGCAGATAGCGGCCTGTGTCCTTAGCCACAACCCGGCAGAACTCCAAGTGGCCCTCGACCTCAGAAAACACACCAGGTGTCCACCACCAATACGTGGCACCCATTGCTAGGTGCACAACATGGAAGCAAGCCCAGCACAAACTGTGCAGCATGAAACCAGATCTCTGACCTCAAGTTGGGCACAGCAGGGGGGTACTGGTATCCACTCTACAGACCAGAAGGCCGAGTTTCAAAATCAGCTTATCTGGGGCTGGTGTGCTGTACCAAGAAAAGCCACCACCTGCAGTGTACCATCTCATACGAGCGCCAGTTCAAGTTTCAGATACCCCGCTTAAAACTCAACTCCCAGCTAATGTGTCTGGAATGGCCCAGTCTCTGGACCTGTGCATCCATGTGGGAGACCCAGTTGGAGTTCCAGGCTCCTGGCTTTGGCCTGGCCCAGGCACAGCTGATTCAGTCTTTTGGGGAGTGACACAGCGGATGGAAGATCTGTAACTCTGCCTTTCAAATGAACAGATCTGAGGGGAACAAAAATCAGCCCATTTGTTCCAGATCTTGTAGCTTCTGGAGTCTGCACTTAGAGCCCACAGTGTGAGAAGGAGTCCAGTTGTGACTTTTGTGTGGCTTATGCCAAGACCTGGCAGAGGGGTCCTCGGAAATGAGGAACCACCAACCTTAGCTGGAGTTGGGCTGGCAGGACCCCACATGCGGACATGTACACCTGGCCCCCTCCCTCCACCCCCAGCAGTGGTGCACCCTGTGGCCAGACACCAGGTCACGTGGCTCCCCACAAGCCAGGATGGGGCGTGGCCAGGCTCGGAGGTTCCCCACCACAGGCTTTAACATTCAAGTTAGGAATCCAGGATTGCAGAGATGGAAATCGCAAGGCCTTACTCTTCCCCCGCCCCCCAAGAAAACTGGCAGCCATGGCCTCGGCATCCAGAGTGAGCAGGTCTGAGATGGAAGCCACTCCCCCACATCCAGCCGGCCCTCCTGACAGCCGCACAGCTCAACCCAACATAGTGAAGAGTGATGCTGAGGCCTTGCAGAGCAGCCAGACAGGGAATCCGGGAGGAGTCTGTAGGAAACCGCATTGGGAGAACTTCCTGCTGGCGGGGCTTTGGCTGAAGGACGGGCTCTGGTGCGTCCACATGGCACAGCCAGGGCTTGTAGAAAACTGCCAACACACCAGCTTCAGGAAACCAAAGGAGTTCAAAATGACCTAAGAGGAAGAGGACAGGATGCACCACAGAGGGGCCACTGGGGACCTTTGAATAAGCTCTCACATCCATGTTCCTCAGGACAGCCCCACGCAGCCCACCAGAAGGTAAAGGCCAGCTGGCCATGTCGGAAAATCGAGAGTTGTAGGTCTGAGTTCATCCAAGGTAAATGTAAAGATTCACAGAACTGACAGGCAAAGTTACAATACATGTGCTTCTTCTATTCACCCCCAAATGACCGCAACAGCAGCAGGGGCTGGGCCAGCCTGAAGCCAGGAGCCTGGAACTCCATCTGGTTCTCCCACTTGGCTGGCAGGGAGCCGAATTGGGAGTGCAAAAGTGGAGCTTGAACCAGTCCATACATGATACCGGTGTGACAGCAGCTTAATCCAGTGTACATTCAAAATTACTACACTCGGGGGCTGGCACCATGGCGTAGCAGGCTAAGCTTCTGTGTGCTCCACTTCTAATCCAGCTCCCTGCTAAATGCACCTGGGAAAACAGCAGAAGACATAAAATGGCCAGAACACACATAAAAAGGGTTTAGTGCTAATGGTTATCAGGAAAATGCAAACCAAGAACATTAAGATACATTATCACACCCACTGGTCTGCACAGTTAAGATAGCAACGATTTAACAAGGACAGAAATGAGAAGTAGGGGGCCCGGCGGCGTGGCCTAGCAGCTAAAGTCCTCGCCTTGAACACACCAGGATCCCATATGGGCGTCCGTTCTAATCCCGGCAGTTCCACTTCCCATCCAGCTCCCTGCTTGTGGCCTGGGAAAGCAGTCGAGGACGGCCCAAAGCTTTGGGACCCTGCACCCGCGTGGGAGACCTGGAGGAGGTTCCTGGTTCCCGGCTTCGGATCGGCGCGCACCAGCCCTTGCGGCTCACTTGGGGAGTGAATCATCGGACGGAAGATCTTCCTCTCTGTCTCTCCTCCTCTGTGTATATCTGACTTTGTAATAAACTGAATAAATCTTTTAAAAAAATGAGAAGTATGCATTGCGGCAGCATTATAGAACAGTAGAGCTACTTTGAAAACAGCTCTGCAACATTCCATCCATTCTCTTCACAGCCTGTCTACCTAAGAAGTTGAGAAAGGCCAACCCAGGCTCAGCAGGTTAAGCCACCACTGTGACACCCGCATCCCTTATAGGAGTGTTAGCTTCCTGTTGATGTGCCTAGGAAGACAGCAGGTGGCAGCCTGAGCCATCCCAAGCTGGGCCCCTGCCACCCACGTGTCAGAGTAGGATGCAGTTGGTCACTATTTGCTTTGGCCGCCGCCTCTCTCCATCACTCCGTCTCTCCAATATATAAATCCTCTTGGAATGGAGCACATGAATGGTCCCAGTAGCATTATTCACAACAGCCCTCAAACAGAAACAAGCCAGACGCCTGTAAACTGCCAAGTCAGTCAACAGCATGCATTCATGCAATAGAGAATTCTGTGGTAACAGAAAGAACGAAGGGCTGACCCCTGCTCCAGGGGTCTTGGACATATGCACCTGGAGGAAGGAGGCCAGAGGCAGACGGCCACCTAGGCAGGATTCCATTTACACGACATGTCTGGAGCGGGCAGCTCCACAGAACGGGACAACAGGCAAGCAGTGTGAAGGGCTGCAGGAGGAAGAAAAAACAAGTGGCTAGCAGGTACAAGATTTTTTGGGGGTAGGGGTCCAGCACGGTGGCCTAGCAGCTAAAGTCCTTGCCTTGAATGTGCCGGGATCCCATATGGCCACCGGTTCTAATCCCAGCAGCTCCACTTCCCATCCATTTCCCTGTTTGTGGCCTGGGAAAGCAGCTGAGGTCTGCCGAAAGCCTTGGGACCCTGCACCCACATTGGAGATCCGGAAGAAGTTCCTGGCTCCTGGCTTTGGATCGGTCGTTGCGGTCACTCGGGGAATGAATCAACAGAAGGACGATCTTCCTCTCTGTCTCTCCTTCTCTCTGTATATCTGACTGTGATAAAAATAAATCTTTAAAAGAAGTCTTTTTAAAAAAATGTTCTGGATTTAGGTGCAATGGTTGTCTCACAGCTTTATAAAGATACTAAGATGCTGGATCACAGAGACTCAGGCCACCGACCCCACCTTCCATATGGGCACTGGTCGAAGTCCTGGCTGCTCCTTCTCAGCCAGCTCCCTGCTAATGCACCTTGGAAAGCAGCAAGTAACCGAACTGCTTGGGAGCCTACTACCCACATGGGAGACAAGTGTGGAGGTTCCAGGATCTTTGCTTCAGATTAGCCCAGCTCCAGCCCACTGAGAGTGTGACCCCGTGGATACAAGATCTCTGCTCATCTTATCTGCCTTTCAAATGAATAAATATTTTTAAGAAGTTAAAAGATGGGGCTTATATATCATGCTGACATCAGTTGTAAGAGCTGAAGGGCCTATGTTAAAATGGGTTTCAAAACAGAATTCTGCCAGAAATAAAGGAGATCACTTAATAAAGTGGTTAATTTATCAGAATATGACAATCCCAAATGTGCACATAATAAGAGAACTTCAAACTACATGAAGCACAAGCTGAAATGGCCTATTATATCAACACCCATATCTCACTAACTCATAAATCAAACAGAACACTTGCTTTATGCCAGCTCACTCCCCAGTGGCCGTAACAGCCAGGGTGGAGCCAGGGATTTTACAGCATTCAGTGCTCATTCAAAATGAGCAAAACATCACATCAGTGACCGAAGCTCCTCCTGGATGGAGCTGGAGGGGAGGGTAACAAGCCCAGCCATGAACATGCCAGAGCGTCACAGACCCAGGGATGGACATCCAGCTCTACTCTCCAGCCCAACTTCCTGCTCGACACAGCCTGGGAGTCCCCAGGCTCCTGACACGTGTAGGAGACCTGCATGGCATTAACTTCCAAATGCTGCCAGGTCCAGATACTGCTCGGGCACCTGGGGAGGGAGCCGGCAGGGGGCAGTGCTCAGCACTGTGCAAGCAAATCAACTGGAGAGGCAGGCACAGTAGCTTAACTGACTAATCCTCTGCCTATGGACAAAGGTTCTTGTCCTGGCAGCTCCACTTTCCTTCCAGCTCCCTGCTTGTGGCCTGGCAAAGCAGTCAAGGTGGCCCAAAGCCTTGGGACCCTGCACCTGCATGGGAGACCTGGAAGAAGCTCCTGGCTTTGGATCAGCTCAGTTCTGGCCATTGCAGCCATTCGGGGAGTGAATCATCAGATGAAAAAACTTTGCTTTCTCTTTCCCCTTCCGTCTGTAGATCTGCCTTTCCAAAGATATTAAGAAATCTTAAAAAAAATTTTTTTTTAAGGGAGGACCAAATCACACCTAGTAAGCTAAGCTAAGCACAAGAGAAAGACACCAAATTTAAAAGCAGAAATAGGAATGAGATGAAATACAGGAAAATAAATTACAACAAAAGCTAGTTCTTTGAGATCAGTAAGATTATTAAGGGTCAGACGGCGGGCAGCCAGGAGGTACAGAGGACCAGCGAGGTCATGAGACCATGGAGTCCACAGTGGCAAAAAGACAATGATGGATCACGGGTCTGGTAATTACCTGAAATAGACAAAAGCTCACCAAAGCCATTATTAACAACCTAAACGGCCCTGCACCTACAAAGACACCGAATACTTAGTTTACAACCTTCCCACAGGGAAACTCCAGGCCCAAATGGGCCACGACGATAAATGCCATCAATTCCATAAGAAGCTGACAGTCCTCCATCCACACCAACTCCTTGGGCAAAGCCAAGCCAGAGAAACACTTCCTCAATGAGGGCGGCATCACTTGGATATCAAAACCAGAAGACATCTGCAAGCAAAGATCAGAGCACTGTACCCACAGATGTCAGAAATAACTGAAATGTCAGGAGTTGATGTTGTGACATTGCAATTCAAGCTGTTGCCATGACGCCAGCATCCCACGTCAGAGCATGGGTTCGAGTCCTGGCTGCTCTGTGTTTGATCCAGCTCCCTGCTAACATGCCCTGGAGGGGAGCAGTGATGGTACAAGTACTTGAGTCCCTGCCACCCACTTGGGAGACCTGGATGAGTTCTGGGCTCCTGGCTTTGGCCTGGCCCAGACCTAGCTGTTACAGGCAGTGGGCATCTGGGAAGGGAACCAGCAAATGGAAGATCTCGGTCATTGTGCCTCCAAAAAAATTTAAATAATAATTTGAAAAAATAGAAGATGACGTTGTGACAGTAGGTTGGGCCTCCTGTGGGATGCGTGCTTCCCATATCTGCCCAGCTCAAGTGTCAGCTGCCCAACTGGGATCCAGCTTCCTGCTACTGCATCCTGGGAGGCAGCGGGCGATGGCCCACGCACGAGACACGGGGATGTTTTCTCCATTTGCTTTGATGCTGAATTCACACTTAGATTATTTTATAACACTCTGGGATGATATCAGAGTCCTCGGCATGCGGAGTTTCACTAGCCTGTGCAGTGGAAGCCTGTTTGAACAAGAATGACTTGATGGGGGACCGGCATAATGGCTTAACAGGCTGTTCCTCTTCAGCCTGTGGCACCAGCATCCCATATGGTCACCGGTTCGAATCCCAGCAGCTGCACTTCTGATCCAGCTCCCTGTTTATGATCTTGGGAAATGAGTTAGTATGCCTCAAATCCTCGGACCCCTACACCCACGTGGGAAGAAGCTCTTAGCTCCTGCCGACAGACAGGCTCAGCTCTGTTGGCAGCCATTTGGGGAGTGAACCAGCACATCCGGCAGATGAAACATCTCTGTCTCTAAGTCCACGTTAAAAAAAAAAAAAAAAAAAAAAAAAAAAACTTGATGGTGCAACATTGTGGTACAGCAAGTTAACCTGCCACATACAGTGCTGACAGTCCGTGTAGAAATGCTGGTTTGAGTTCCCGCTGCCCCACTTCTGATCCAGCTCCCTGCTAATGCACCTGGGGAAGCAGAGGAGGAAGGCCCCAAGCCTTTGGCCCCTGAACCCACGTAGGACATCCAGAAACTGCTCCCAGCCCTGCTGTTGTGGTCATACAGGGAGAGAAGCAACTCACAAAAGGTCAGTCTGTCTCTACCCCTACACACCTCCCTCTCCAAAAATGTGTCTTTTTGAAAGTGACTCTGAAACTCTGAGTTGTGAAAATACCTTCGCTGGCTGCCTGCAGACTTCTGGGTGGTGGCTGTGCCAGAAAGGACCAGGGAGGGGCTGGGGGAAGGGACGGGAGAGGAGAGCTCTGCCCTGCGCCGACGTTCCAGCCCCCAGCACCAGCTCGCTGGGCGGGTCGTCAAAGCCCACAGCCTTTTCCTATGCCACTACTGCAGTTCTTCCATCAGGCTTTTTTTCATTTTTATTTATTAAAAAGCAGATACAGAAAATGCTCTCCCATCTACTATTTACTCATTAAATGTGTGCAAAGCCAGGAGCCCGCAACTCCATGCAGCTCTCCCGGTAGGTGCCAGGACCCAAGTCCTTGAAGCAGCTACAGCCAGTCTTGAACTCTGCCCTGCCACGCAGCCATCTCCTGTGGCATCCTGACGACTCGCTGCTGCAGCTCAGAGCACCACCGCAGCAGGGCAGGTCTAAATGTTCGCTCTCGGCTGCAGACTGCCTGGATTCAAAACTCAGTTTGAGGTGCCAGCGTTGATGGCTCAACTGGCTAATCTTCCACCTACAAGTCCCAGCCTCCCATATAGACACCAGTTTGTGTCCTGGCGGCTCCACTTCCCATCCAGCTCCCTGTTTGTGGCCTGGGAAAGCAGTAGAGGATGGCCCAAATCCTTGGGACCCTGCACCCACGTGGGAGACGCAGAAGAAGTTCCTGGCTCCCGATCAGCTCAGCTGCAGACATTGCACACATTTGGACAATGAACTAGCAGATAGAAGATTTTTCTGTCTCTCCTCTCTGTAAATCTGCCTTTGAAATAAAAATAAGTAAATAGGGCCCAGCGCGGTGGTCTAGTGGCTAATGTTCTTGCCTTGAACATGCCAGGTTACTATATGGGTGCCGGTTCTAATCCAGGCAGCTTGACATCCAGCTCCCTGGTTGTGGCCTGGGAAAGCAGTTGAGGACGGCCCAAAGCTTTGGGACCCTGCACCCGTGTGGGAGACCTGGAAGAGGTTCCTGGTTCCCGGCTTCGGATCGGCACGCACCGGCCGTTGCGGCTCACTTGGGGAGTGAATCATCGGACGGAAGATCTTCCTCTCTGTCTCTCCACCTCTCTGTATATCTGACTTTGTAATAAAATAAATAAATCTTTAAAAAAAATAGGCAATGACCTAAACAGACATTTCCTAGAGATATAAATATCCAGCAATATCTTCAACTTCACAAACCGTCAGGGAAATGCAAATCAAAACCTGGTGAGGTATCATGTCAGCCAGGTTTTGGAAAGGTTATCTCCACGATGACAGAGGCTGCGCTGTGAGGAAGGGGGAACTCCAGGCCCCGGACGAGGGATGGAAATTCAGAGTCATGACATAAAGCAGTAGGACATTCCCCTCCAGAAACATCCAAAGCAGAACTGTCATGTGAGCTGGCCATCCCAGCACGGGCTGGGTCTCCAAAGGAAAGGGCGTCTTCTGCCGCTGACACCCGAACCCCCAGGTCTGACAGCTCCGGCAGCAGATCCGCCTCAGGGTCCATCCACAGGTGCCCAGGGAAAGATGGGGAGTTGGTACATGATGGACTATTGCCCATCCACGACGCCAAGATGAAACTGTCATTTTCAACAGCACAGAGGACCAGAAATCAGGCACAGAAAGACACGCATGCTCTCACTTGCATAGGAAGGCTTAAAAAAAGAAAGCTTTTAAAAAAGCTTAGAAAGCTGGTCTCATGGCAGCAGAAAGTAGAAAAGTAGAACAGCGGGTAGCAGAGGCAGGGAGGGTTGTGGGGGCTGGAGAGAGCTCGGTGAATGGGCAGCAGGTGCACTAGACACACAGGGCAGCTGCAGTGCACGGCGGCTGGTGAAGACTCTGTGCCCAATACAGAACGTGACCACTGTCTGCGGTGCTGGACCTGCCAGGCACATCAGTGTCCCCACCAACATGGACAGCCGCCATGGGGAGCTGTTCTCTAGCTATGCAGCCTCAAAGGGAAGTGGGGCGGGAATCTGCCAAGTGAGAATTGAAGCAAGCACCGGGGTGGACACTTAGTCCAGTGCTGAAGTCCCTGGCCGGAGCACTGGCGTCCCACACTGGACACTTGGGTCTGACCCTGGAGCTGAGTCCTGATCCAGCTTACTGCCAACAGACGCCAGGACACAGTGGTCATGGCTCACATGGTGGGTTCTTGCCATCCACATGGGAGACTGCAACAGAGCTCCTGGCTCCCAGCTTCATGCCAACACTTGTGGGCACTTGGGAGTGAGCCACTGGATGGGAGCTCAGTCTTTCTCAAGTAAGTGCAATTAAAACCAGTATGCACTACCACACACATGCCGTATCTCATTTAGCAGTCATCCACATGAATATGCCACACACACATGCCACACGCTACACACACATGCCACACGCTACACCAGACACACTATACACTGCACATGCTACACAAACACCACAGACCACACACATGCCACTTATACCCTCACATGCATCCCAAGTTCCACACATACCACACACTTGCCTCATACTACATACTACACACAAGCCACATACACATACCACACACTAGCCATTCAGATGCATACACATACTAGAACACCTCAGCCATTAACATGCACACACACACACATTCACTCCACACAAATGCCAAATGCCACACACACCACACAAACATCACATACCACATACACATACTCCATACAATTCCCAGTCATCCCCATGCGCACACACGCACACACAACTACTACTCCTCCTCGTTAGCCATCCACCAGGACAAGACTTTAAATAAGCAAGAAGGGGCCTGGCATAATAGCCTAGCAGCTGAAGTCCTCACCTTGCACATGTCAGGATTCCATATTGGTACTGGTTTGTGTTCCAGCGGCCTCACTTACCATTCAACTCCCTGCTTGTGGCCTGAGAAAGCAGTCAAGGATGGCCCAAAGCATTGGGACCCTGCACCTGTGTGAGACCCAGAAGAGCATCCTAGCTCCTGGCTTTGGATTGACCCAGCTCCAGCTGTTGCAGCCACTTGGGGAGTAAATCAATGGATAGAAGATCTTCTCTGTCTCTCCTTTTCTCTGTATATCTAACTTTCCAATAAAAAATAAATCTTTAAAATAAAAATTTATTAAAGTAAATAAATAATATAAAATAAATAAGCAAGAGGGAGAAGGACTGGGTCAATTGGGGTGACCTGGGTGTTTCCTGGTGGGAACAGCTACGCGGGGCCAGCGACACAGGCTCGCCCCCAGGCCTGGCCTGCTGATGCCCAGACAGCACGGACCCAGCAGTGAGCCCTATCCATGCTGGGAGACCTGGGCCTGCTCTCCACCCCGTCTGAGGCCCACAGCGCTCCAGCCAGCACTGGAGCCTGGACCACCTCACAGCCAGGCAGTAATGACAACACGCGGACAGCAAAGCTGTCGGGCTCACGGGGGCACAGGAGGACACAGGAGCTGCCGGGCATGCCACCGTGGGCACACTTGGGCCAGGCGCTAGCCAGCAGCACACAGGGCTTTGTTGAACTGGAAACTTCTATTGAGCTCTGTGTTCCCCCAGGACAGACACATTAGATTTGAAACATACACTTATGTACAGCTAATCTGTTTTAAACATTTATACTGAAATGGGAAGTTGATATATTCACTATACAGAGAATCTTCATCTGCTAGTTCACTCCCTTAAAGGCCACAATGGCCAGAGCTGGACCAAGCTGAACCCAGGAACCTGGAATTGCATCTGGCTCTCCCAAGTGTATGCTGGGACCCAAGCCCATGGCCCATCCTCCACAGGCAGGAAGCTGGATCGGAAGTGGAATAGCTGGGGCTCAAACTGGTGTTCTGATAAATGAAGGCGTAATCCGTTAGACCACAGCACATCTCCCAGGTTTGTTTGTATTTTAAGTTTATAAACATATTTTGAATGGCAAAACGGGAGAAAGGGAGATCGAGAAAGAGGGGCGACGAAGAAGAGGGTGATGGAGGGAGGAAGAGACCAGGGGAGGGAGAAGGGGAGAGACTGTCCATCTGTCCACTCTCCAAGAGCCGAGCTGGATCAGTCCAAAGCCAAGTGTCACCCATGTGGGTGGCAGGGACCTACTGCTTGAGCCATCCCCTGCCGGCCTCCAAGATGCACATTAACCAGAAGCTGGACTGCCTCTCAAATACGGGGTGTGGGCTGAACCCGCAACAGAGCAACGCCCACCCCAGACTGCACACCCTTTGATGGAATACAGGAGAGACTCCATCTGCCATCTTGGGCTTCCCAGGCCAAACGGGGCTCCGCAAGGCTGCACGTAATGGTGGTCCCAAGAGAACCCGCAAGGACTGATCTGAACTACTAGTCTGAGGGCAGGCAGGACAAAGCACCTGCCCTCCCAAAGGAGGAAGAGGAGCGGCACTGTCACTCAGTGAGGGAGGGACCAGGGCATCCACTCAGATGCTTCCCACTTACGTCCCCGTCCCCGGTCACCTCGGTCAGCTAGCGTGGACCAAACCCACGCCCCACAAGCCTCCCGTGCAAGTAGCACAAGTGACCACAAGCCCCTCTGCTGAACTTTAAGTGTGTCCTCTGCGTCATTCTGAGCAGCCTCTCAGGAGGCTGCTCCCAGCCAGGAAGGCAGCAGGGCAGGCAAACCAAGCCAGGCTGGGCCTGGCCAAGCAGCTGCACAGCAGCTTCTGGAACATTCCCTCCCATGCACCCTCACTTGGTACCGTCTCATCTCAGTTCTGCTCGGGCCTGCCTCCCACAGTTATGAAGGCACTACCAAAAGTTCACAGAAGATTGAAAGAAAACACAAGCTTATTGTGGTGTAGGGAAAAAAAAAAGGATGCATGGCTTTTTCATTAAGACTCATTTTCCATGAACTCTTGGAAGACTCCTTGCAGTTGTGGAAAAACTAGTGCTGCTTAGAACGAAGCCGACAGAAAAATGAAGCAAGGGAAAAACCAGCAAGCAAGCTGGCTCCCTGGCTGTGATGGGGCCGGCAAGGTCACCGCAGGGTCAGTCCCCAATATTGACCAAGCTAAGTGGTTGGTTTGGTTACTCAACTGCACCGACCCGGTGGGGAATGTGGAGGCGGGCAGACGGGGCTGGTGCTGACGCGTCACCCTCCATAATCAAGATAGCAGAACATGACCTTCACACAGGGTCTAGAGGCAGGACTAGGACAGGCATGTGGCCCAGCGGGACGCCGGCCCCCACAGGGCCCGTGTGGGTCTCATTCCCAGCTCTGGCTCCCAACTCCCCCTTTCTGCTGAGGCAGACCTCAGAAGGCAGCCGACGGTGGCTCCAGACTGAGGGTTCCATCCACTTGTGTGAGACACAGCCTGAAATCCAGCCTGTCCTTGGAGGCTGGGAGCTTTCGGGAATGAATCAATGGGCTGGAACAGCCTCTCCACCTGTCTGTGTCACTGTCTCTCAAATAATTTGTAACTATAAGAAATAAAGAGTTGGGGCCAGTACAGTGGCTTATCAAGTAATCCTCTACCTGTAGTTTCAGCAGGCCGTGTCCCAGCTGCTCCACTTCCCATCCAGCTCCCTGCTTGTGGCCTGTGAAAGCAGTAGCCCAGAGGAAGCTCCTGGCTCCTGCCGTCAGACTGGCTCAGCTACAGCACATTAATTTGCTTACCTTGAAAGTCAGTTAGGGATAGAAGGATAAAGACGGATCTTCCATCCACTACCTCACTCTCCAAATGGTTGCAATGGCCGGCGCTAAGCCAGGCCAAACCCAGGAGCCAGGAACTTCTTCCAGGGGCGGGGGCACTTGGGGAATCATTTACTGCTTTCTCAGGCCACCTGGCAGGGCTAGACTGGAAGTGGAAAAGCTGGTACTCCAAGTGCCCATATAGAATGCCATCACCCTAAGTGGTAGATTTACCTACTTTGTATCATGCTGACCCCTCTAGGGTCAATTTTGTTGATTCGTTCTTCTATAAGACATGGATTTTAAATTTTATTAGCTTAGGCTTTATAGATTTGGATATGCAATGTTTATATTTTTCTCAAAGTGGAATGTACAAAAATAAAATTTACATACAAAGCCAAACCAAAACCATCAGCTCCCACCTCAGCATTCTCACTTATTCATACTTTAAAAAATATATATGAGAAATATATGGGTGGGCCCAACACAGTGGCCTCGCGGCTAAAGTCCTCGCCTTGAATGCGCCGGAATCCCATATGGGCGCTGGTTCTAATACCGGCAGCTCCACTTCCCATCCAGCTCCCTGCTTGTGGCCTGGGAAAGCAGTCAGGGACGGCCCAAAGCCTTGGGACCCTGCACCCGTGTGGGAGACTTGGGGGAAGTTCCTGGCTCCTGGCTTCGGATCAGCTCTAGTTGTTGCAGCCATTTGAGGAGTGAGCCAGCAGATGGACGCTCACACTCTCTCCATCTCTCCTTCTAAAACTCTGCTTCTCCAATAAAAATAGATCTTTTAAAAAATATATGAATTCAATAAATCTTTTTTAAAAATGGTCCCGGCACAGTAGCATAGTGACTAAAGTCCTCGCCTTGCAGAAACCAGGACTGATTCCATATGGGCGCCGGTTCTAATCCCAGCAGCTCCACTTCCCATCCAGCTCCCTGCTTTGGTCTGGAAAAACAGTGGAGGATGGGCCAAGTCCTTAAGACCCTGCATCCACGTGGGAGACCCAGACAATGCTCCTGACTCCTGGCTTCAGATCAGCTCAGCTCCAGCCATTGCAGCCATTTGGCGGGGGGTGGTGAGTGTGAACCAGCAGATGGAAGACCTATCTCTCTATATATCTTTCCTTGTCTCTGTAAATCTGTAAATCTATCTTTCAAATATAAATAAAACAAACATTAAAAAAATACTGGATGCGGCCTGGCACAATAGCGTAGTGGTTAAAGTCCTCGTTTTGCACGCCCGGGATCCCATATGGTCGCCAGTTCTAATCCCGGCGGCCCTGCTTCCCATCCAGCTCCCTGCTTGTGGCCTGGGAAAGCAGTTCAGGACAGCCCAAAGCCTTGGGACCCTGCATCCACGTGGGAAACCTGGAGGAAGTTCCTGGCTCCTGGCTTCGGACTGGCTCAGCTCCGGCCATTGCAGTCACTTGTGGAGTGAATCATCGGATGGAAGATCTTCCTCTCTGTCTCTCCTCCTCTCCATATATCTGACTTTCCAATAAAAGTAAATAAGTCTTAAAAAAAAAAAAGATTGGATGCAGTGGCATCAAAATGGCCATCTTGTTGGCAGGCTGTGGCTGCAACTGCTACACTGGTAAAGGAGGCAGACAGACTCAGGCAAGTCTGACCAGCACAGCACCCCAAGCCTTTTTTTTAGTTGATTTATTTTTATTGGAAAGTCAGATATACAGAGAGAAGGAGAGACAGATCTCCCAACCACTGGTTCACTCCTCAAATGGCTACAATGGCCAGAGCCAAACCTATCTGAATTCAGGAGCCTCTTCCGGGTCTCCCACATGGGTGCAGGGTCCCAAGGCTTTGGGCCATCCTCTGCTGCTTTTCCAGGCCATAAGCACAGAGCTGGGGGGTAAGTAGAGCAACTCAGACACAAACTGGTGCCCATGTAAAATGTCGGTGCTTACAAGTGGGGGATTAGCCACTTGAGCCAATGCACCGGCCCCTCCCCACGCTAAGGCTCCGCCAGTGTGCACAGGATGTCCACTGCTCATTACACCCATGACTAAACCCTCTTCTTTGATATCCAGGTTAACATTTCTCCAGACAGCTCAACCAACTCAGCCACTCTTATCAATTGTTGGTTCAAATATCCCATGACATGACTGTTTTGATTTGCTAGAGAGAAACCAATCCCTGCAACCTGACCTGCAAGATGTGCCGTGGCCACAAGTGGACTGGACCTCATTCACTTCCAACCTCCACAGCTCAGCATCTGAGGTCTTTTGCTGCCCCGGATGCTGACCTCGTGGCCCTCACCCAAGCCCTGTGGGGGCAGAGACAGCATGCGAACAGCCACCCTGACAGCAGAGACATGTTTGCTGCGACACAGGTGCATGCTGCTCTATTGGGACAGCGGCCTCCTCATGGCTCAAGGAAAAACCATCAAGAACAAACTATTGGGTCTGCTGGAGGCTACTTGACTCCTGCCAAAGGGGGAAGTTATTCACCGCAGCGCACAGCAGAAACCTGAGCCCGAGGTGACCAGCTGGCAGGCAAAGCCACTGCTCTCTTCCCGGCAAGGCCCCCTAACTATTTTGTCTTGAAATTTCCTCCTCCAGTCCTACCTAAATTGCTGGTACACTCAGCTGAAGGTAAGACTCGGTACAGGGCAGGCTATGAAAAAAATCCATCGGCTGTCCCTTCCCCCAGATACAGAAAGGAAAAAATGAGAATGTGGAAATGGTGATCCCAACCACCTTCCTGTAGCCCTTGACCCTTATCACCCTAATCAACTATCACCAAAAATAAATATAATTAATAATTAAAAAATCCGCCAGGCTGAGCTGTGCCAAATGCCCTTAAAACACCACCAGCTCATAGGATAGCTTGGCTACACCAGCTTGTCAAATATCATACTTCACACACCATCTGCATCAACTGACCGAGCAGGCTGCTTGCAGGGCCCTGGCTGTGCATGCTCAAACCCAAAGCAGGGATCCAACGGAGTCTCCAGGAAGACGGTTCTAGAGTCCGTCCATTGCCCAGAAGAAGCTCCTGGCTCCCAGCTTCAGATTAGCTAGTTTTGGCTGTTGCAGCCATTAGGGAAGTGAACCAGGCAGATTTACAGAGAGAAGAATGGTTAGCACACGGGACACACGGGACAGTTAAAATCTAGAAGGAAAAGCTACCTGCGGGACAGAAAAATGGCAGCTCCCAGAGAAGGCGTGCGGTTCCTCCAGCAGGCGGGAAGGCCTGAGTTAACAACCAGAGTGAAAAGGAAGAGGGAGGCCCTTACTGCTCTCAGATACATAAGAGGGGTCTCCCAGCCATACTGGGGGGAAGAGGCAGAAGCTGGCTGCACCTGGGAAACGGGCAGGTGGCGAGTCCAGCAGTGACTGCTCTGCCCACACAGTGTCCCCACTGCACGCAGGGTCCAGCTGCCTGCTGAGCTACACCGCAGAAAGCGGCAATGATGGCCCAAGGTGGGGTCCCCACCATTTGGGTGGGGGATCTGGATTCAGTTCCAGCTCCTGGTTTCTCTGTGGGCATTTGGGGAGTGAACCAGCGGACAATAGCTCTGCTGGCTTGCCTTTCAAATAAATAAAATCGGGTCAGTGCAATGTATAGCCAACTAATCTGCCTGTGACCAACAGCATTTCAAACAAGTGCCAGTTCCTATCCCAGTTGCTCCACTTCCCATCCAGCTCCCTCTTGTGGCCTGGGAAAGCCGTGGAAGGTGGCCTAAAGCCTTGGGACCCTGTATCCACATGGGAGACTCTGAAGCAGCTCCTGGCTCCTGGTTTCAGATCGGCCATTTCTGGCTGCTGCAGCCATTGGAGAATGAACCAGCAGATGGAAGATCTTTTCTTCACCATAAATATGCCTTTCCAATAAAAATAAATAGTAACAAAAAAAGATGACATATTCCAGGATGTTCACTGTACCATGGCCTGCCACAGCACAGAGCTGGAAAGTACCCAGGTGCAGGACACATTTATACAACGGGACCCATGTGTACAAAGCTGTGCCAACAGCTGCATCAATGTGTTGAACGAGAAATCTCATACATTCAGCTTCTACAGAAAGGAGCATGAGCACACGAAGCAAAGCTCAGCGTATCGCAAAGACGCTAACGGAGAAGATGCGCTGACCACACGCTGGTGAGGGGGGAGCGGCGAGGACCAACAGTGGATGGAGTGCGCCTGCCGGGTGAGGGGCATGCTGCAATGCCAGCAGGGGTCCACCTCTACTTTGCAGTCACCGAGCGGCATATCTCCTCATGGCTCCTCAACCAACAGGCCCAACAGTCAGCTAACAAAATCCCACGTTAACAGCCACACAATGCAACAACCAAAGTAGGACGCAGCGGAAGTTACAGACGTGAGGCGAAAGCCACGGCGGGAGAGAGAACCACAACTTCAAAGTCACTTATTAGGACAAAGACTGGGAAGCCACTAGCAGAAATGCATGCCAGGGAGCCGGAGCAACAAATCCAATCCACATGAAGGGAGAAACAACAGAACTCTCAAGGTTGTCAACACATAATACCGTACATCAACAAAACCTGAAGCAGATTCTTTAGAGATCCTGATGTAACTGCCAGATTGGGGGATTAAAGAATGCAAGGAACCAGTAGCCTGGTGGCTAAAGTCCTTGGCTTGCACACGCCAGGATCCCATACAGGCGCTGGTTCTAATCCTGGCGGCCCCGCTTCCCATCCAGCTCCCTGCTTGTGGCCTGGGAAGGCAACAGAGGATGCCCCAAAGCCTTGGGACCCTGCACCCACACGGGAGACCAGGAAGAGGTTCCAGACTCCTGGCCTGAAATCAGCTCAGTTCTGATCATTGCCTGCCACTTGGGGATTGAATTAATGGATGTAAGATTTTTCTGTCTCTTCCTTACTATATATCTGCCTTTCCAATAAAAATAAATAAATCTTTAAAAAAAAAAAACGCAAGGAACCAATTCAGGAAGGACATCAGGGGCAGGTGTGGTGGAGGAGCGTGTCAACCTGCTGCATGGATCACTAGTGTCCCATCTTGCAGTGCCCGGTTCAGACCCCGGCAACTCGGTGCGTCACTCCTGCTTCCCGCGGCAGATAATGGCCCCAGGCCCTGGGTTCCTGCTGCCCACGTAGCTAGCAGTCCCTGGCTCCTAGCCCTGGCTGTTGCAGTCACGGAGAGTAACCCAGCAGAGGCTAGTTCTTCCCCTCATTACTCTGCCTTTCTAATACATCTTTATCGAAATAACATTAAAACAAAAGAGGACAGCATGACCATCAAAGATGAAGCCCACGGAAGGGACCACCACACAAACCAACAAGGAACAAACTTGAACCGGAGCCAGCAGCCTGGACCAGCCAGAGGCCAGGGTCAGGAAAGCCCAAGGAACTCTCTCCAGGGGAGGAGGTGGCTGACAAGCCCTCAGTGCAACCTCACCCCAAGCCCTGGGGCCTGGAGTCACCTGGCTGTGCTTCCAATGGCAGCAAGTGGACGGACAGTTTGCCAGGGCTGGCAGGCGTCCGTGTTCCTTAGGAAACGTGATGAAATCAGGGTGCCAAGGGGCCAGCACCCCTCAGCCCACCTGTCCAAAGCTCATGTGTACAGAGAACAGGAGTGGGGCCAGGAACTGGTTCTCTGCGGAGTGGCCTGAGCGCTGACCCCACCCACGCAGCTGAGGGAAGCTCCTGGAAGCACCCAAAGCTGACTGGGCACACACTGGGCCTTCGCTCACAGCGCACAGCATGAGTACAAGTGGGGGAGGGGAGTGCTAGTGTGGCCCTTGGCCACCCTGGGAGAGGCCCAGGCCATGACAGAGGTCCAACCAGGACAGCCATGTCTCTCTGCAGGGCCTCACCAACCACACCCAGCCCTTTGCTCCAGTGGGCTCCGGGCGGCTGAGCTGACCTGTGTGGGCCCCTGAAGAGCCAGACACTCCCTGCAGCAGGTTCAAGAGCTAGGGGCCCGTGCCCTCAGGCCGCCTGTCCTGCCCTCAGGGCCCCATCAGGGCCTCTCTCCACCTCCTCCCTCAGCTTCAGCACCCTTCCCGCCCTCCTGCCTCCTACAGCAACGGCCCCCAACACAGCTGCAAACCATGGCGTTCCCTGAACACCCCCTGCTCTGCTCTCAGAGCTTCCTAAGCAACCTCCTGGGATCAGACCTTCATGCGCCCCTAGCATAATCACCGCCAGGTGGCATGGGGTGGACCTAGCAGGCCCTGAGAGGGCACGAACCAGAGCCCAGGGCCTCCTGGGGCACTTACCTGCAACCAGGAGGAAGACGCAGATACTCAACTTCCACAAGCTGCCCTGGCCTCGGCCAACCTCAAAAGCATCATGGGAACTAGCTCCCAGGAGCCACAGCTGCATCAGCTAAGTCGGGAAGGCAACACCTACTGGCCCGCCACGCCCCCACGCGCCTCCTGAGCTCTGAGTGCAGGCCACGTGCGCAGCGCCCACGTGCGCAGCCCAGGGCCTGAATCCCATTAGCGCATGTATCACGGCCCCAACCTCACTCACGGCCCAGACTTGGGTGTCCCCACCCCTCCAGTTGGCCTAGGGCCAGCTGTTCCTGTCCCACCCCCTGCGCAAGCTTCTCACATGAGCTCCCCTTCAGCAGCGGGTGGGGCCCAGTGCGACACCCCAACTCTGGGTACGAATCCCCAACGTCCACCCTGTCCAGCTGAAGGCAGCAGGGACCAGGCCCTAGTCACACCGTAGGAGTCAGGGCCTGGCACAGGGACCCCTCAGCCCCACGAAGCAGCAGAGACTGGGCGGGGAGGGTGTGGGGGAGTGACACTCAAGCCCCCTGTGCAAGCCTCCTCAAGGGCCACGTGGTCCTCGCCCAGCCACCAGGCAGGAGAAGCTGCACTGGTCAGGACCAGCGTGGGTCCCTGTCTCACCGGCAGGCTCAGAACTGCCCCCCTTAGGACACTCAACAGCCAGCCTGCAGGAGCCCGCCAGCCCTCCCCGAGTCTGGGGTGCCCTTTCCCTGCCCAGGTGTTCTCGAGAGGCCAGGCCACTTTCCCAAGTACTCACCCAACAGCCTCCAGAACAGGGCCAAAGTCGTGGTGGCCTGCTTAACCTCCCCCAGGACCCCAGCCGTGGGTTTGGTGGAGAGCAAGGACTGGACTGAAGACCCAGAGGGCGGGACCAGGTACAATTTATTAACCAGCCTCCCCCTCACACCTGCACACACTTAAGCTCCCAGCCTGGCCCCGCCTACTCCCCAGACTGAGGCTGGCGGACCAGAGACCAGAGCAGCAGCTGCTGCTGCTTTGCCAAAGGCCTCATCACTCTGGCTTCCAACCCACCCCCTCCTGATCCCCAACTTCAGGTTAAAGAGCTGCTCCCAACTGGGTCTTCCTGCCAAGCAGCAGGCCCCCAGGGAACAGACCTGGGAGGCGCTGTCCTGTTGTTCAACCCCAACCCAATCCCTCCTCCAGGCAGCCATGGTCAGGGGCTGCTGGCTAGGCTGATGGGCGGCTGGAGAGGTGGCCAGGTCCACAAGACGGAGCTGAAGATGGCCTGTTGCGGGGACGCAGGAGATTCAGGATGCAGCCCCCGGGGGCCTGCCAGCAGTCTCTGGCTCTAGGTCAGGATTAAGGCCTCTGTGGTTACAGCCCCGCACCCGGGGCCCCGCTGCAGCGAGGCACGACTCAGCTCCGGTAGCTCTTGAGCAGGTTCCCTGCGATCACCAGCCGCTGGATCTCACTGGTGCCTTCGTAGATCTCGGTGATGCGGGCATCGCGGTAGTGCCGCTCAGCTGGCATCTCCGACACGTAGCCCATGCCGCCCAGGATCTGGATGGCCTAAGGGAGACAGAGAACAAAGGACAGACAGAGAGGACACCAGTGAGAAGGTCGGGGGCAGGCTGCCCACACAGAGGGGGAAGCAGGGGCGGGGAGAGGGAGCCATGCATCTGGCACGCAGCATGGACACTCACCTGGTGGCTGATGGCGGTGGCTGCCTCCGAGGCAGCCAGCTTGGCCATCGCTGCCTCCTGGACACAGGAAAGGACAAGGTCAGCACCTTCACCCGGAGGGGCACCCCTACCCCATAGCTCTGTCCAGAAGCCCAGGGAACCAGCCCTGCCCCTGCCCTCCTATGATGCCCCTTCCCCACGGGTACCTTGGTGAAGGGTTTCTTATTGTCCTTCAACATGGCTGCACGCCATGTCAGCAACCGGGCACTCTCCAGAGCCAGGGCCATGTCTGCCAACTTGAACTGCAACAACCCAGCCCCACGCCCTGAGATCAGCAGCTGCCCCTCCCCCAGTCAGAGGAAGAGGAGGATTAAAGGCGGCACCCTTACCTGGATGCTTTGCAGCTTGGTGAGGGGTGCCCCGAACGACTGACGAGTCTCGGCGTAATTCACAGCGCAATCAAGGGCGGCCTGGGCGATGCCCAAGGCCTGCGCGGCAATGCCGATGCGACCCATGTCCAGGGTTTGCTGTGGGGACCGCCCTGGTCAGTGGCTGCAGGTTGGAGGCCTGGGCAGGGCCAGGGCACCGCCCCCACTGCCAGGCTCACCATGGCGATCTTGAAGCCCATCCCTGGCTCCCCCAGCAGGTTTCCCTTGGGGATACGACAGTCCTCGAAGATGAGGTTGGCTGTGGATGAAGCCCGGATGCCCAATTTGTCTTCCTTCTTGCCCAGGGTGAGCCCCGGTGTTGGCATGGGCACCAGGAAGGCGCTGATGCCCTGCAAGGCCCAAGACAGACCCAGCAACTTTCTCAGAAGCTTCTCTGTGGGACAGGGGTCCTCCAGCTGTCCCTCACAGGCCCCCAGCCCCTTCCACAGCCCTGGGGAGCCCAGGCTAAGCTTTGCAGGCAGGCAGTGGCTGCCAGGAAGGCAGGCACAGCCCACAGGGCGGGAGGGAACAATGACAGTGATGTAGGAGCTGCCCTGAGCGGGCACCAGCCTCTCATAGGGCCCCACCTTGTTCTTCAGGGCTCTGTTGGTGCTGGCAAAGACCACCGTGGCGGAGGCCTCCCAGGAGTTGGTGATCCAGGCTTTGGTGCCGTTGAGGACCCACGAGTCGCCCTCCTCCCGGGCTGTGGTGGACGCGGCTCCAGCGTCGCTGCCATTCCCTGTCCCAGGCACAGACTCAGGACCCCATCCGGCCCCAGCTCTGGCAAGGGCACTCCCACAGCTGAGCCAGGGAGCCCAGCCTCACCTCCCAGCTGCTGAGGGGGAAGACCCAGAGTTGGGTCACTGGCTGCCAAGGAGGGGCCCCAAGGCAGCCCTCATGCCTGGTGGAAGGCAGGCAGCAACAGGTATCCCCATGACCAAGGGAACCCAGGCCATGGCTGCGGCTCAGGTGGGCCAAGGCAGGGCACTGGCTCAGCCACCCATGTGGCCAGCCCTTGGGAGGCCACCCGTAGTCCATCCAGGCTCTGAGGCCAAGGGAGAGCCCAGACAGGCACCTGGTTCACTGAGGGCAAAGCAGCCAATCTTGTCGCCGCCGGTGAAGGGCGTGATCCACTGGCGCTTCTGCTCCTGGGAGCCAAACTTGAGGATGGGCCCCAGGTAGAGGGACTGGGGGAGGACAGAGGGGAGCAGCTGGAGACCCTCAGGCCTGGTCATGCCCTGCCAACCCACTGGCCAGCAGGCCCCACCCAGGGAGACCATATGCAAAGACACGGCCAGGGTGAGCAGGGTGGGTCACGTGGCAGAGGGCCTGCCCGCCTGCGGCAGTCTTACGTTGTTGACGCTCATGATGACTCCCGCCGAGGCGCAACCGCGGCTGATCTCCTCCATGGCGATGGCGTAGGCCAGGTAGTCGAGGCCAGCGCCGCTCAGCTCCTCAGGAACATCCATGGCCAGAAGCCCAAGCCTGCCCATCTCCTTCACCTGGCCCAGGGAAGAGTGTCAGGGTGAGGGAAGCCACGAGAAGATGGGGTGTCCCCATCCCTAGCTCACACCCCTGCTGTTCCCAGGCCAGCGCCTGCAGACCCTCAGGCCAGATCACCTGCCATGCTCGCTCACTTCTCTGCAGCCAAACCCAGGGGGCAGGCACAGCAAGCCTTCAGGGGACTTAGCGGTAAGGGGTGGACAGCACAGTGCCACACCAGCCTCCCTCCAGCCCCTAGGCAAACCCCACACATGCACATACACACACTCTGCCTGTCACCCCTGGCCCCTTGGCCAGAGCACAGCCCTCCTCAGGCTCTTCCCAGGGCTGCCCCAGCTGCCCCAGTCCTGCCTGACACACGGCACTTTACTATGCAGCTGGACTTCTTTTAAAGATTCGTATTTAGAAGGCAGACTGAACGAGGGAGGAAGGGAGGGGAGAGAGAGAGCGTGCGTGCAAATGCATGGATTCTCTGGTTTTCTTCCCAAATGGCTGCGACAGCTAGGACTGGGCCAGCCTGGAAGGCGGCAGCCAGGGTCTCCCCCACACACTCAGGTCCTCACCTGCTGCCTCCCAGGGGCACTAGCAGAAGGCTGGATCTGAAGCTGGGTGGCTGGGACTGAACCAAGCGCTCTGGCCTGAGACAGCAGCCTCACCTATGCTGCTGCACCCCAAACAACACTGCCTTTGCTTGTGTTGATAAGGTGTGTTCTCTCTGACCAGGAGGGTAGAGACTGCCGTTTTGCCTGCTGCTGCCTGCCTGATGCCAGAGAAGGAACGAATGGAAAAAAGAGTTTGGCTTTCCTGATCTGGAACAACCGTGACAGTAACCGTGATTAGCAGCTATTCAGCACCTGCTGCGAGGTGCCATGTTCTGTGCTGCTGGCTGAGGGCTCCGTTGCCGGAATCTCCTGAGAACCTGACTGGGTGTTAGTGTTGTGGGCTCCTTGGGGAAACGGACTCAGAGATGCTAAGTGTCTCACTTGAGGCCACTGAGCCTCTAAGAGGTGTGGCTGGAATAGAAACCTGGGCCAGGACCTCAGGATCTTCAGCAGCTTTCTGCCCCTTCTCCCCTGCCTGAGGAACACGCATGTGCACAGCAACCAACACCAACCACCTCTGGGAGCGGGGTGGGGAGGAGGAACCGCCACTCCCCGGGGGCCTGGAACAGTCACCCTGGGGTCCCTGCAGATTGGCTCCTCCAGCTTTGCTGCGAGTGCCGGAATCCTCCCAGGCCCAGGTGCCCAGGACAAACTGGGGCCGTGTCACACAGAACCACTGCCCAGCCACCAGAGTTTATTTATTTTTCCTTCATTTCCTTTGAAAGGCAGAGAGTCAGAGATCCTTCACACACGAGTTCACTAGTTCACTCCCCTAAAATGTCCACCACAGCCAGGGCCAGGCAAACTGCAGCCAGGGGCCCAGCACGCCCCTCTGGGTCTCCCACAGGAGTGGAGGGGTTCAGGTGCCCAAGCCAATGATGCTGCCTCCCAGTGTGGACGTGAGCCAGGACGACGGCTTCCCTAGCAGCATCCTAACCACAGTGTCAAACACCACCCTGAATTGTTTTTTAAGATTTATTTATTTTTATTGGAAAGGCAGATTTATAGGGAGAAGGAAAGACAGAGAGAAAGATGTTCCATCCACTGGTTCACTCCCCAAGTGACCACAACAGCCAAAGCTGAGCCGATCCAAAGCCAGGAGCCAGGAGCCAGGAGCCTCTTCCGGGTCTCCCAAGCGGGTACAGGGTCCCAAGGCTTTGGGCCATCCTCGACTGCTTTCCCAGGCCACAGATAGGGAGCCAGATGGGAAGTGGAACAGCTGGGACACAAACTGGCAACCATACAGGATCCTGGGCATACAAGGTGAGAATTTTGGCCACTAGGCTAGCGCACCAGGCCCCCCACCCTAGTTATTTTAAGTCTTTGTCCAACTGTTAAAATTTCATGTATGCGAAAGTGAGAGAGAGAATGTTCCACCCATTAGTTCACTCCCCAGATACCTAGATTCAGCTCTCAGTTCTGCTCTTGCACACCCTGCAGGGTGGCAGGTGACGGTCTAAGTTCTGGGGCCCCTGTACCCACGGGGGACACCCAGATGGAGCTCTAGGCTCCTGGCTCCAGCCTGGCAGAACCCCAGTCCCTGTGGACATTTCAGGGGTGAATCAGGCAACGGGAGATTGTGTCTGTCTTTCACGTACATTAAATAAATATCTTTTCTTAAAAAAAAAATAGTGTCATATCTCTTCCACCAAGTAGTAAACCATAGCACGGGAAGGCTGTGAGCATTCGTGGCGATGGGAGCTAGAAACCAGTGCTGGAGACAGGCGACCACCGAGGGAAGGGAGCTGCCCACGTCTCTGATGCTGTGCGTTCCTCTGCCAAGCTGCTGGGTCCTGCCTTGGATGGTTCCCGTGGGAAACACCTGCAGGCTCTAGGCACTGTCCTGTGTGATCCAGTGCAGTGTAAACTCACCAGCCGGTGGTATGGAGCTGCCCACCCCAGAAGAGCCGGTTGAGTTCTGCAGCAACCGCTGTGCCACAGAAGGGGGCAGATGACAGGGCAAGGGGAAGCAGCCGGTGGGCGAGAGGTGCCTAACAAGTATCTACCCCGGGAGAGGATGTACAGCTACACTCACACATGCCCTGCCTCCTGCCATGTAATGCCCTGTGCCACCTGGGAGTGCTGCCTGCAGGAAGGTCACACGGAAGCTACAGTGCCGCAGCCACGCACGCTGCAGCCCCAGAGCCAAGAGCCAACGTGTGCTAGCGTGCCTTGGGGTTTTGCTGCAACAGACACGTCCCGCAGCAACTGCACCTGCTACATCCACTGTGCCTGTTCCTGCGTTGACACTGCACTTCATCAAGGAAGGCATCTGCCACGGACCAGGCTCTGGCAAAACAGCAGTGGCTCAGGGTGTCCCACCCAAAGGCACCACACGGGGCCTCTTGACCACAGAACTCTTGGCTACAAACCTGGCAACCACGATGGACGGGAACCAGAAGTCCCAGGCGGGGCAGGCTGACCAGGTGTATTCAAAACACTCAGCCGGATGTCTCCACACACAGGTAGGGCGAGGACTCCCCCGTCCCCTGTCATAGATCAGGGATCCCCACTGGAGAACCCCACTGGAGAAGCCAGGCCCATGAACGCAGGAAGCAGCCAGAATTCCTGGTATCCACCCTTTAAGCAGCGTTGGGGAATGCCCAGCCTGTACACCACGCTCCATACAAGGCCCTCAAGAACATCAGGGCTGCTGCCAGCAGGACTCACAATACAGCATATTTATGGCAGCCCACTTCTGGAGTCGCTCATCTTGGCATGATGCTGTACATTCCCAAATGGCCCATGCCACAAGAAAGGGTTCCCCACCCTGCGCTACAGACCCTGCCTCGCCCAGGCTGAGGCTGAAGGTCACAACTGCCGTGCCAGTAGGACTCCAGCACACACCTGCCCCCTCTCCGAGCCCTTCTCGCCCTCAGGGTTCTCATTCATGACATCTCTGTCCCTCAGTGAAGTGGACCGCGTCCCCTCTCACTGTCACTACAGGAGACTCAGCAAGTTTCACAGCGGACAGACACCACCCCCTAGGCCCCCTCAGCCCGCACCCAGGTCCTGGACATAGCACATTCCATCACTGACCCCTGAAAGCTACCTCTAGACGTCAGGCAACATGGTATGGTCAGCAGCTGCCAGAATATTCCAGGAGGAAAAAAAAATTGAGACAGAAGCAATGATGGTGACAATGGACACACTGAAGTCCATCCTGAGAAAGAGACGTAAAGGGACGCCAGCAGCGAAGGACAGATCAAGGGTGGCAGAGGGAAAAGATACAACGGCCTTGACAGCAGGAGACTGGGGCAGGGATCTGCTAAAATACTGATCAAAATGCCTGTGTCCCATACTCAAGGGCCTAGGTTCAATTCCTGAATCAGGCTCCTGACTCCAGCTTCCTGCTAAGGCAGACCCCAGAGGGCAACAGTGAGGGCTCAGGTAACTGGGTTGCCACCACCCACATGGGAGACCTGGATGGAGTTTCTGGCTCCTGGCCTTGCCCTAGCTCAGTCTCAGCCACTGCAGGCATTTAGGGAGTGGGATAGTAAATGGGGATCTCTCTCTATCTTTCTCTCTCTCTCTCCCCCTCCCTCCCTCCCTCTGTGTCTGTTTCTCTGCCTCTTGAGCAAAGTTTAAAAAGAAAACAAAAAAGCAGGTAGTGAGTGGTGAAGAAAAACAGCTGGGGGACAAGGGAGGGCGGTATGGCAGCTTAGCCGGTAAAGCTGCCATTGGCATCCCATTCGGGAGCCTGAGTTCCAGCTGCTCCGCTTCCAAGCCAGCCCCTGTTAATGCACCTGGGAAAGCAGGGAGGATGGCCCAAGTCCTTGGCCCCCTGCACCTACAGAAGAGACCTGGAAGAAGCTCCTGACTCCTGGCTTTGGACCTGGCCAATGAAGATCAAGATATTTTCCAGAGAGGCCTTGCAGGTGGCACTAGGTACACATGTGTTTGTGAGTGATATGTTGGAACGAGGGACACGGGGCCTGGGTGTCTGCCCCTCAGGCAGACAACTCAGTTCAGTGAACAAAACTCCACAAATGTCCATGACGGGAGAGCACCTGCTGGGTTCAAGATGGCAGGAAGATACGAGCATGCAGTTCCAGGTCCTGCCTTCAGGAAGCCGACTATGTGAAACCACCATACTGCAGTATGCACTCGTGCTAAAGTGGAAACCACAGTTAGAGAACCAGGGAGCACTCATGCAATGCTTCTGGAACCCAAAACATGAGCCAAGGCACAGAGACATGAGAGGCGGCCTTCGGCAGACACACCCAGGGTGGAACGAACCAGGACCAGTGGGGCAAAGACAAACCAGGGGATGGTAGCAGCCAGAGGTTTCTGCATGGCTAACTAGGCCAGAGTGACTCCATTCTCTTGGCAAGGACCCGAGGAGGAAAGACGGGTTCTGTACCCAGCTCCTAAAAGCGATTCAACATTCACTGAGGAACTGGGTTCGGTTTACACATGAGAGTACCTTGAAAAGACTCATGGGAAAATGGAATTAACAGGTCAGGTTACTTGTGAAGTCCACACTTTTTTTTTTTTTCTTAATATGCACCATCCACAGATGTTTTGAAGCAGCCTCAGGAATTATACACATACACAGGTCAAAGCTGAGGGGCCCACAATCTCACTGATATGAGTGGAAACAACATTTCCTCATTCTCTTTACAACAAAATTACACTGTAAATTCATGACTGTTTCTTCCACTGGCTAGCTCAGACATAAAAAGACTAAAGTGTAATTAAGGTTATAAAACCACTCAAGCAAGCCTTTGACCCAATCCTGGGCCCACTCTCAGCTCAGTTCTTCCCCCTGCCCCCAGACCCACTCTCCTTCCATAAGTCCACTTTGCTCTGCCAGGGGGTAAGAAGGAAAGGCAGGTAAGAGATTATTCAGGAAAAAACAACAACAACAACAACAAAAAACACCTCAGAAACTACTGAGCACCTACTCTAGGCCACAGACCAGAAGTCTCTGCCTGGATCCTCCAACTACCAACCGTGGTTGGCGAGCAAGAAACTCCCCCTCCGGTTTCAGTTCCCTCACCTGAACACAGAAGGAAGATGAGCTGCCACCCAGTGTCCTTCTGCAGACACACTGACTTCAGCACGTGCACCAGGGGATTTCACAAACTTTGTGCAAAGCAGAATTAAAGGACACCTACTTGGTGGTAAAACTTCTGAAATCCATGCATAGCTGTTCTCAAAATACGCAGTTTCGGGCCTGGTGAAGTGGCTCAGTGGCTAAAGTCCTCGCCTTGCATACACTGGGATCCCATATGGGCGCCGGTTCTAATTCCGGCAGCTCCACTTGCCATCCAGCTCCCTGCTTGTGGCCTGGGAGGGCATTCGAGGACGGCCCAAGGCGTTGGGACCCTGTGCCCGTGTGGGAAGAGGTTCCGGGAGAAGTTCCTGGCTTCAGAACGGCATAGATCTGGCTGTTGCAGTCACTTGGGGAGTGAATCATCAGATGGAAGATCTTCCTCTCTGTCTCTCCTCTTCTCTGTATATATGACTTTGCAATAGAAATAAATAAATCTTTAAAAAAAATATGCATTTTCCATGAACTTTTGGAACATGCCCTACAGGCAAGGATTTATTTTAAAAAGTGTTTTTTTGCACCAAAATAAATTTGGCTTTGAATTCTACTCATTACGAGCTTTTGGAAGTCCCCTGACATCAGTACCTAGAATTCAGCAACTCTAGATGTTAGCTATCGATGTTGTATTGATGTTGTTACTATTGTGATTCTGAAACAAACTTGGAATTTTGCAAGCATGTCATACTACCTTGGTGTGTCTGATTCTTCTTTTTCTTCATTCGAGTTTTATTGATTTGAAAGGCAGAAAGATGCAAGGACACATACGACAGAGCTCCCATCTTCTGGCTCACTCCCCAAATGCCCACAACCACCAGGGACCGGCCAGGCCAAAGCCAGGAGCCCAGAACCCCACCCATGCCTCCCATGTGGGCGTGACAGGCACTGAAGCACTAAGCCAACACCTGCTGCCTCCCAGGCGGACAGCAGCAGGTAGTGGACTGGGGAGCAGAGGCAGGCCTTGAACCCGGGCACTCTAGTGTGGCACGAGGGCATCCCATCTTGGATCCCAGATTCCCTTCTGGAAGTGAGAGCTTAGTGCCATACACAGGGACAGGGACAGATACAAGCAAAGGCACAACAGGACTCAAGCGTGGCTTAAGCACGGGAGGAAGCCAGTGACGCCCAGCAGCCAATGACAGGTGAGGGCAGCGGACGCTAACACCTGAACACTCCTCCCCACTGCTCCTTCCCAAACACGGGTCAGCCAGCCCTCACCTCGAGACCAGCAAGAGGACACCAGTGACCCGGAAAACATTAAAACAAAGCTGGCCTTCTACTCCATGGAATACTACTCAGCTATTAAAAAAAACAAAATGCAGTTCTTTGTGGCCAAATGGGCCAAACTGGAAACCATAATGCTAAGGGAAATGAGCCAATCCCAAAAGGTTAAATACCACATGTTTGCCTTAATTTAAGATGACACGATGTTATGTATAACATGTTATGTCAGGTTTGTTATATGTTGTGTATAAACTAAAATTGAAATGTCAATGAGATGGTCACAGAAGGTGGTTCAGAACTCGCATTTACTTTTACCATATTGGTTACTCATTACTATGTCAATTAATTCCATAATGATGTAAATTTTTGCTGATGGTATGTTAGAGCTTTCAATTGACTGGGATGATACTCTGCTGGCTCTGTCTTCAGACCAGAGAGGGTATACCTAAGAAGCCGTTGAACTTGACTGGACAATAAGATGCTGGACTCTATGTTTGGTATACGCTTGCAATGGGGGAATCTCAACTGAACTTGAGCTGTGGTTATGCAACAAGGTGGAGGAATCCACCATGGTGGGAGGGTTTGGGGAGGGGTGGGGAGAACCCAAGTATCTATGTAACTGTGTCACATAATACAATGTAATTAATGAAGTTAAATAATAAATAATTAAAAATAATAATAATAATATCACTATCTCTAGCCTAAAAATAAATGGGAAATGGATTAAAAAAAAAAAAAAACAAAGCTGGCCTGAGCTCTCAGGAAACCCTGTGGAGCAGACCCCGGGGCCATGACGGAGGAAGCTGCAACCTCCAGCTGCTCCTTCAGCACCTACTTCTGCCACCGTTCCTCACGGGTGGCTTGTTACCAACTCAGCCCCCTGAAGCAGGCAGGAGCGTGAGGACAAAAGCACCAGGCATAAACAAGGACCTGGTTTCTCCTGCCAGCCTCCTGGTGTGGTGCAAGTCCCTGGCTGTGTGGTTTTCACCACGATTTGCAGGAAGGCCACACAAGGAAATGAGCTGGGCAGCCCGCCATACGGTAGGAAGGGCTGGGATTGTGGAGAGAGCACCGACCACTGCTCCAGCTCTTCAAAGGCCTCTCCGCTTACTCCCTCCCCAGCACTCCACAAAGCACTGGGAATTTTCCCCCAGCTCCACCAATGCCACTGGGAGAATGGACAGTACCCAGTGAGGTTAACAGGAGTGACAAATGCAGAGAGTACTGAGGACGGGGGAAGGCCCAACTTTACAACCTTATTTCCAGCTGGGCTTGGGGCTCCGCAGCTGGAGGCTGGGCCCATGAGATAACCAGGGGATGGTGGCTGTTGCAGGATCTCGGAGCCCACCCGACCTGGGCTACAGATTCTCTTCCGCACACCATCAGTCATGGGCAAGTCATGTCACGAAGCTGGGTGTCCAGGTTCTCAACTGGAATGGCAGCATGACTAGCTGGCACAGTTCAAATGCCAAAGTGACAGGAATTGATGAAAGAGTGTCTCCCTTAATCCTTGTATTTTGCTTACTCTTTGAGGAGCTGAGATAAGATTAGATAAGGATGTTTTCAGGCCTAAATGAGGTGATCAACATCCAACACGGCAAAGCTTGCCCAGCTAAGTCCAAGGCCCTGAATGCTTCTTGCTTGCTCATCTTTGAACAGCTTGGGCATCTGCGTGGGGCAGGTGCAATGCTCAACACCCAGCACAGTATTTACTGGGCTGGAAGAGCAGCCCCAAGACATGAAAATAAGGATGCTGCTGGACTGAAAAACAGGCAAGAAGAGGCCAAAAAACGCCCTTTCACAAGTCAGTGATCAAACAAGTAACTGCTGCATGACTGTATTGCGTGTCAGGTACCTCGCCAGGTCAAGAGACACAGCAGCAAAGCCTCGTCAGGTGGATGCAAATGGAAGGCCACACAGGCCCAGGAGGGATGTCAGGGTTGAGCTGACCCAGAATGGCGGCTAGGTAGCAGGTTCCGATGCCTCCCAGAATATCCACATCCCATCTCAAACCTGTCCGCTTGAGTCCTGGCTATTCCACTTCTTGATTATGTGTTTACGAGAGAGGTCTTTCATTTGCTGTTTTACTTTCCAGAAGTCTGCAACAGCCAGAGCTAAGTTGTTTTGAAGCCAGGAGCTTCTTCCAGTTCTCTCACATTGGCACAGGGACCCAAGAACATGAGCCATCCTCCACCTCTTTCCCAGGGCATTGGCAAAGCTGGACGGGAAGTGGAGCAGCCAGGACTTGAACTGGTGCCCATAGGGGATACCAGCACTACAGACAGTGGCTTTACCCGCAACACTACAGCACCAACCATTTCGCTACTTTTTTTATTATTATTATTATTTTTTTTTTTTTGGAAAGGCAGATTTACAGACAGAAGGAGATACAGAGAGGAAGATCTACCAGCTGCTGGTTCACTCCCCAAGTGACCACAACAGCTGGAGCCTAGCCAATCCAAACCCAGGAGCCATGAGCTTCTTCTGGGTCTCCCATGCAAATAAACGGTCCCAAGGCTTTGGGCCGTCCTCAACTGCTTTCCCAGGCCACAAGCAGGGAGCTGGATATGAAGTGGAGCAACTGAGATATGAATTGGTGCCCATATGGGATCCCAGCATGTGCCAAGGCAAGGATTCAGCCACTGAGCCATCATGCTAGCTACCTGGCTACCCCCCTTCTAGTTAGCCTCCTGTTAATGCATCCTGGGAGAAAATAGCTCAGGTCCTTTAGCCCCTGCTTCTCTTGTGGGAAACCCCAACAAAGTCCTAGACTGCTTGTGGCCTAGTCCTGGATGTTATAGGATTTGGGGAAGTGGACCAGCAGGTGGAAGCTTGTTTGCTCTATTATTCTGTCTTTCAACCAGATAAAAGTAAACACTATGAAAACAAAACAAAACCTTTAATTTAGAAAATAGCATTGCGTTCCGGACCTGGTTCTGCCTATTCATCCCACATTACGTCAACTCCACACTGGGAGTGTGTTTGGTAACACTGCTTCATCTCAAATGCACAGAACAGCACCTAGCAGAGCTGCTATCATGGCATCCCAGGTAAGCAGCTGTCTGCAACATCAGCATGCCACATGGGGGCCAGTCCAAGGCCTGGCCGCTCGACTTACAATCCAGTTCCCCATTAATGTGCCCGGGAAAGCAGCAGAGGATGGTCCAAGCCTTGTTCCCCTGTCCCCACATGGGAGACCTGGAAGAAGCTCCTGGTTTCCAGCTGTTGAGGCCATTTCAGGGAATGAAGGAAAACCCCTCTTTTTCTTTAGCTCTGCCTTTCAAATAAACAAATCTAAAGAACAAACAAAAACGCTAGCAGGTGCAATTATGAGCATCGGCCTGGCACACAGCAGGCATCCACACGCCTGCCGCACACTCCTGTTGTTCCAAAAGTCTCACGTACGGGCACACTCACCTGGGCTGCTGGGAAGAGATGCTCCTTGTCCAGCCGGGGCGCGATAGGAACCAGCTCCTTCTCAGCGAAATCCCGGCATGTCTGACGCAACATCTGGTGTGTTTCAGGCAGCTCCACTGACTGGTAGACCGTGTGTAACAGCCGCCAGTCCCGGGCACACAGAGCTGCCAACAGGGACAGACAGAGTCAGTACAAGGAGATGGCCAGAGAGCTTGAAAAATAAACACAAGGCCTGGTGCAGTAGCCTAGCCTAGTGGCTAAAATCCTCGCCTTGCACATGCCGGGATCATATATGGGCGCTGGTACTAATCCTGAGGCTCCAGTTCCCATCCAGCTCCCTGCTTGTGGCCTGGGAAAGCAGTCAAGGACAGCCCAAAGCCTTGGGACCCTGCACCCACATGGGAGACCCGGAAGAAGCCAGCCATTGCGGTTACTGTCTCTCCTCCTCTCTGTATATCTGACTTTCCAAAAAAAAATAAAATAAATCTTAAAAAAAAAAAAGAAAGAAAAGTAACTATAGCAGGGCCTAGTAGTTGATATAGCAGCTGAAACTGTTGCCTGTAATGCTCAAGTTTCAAGTGCAGGAACTCCAGACCCACAGGTTTCAGTTCAGATCCAGTGATTTCCTAACCAACCTGAGAGAGCAGTGGGAGATGGCCCATGCGCTTCGGTCCCTGCTACCCACAGCGGGGAGACCCAGAGAGAGTTCCAGACTCGTGGCCTTGGCCTGGCACTGCCCCAGCAGCTGCTGTCATTTAAGGAGTGAACCAGCAGATGGAAGATCTCTCTCCCTCCCTCTGTAACTCTGTTCTTCAAACAAAAAAATCTTGGGAGGAGGGAGTGGGTGCGGGTGAAAGGGAAAACCCTTGAGCCTAAGGAACTGTATCATAAAAAAAAATTAGAAAAAAAATCTTAAAAAAAAAAAAATCTAAATGCCCACACTTGTTGAGGGCTACATTCAGTGCCAGGAGCTGGAACACCTATAGGAGGCAGGGACCCAAGCCTGGGAGTCATGCCTTCTGGGGCACCTCTTTGGAACCTGGCCCCAGCAGCAGAGCTGGAACTGTGGTGTGTGGAGTGGGATTATTCAGGGCAAGCAGATCTAGCTGGACGAATCCCATAGTAAATACTAACGGTGGCGCAACTATTGCTTGAAAATCTTCAGTCATTCCAATCTTGCCACGGAAAATCCCCGACCCCCTGGGGCTGGGTGGGCAGCGCCAAGGTCAACAGGCCAAGTCTGGATTTGATCGTAGGCCTGGTTCCTGCGCTGGGGCTGAAGTGGGAGTGAAGGCGGTGGAGGCAGCCGTGAGTACCGGGCGGGGAGGGAGAGCGCGGGGTGGGGGTCGGGGTGGCCGGGAGCCACGGGCAAAGGCCGCGCTCAGTGGCCGAGGGGGCGCCTCCCGCCTCGGCCCCGCTCGCTCCTTCCGCCCGGCCTCCTCCGACCAACAAAACTGGTAGCCGGGACCTCCTCCTGCCGGACGTGCGGAGCCGGCGCGCACTCACCTCCGCGCAACGGGCCCCAGGCCCGGGTGAGCAACGCGGCGGCCATTGGACGGTGGACACTGCGCCTGGCCTCTCCCAGCGACCTCCGGCTGCCAGCGAGCGAGCGCGGTTCCGGACTGCGGGGGCGGGGCCTCCGCCGTGAAGGCCGCGCCCCCAGAGTGGCCGGGGCGGAGCCGAGAGCGGACACTGCTCGGGGGTCCCGCCCGCCGAGAGGCTGCCGGGGGCGCAGGGGCGTTGGCGAGCCTGGGTAAAGCACGGGACGGAACCTCTTGCAGGATTTTGTGAAGCTTGGATTAGAACGCAATCTACCCGAAAATCCGACTGCACCTCAGCAGAGCTCCTGGGACTTTCCCGCACCTGCCTCCGCAGCCCCACGCCCTAACTGCTCCAGCCACACCCCAGCAGTTCATCCCTCAATCTCGGGCCCAGGAAGGGCAGGGGCCTCCCTTTGGAGTTTGGGGCTTAGACCTGTGGACTGGGGTCACCAGGGAGCTGCACCCATGGGTCACACAGTGGTCTTGTCTCACTCCCAGCTGATCCGCGGAGCCCCTGTTGAAGACGGTGTGCTGCCCGGAGCTGCCACACGTTAGAGCCTTCCTCCCATCCTTGCCAGGACACCTGCTCCCCCGCCTGCAGCCTGAGCACCAGGTCCCCTTCAGGAGCCTTCTCTCCAAGAGTTTGTCTCATTTCATAGAGAACAGTCTAAAGATGGTGGTAAAGTCCTAGGCTTGTTGCACATTTCTTCCCCTCTATTTTATTTTTAATGTTATGATACAATTCCATAGGCTCTGGGATTTCCCTTACCCCTCCCCTAATTTCCACCTACTGATTTCCCCCATATTTTTACAATATACTCCTTCATAAGCAGTCATAAGTCCATTAATCTGCTATTCAATTGTGTCCAGCATCCTATTGTTTATTTTTTTTTTTCACAGACTATTTTAAAATATTTATTTTATTTATTTGAAAGGAAGAGTTATAGACAGAGAGAAGGAAGACGCAGAGAGATCTTCCAAGTACTGGTTCACAGCCAGAACTACAGCAATGGCTGTAGCTGGGCCAGGTCAAAACCAGAAGCCAGTGTTTATCTGAGGCTTCTACCTGAGTGGTCCAAGAACTTGGATCATTCTTTTGCATTCCCAGGCTTGTAACAGGGATCTGGATTGGGAGTGCAACTTCTAGGACTCAATTAGCACACATAGAGGACGCCCATGTTACAGTAGGTGATTAATCCTCTTATGCCACAACACTGGCCCCCTATTGTTTATTTTTAATATATATATATTTGTACCCAGCACAGTAGCCTAGGGGCTAAAGTCCCGCAACCGCAGAGATCCCATATGGGCACCGGTTCGTGTCCCAGCTGCTCCACTCCCCATCCAGCTCCCTGCTTGTGGCCTGGAGAAGCAGTCAAGGATGGCCCAAAGCCTTGGAACCCTGCACCCGTATGGGAGACCTGGAAGAGGCTCCTGGCTTCAGACTGGCGCAGTTCCAGCCATTGCAACTTGGGGAGTGAATCATTGGACAGATCTTCCTCTCTGACTATGTCTTTCCAATAAAAATGTATTTAGGGCTCGGCGGCGTGGCCTAGTGGCTAAAGTCCTCGCCTTGATCCCATATGGCCGCTGGTTCTGGTCCCAGCAGCTCCACTTCCTCTCTACCTCTCCTCCTCTCAGTATATCTGACTTTGTAATAAAAATAAAATAAATCTTTAAAAAAATGTCTTTAAAAAAAAAGTTCATTGTTGGAGGGGGAAGGGGAGAACGGTGCTGTGACATAGTGGGTAACACCATTCCATATGGGCATGGATTCACTTCCGATTGCTCCACTTCTAAATCTCTGCCTGGGAAAGCAGAGCACGGCACAAGTGCTTGGGCCCCTGCACCCGCAGGGGAGACTTGAAAGCAGCTTCTGGCTCCTGGCTTCAGCCTGGCAGTCCTGGCCACTGCGGCCATCTGGGGAGTAAACCAGTGGATGGTGTTTCATTTGGGTTTTTTCTCTCTCTCTTTCTTCTACTTCTGCCTTTCAAATAAATAAATCTTTTTTTAAAAATGCATAGGGGTTGGGCCGGCGGCGTGGCCTAGTGGCTAAGGTCCTCGCCTTGAATGCGCCGGGATCCCATACGGCTGCTGGTTCTAATCCCGGCAGCTCCACTTCCTCTCTCTTTCCTCCTCTCAGTATATCTGACTTTGTAATAAAAATAAAATAAATCTTTAAAAAAAAAATTCATAGGGGTTGGTGGTGTGTGGCCTCATCAGCCTAGCAGCCACCTGTCATGTGGGCACCCCATGCAGAAGAGCCAGTTCCAGGCGTGGCTGGCTGCTTCCAGTTGAGCTCCCTGCTAATGCTGTCTAGGAAGGCAGCAGGCTCATGTGGTTGGGCCGCCCCTGTGGAAGACAGGATGGAGCCTGATACAGCCAGGACCACTGAGGTATTGTGAGGAGTGAACCGGCAGATGCTTCACTCCTGACCACAGCTTCAAGTTCAGCCTGAGAGACAGCAGTGATGACCTAATTGCTGAGGTCCCACCACCGACAGAGGGGAGCTGCTGGAGCCCCCAGCTCCTGGCTCCCACCTTGTCCAGACACAGCTGCTGTGCCCACCTGGGGAGGGAAGCAGCACAAGATATCGCGCTCTGCTCTCTCCACCCTGATTTTCAAATCAATAAAAAAAAAATTAGAGGTCTATTTTGCTGCAAAAGAAAGGGGGGCTTCTTTAAAAAAAAAAGAGGTCTATTTTGGTGCAAAAAAATTTTAATTCTTGTATATAAGGGGCCATCAAAAGTTCACGAAAGAGGCTGTGTTTTGTCTCAACTGGTTAATCCTCCACCTCCAAGTACCAGCATCCCATATGGGCACCAATACACATTCTACCAGTTCTACTTCCCATCCAGCTCCCTGCTTTGGCCTGGAAAAGCAGTAGAGGGTGACCCAAAAAGCCCTGAGACCCTGCATCTGCATGGAAGAAGCTCCTGGCTTCTCACTGGCTCACCTCTAACCATTGTGGCCACTTGGGGAGTGAACGAGCAAATGGAAGATCTTTATCTGTCTCTCCTTCTCTCTGTAAATCTGCCTTTCCAATAAAAATAAAGCTTGAAAAAAATTTTTCATGAAAATGCTTATCAAGAAAAAACTATTGCATATATCCCAAAATATTTGTACCAAAATAAACTTATTTTTCCATTCCATTTCCATGAACTCTCTTAGGTACTTTGAGATGAGGCCAAGACATCTAGACATTTGTTAAAGAATATCAAACTGTGCTCTCAGATGACACAAGTTTTACAGTAAAGGATATCTTGATAAGTCTTACTTAAAACATCTACGTAAACTTTAATTCTCAAAGTCACCTGACAAAATAGAAACAAACATTAACCCTAAGGCACAACACTGTTGGCCAAATCATCCTTGAAGCCAGAAATCCTAAAGGCATCCCTCAGGTGAGAGCCCAGCTAACAGCCTGCTCCTCCAGCCACACTAGGGCCCAGCTGGGAAACAGGCTAAGACAGACTGTGAAAATCTCTTTTATTAGTGTCTCTTGTGGCAAAATAACATTTCATACAAAGAAGTCACCAGGTCACTGCGGACACAGACAATACAGACTGGGAGGATCTTGGGTGAGGTGGGCAAGAGCAGAAAGGACAAAGCAGGTCATTGAGGTTTCTTTGATTCTGTGAAAAACTGATTTGTAGGGAAAAACAAAGACTTGCACAATTTCAATGAGGTTACATGATTCTTTGTGGAACTTGGGATGAGCCCCCCCCACCAGATCCTCCCTGTGGCTGAGACATGGGGGGACACGGCATATAACACAGAGGTTCGGCAACTGGGTTACTATGCCAGGTACAACACTGCCCTCTGTGGCAGGGACCCCCAGGATGAGACCTTGCTGGCCATCAGAAGAAACTGATTTTACAGCGAGAAACAGGCACTGGGAGCCTAGCAGCCACGAGCAGGACTCACTGAAGCCGGACTCAAGACACCGCCCACCACCTCCGCTGCAGAAATGAGTCCTACCTCAACTGAAAAGTAAGTTGCAGATCGCCCAGGCCAATTGGCAGTCAACAGCCTCCAACAGGCCCCAGTCACCGTCCCCACATACTAAAGCCAAGTGGCCTCAGGACTGGGGCATCTCCAGGAATAACTGGTCTTGCAAATGCTTTCTCTGTGAGACTACAAGGAGTGACTACTATGGAAATGACAGTGACATTCAGCTGAAATGTCCTATATCTGCCCACTTGAACAGAGGACAAAATAAGCAAGGGTCATCTTTGGAGAAGCTGGAAGGGCACCTTAGGCCAAGGCTGCTCAAGTAAAGAGAGGTCCTCTCTGGGACCCCAAGGCAGAGGGACAGTAGCAAGACTGGAGAGGATGGGGTGCAGGCAGCAGGCCCTGAGGCACCAGCGGGCCTGCCACCCTGCTGGAATGTGATCCTCCAGGAGCTGCCCGTGAGATGCCAGCTCCAGCAGTGGGCATGGTCTCTCTTGGCTCTCATTCGCCTATCACCCACAGGCTAACTGCTGTCAGCAGGCCAGATTCCTTTTTATGCTGGCCTTCTGACTCGGATTCTGACAGGTTCTGTCACTTTCAGACAAGGCAGGAGTTCATATTCTCTCCTCAAGCCTGAATTTCAAACTCTGCCAGTTAACTCTCCTAAGTGAGAACCCTGCCCCACACTTCCTGAGCAGCCAGACACATCACGCCACAGACCTACTGCACACAACAGCAGCCGCCAAGAGCAGGTGGTGGCAAATCCCCACCCTGCCAGGCATGGACTCAATGCTAGGGAGACCGAGGCAGGCCAACAGCGACCACGGTGGCCCCTTTTCCATCCTAGTCCAAGTGGCTGTGCAGATCAAGGCAGCCCAGCAGTATGCAAGGTGCAGTCTGCTTGGGCCATTTCCGAGACTGTGATGGAGCTGTGTTCTCAGCATGTCAGAAGCCACTCCCTAGAGTACTGAAACACCAGAGCAGAAACTCCCGACTGAGCTCCTGTCACAGGAAAGGGGTCATCCTGAAGCACGACAGGAACGTGAACATCCATGGGAGGAGCAGCGAGGAGAAGCAGGTTGGGGGGCGGGGGATGATGGCTGTGCAGCTTTCCCCAGCAGTCAATGGGACAGAGCCACACTAAGGCACCGGATTTGTAGTCAGTTCCAGCTCTGAGTCACCGGCTCTGGCAACACGGATCCACTCTGCAGGGTGAGCGAATCCAGTGCCAACACACGGAGTTACCTAGTAGGGCTTCCTTGGTGAGAAAGCTGCCAACACACGGCACTGCCAGAACTCTTAACCAACGGAAAGGACTGGGCTAAGGTTCAAGGTCACTAATGCTCTAGAGTCCAAACAGGGAGCTACACTGTCCAGCAGAGGCACAGGGGACCCAGGAGGCAAAGGCTGTTCCTCCATTCCATGGTCCCATTTAGCCTTTCTCCCAAGTACCACGGAACCCAGCTCTCGTCTCAGGCACTGTGACTTATTACCCAGCCACCCGGGCCCTTGCTACAGACACTTTTATGTCCACAGTTAAAGGGCCCCAGCAGCAGGAACAGTCTTCTCCAATGGCCACGAGCCTGGGCTGAGCACCTGTAGCCGCCCCACAGACAAGCTGAGGTGCTAAGACCAGCCTGCCTACAAAGGGTCCAGGGACACAAGCAGCCACAGCAGGGTGTGAAAGGGAGCCTTCCTGAGCACACCCCACTCCGACCCTAGCCACCCTTTCCACACAACCCAGAACAATCCCAACAACCACACAAAGGGGCAAAAGACGTGTTCATTAAGTCAGACCTGTCAGTTCCAGAGTCGACTTCGACAGACAGAAACACTCTTAGTAAGAAGAAATCCACAGCCAACCCCTCAGGTGCTGCTAGGCTGAGACCATCACACCTCTGTTGCAATGTACTCAATGTACCTCCAACACACTTCAGATCAGCGGCCCCGGGGCCCTATCAGCACCTAACCACACAACGTGCCAAGGACAATACTGACGCTGCATCAAATTACCCCACAAGAAATCTAGAATTGGAAAACCAAGACAGCGAGCCCACTCAGACCCCAAGAGGGCCACCTGTTCCATGAGCAGAGCAGGCACGTCCGTCTCAGCAACTCTGAAGCAGGCAGCCAGGAGCTCGTCTGTCCTCCGTGAGGATCCCACTCGGGGGTCCCTGAGGGCCCAGAGAGAAGCTGGCTGCCTATGGAGCCCTCCTCCCACCCCCTTCTGGTTCAAGCAGTTGGAGTGGAGGCACAGGCTGAGGGCAGCTGTGCAGATGGCAACACTGGGAGTGAGAGGAGGAGCTGCTGGAAGCAGCAGGTCCACTTTCCTGCCCCCAACAGCACTAGGCACCTTGAGGAGGGCAACGGGCCTGCTGGTGACAGGGCCTTCCCGCCCTGGCCCAGCGACGCCTAGAGACCAAGACTGGTCAGAACATTCAACAGCTAGCACTATGTGAAAATAAACTGTCTCTTTAAATCTGAATTCCAGGCACCTCACCCTAACTTTTTACCGGACTCTAGTACCTCTGTGACCTAAAGGGCAGAGCAGGGTGGGGCAGGGCAGGGCGCAGCAGGGCAGGGAAGGAAGGAAAAGTACTGGGGAAGAAAACATGGCCCTGCTTGGCACCTCCCCTGCAGCACAGCCAGCTGCCATCTTGGCTCTGGCTGTCCAGGTTCCAGACGTGTGGGTCAAGCTGCAGCTTCCGCCCCTTGAAGTAGGATCCCCTGGCCACGGCCGAGCGCCTCCTGTGCACTCCTGCAGCAGCTACTGGCCTCCATTATAGGCATAGTCGGCCTTGTTGTGCATGATCAGCTTGTTGTCAACAAAGTAGAAGCTGTCAGAGCGGGTCTCATATGGGTTTTCAATCATCAGACGAACTGCAAGGGGAAGAAGAGCAGCAGTGAAGCCTGGATTGGAGGGGAGAACCTCAGCACGCCCCCAGGGTTCCCACGCTGTGCTTCTGGAACATGTGAGCACTTCCGGCCAGGGCGACGAGAGTGGGCCGAGGGAGCCGGCCCTTGTGAGCTGCAGACCACAGCACTGACGGTGACCATCTCTTCCACACAAGGAGGCAGTGAACTCGTGGTTGCGGCAGTCTCGGTCCAGAGCCCCAGGGAAGTGTGCTGACCTTCTGCCAACACAAACCACAGCTGCTTACTGACGGGGTGCTCTCAGCTGGACACTCCTGAAACTCCTGTCCAAATCCACAAGGCTATGCCTTCCCTGTGCCCACTTCCAAGGCACACCCTCAAGGAATCCTAGGTGTAAATGTGGGCAGGGGAGCCGAGTGCACAGAGCCTTCTCCAGGGACAGCTCAGGACTTGCTTGCAAACGATTTAGCAGCGGTAAGTCTGCTCATCTCTGCATCTGAACTGGAATCTCCTGTTGGCTCAAACTGCTACCCAACCTCTCAACCAAACCCAAGAGTGACACAGACCAGGGCACTGCCCCTCCTGAGCTCTGAGCAGGGACTCCATGTCACCTGGCATCCCTGGAAGTCTGAAGCACTCTCGCTCAGTGCTGGGGCACTAGAGGTGCAGCCAGTTTTCAAAAATCCAGGCCAAAGTTATTTGGTTCATATCCAGAACAGCGACCTCTGAACTGTTTTTTTCGGCTCCAAGAGTGAAAGCGGGAGTGTCTCTAATCCTTCGGTGCAGCCTCCACACACCGCAGCCTGGCTACGGGAGGATGGGGGCAGAACCAGCCGCTGTCACAAACACCCTGCCCACATTGCAGCCCTCCCACCTGACCCGGAACGCTACTGTCACGCATGTGGAGGACGTGTGGTTCCAGAATATGATGATCTTTAAGAGCCTAAGGCTCTGGGAAACCAGTCAGTGCACACAGATTCCTCCGGACAAGGAAAATGGAGCCAGCACTATCCACAGGGTTCCACTCCATCCAGAGAACTGTCTGGAAGCAATTTCTCCATGACTAGCTGAGGGCGCAGGTCTGCAAGAGCCGGACTGAAACCCCAGAAAACCAAGAAGGGCTGTTCCTTCTCTCAGCAAAGTGGCTATGCTCCTTCACATAGGCCTAGCAGCTAAAGTCCTTGCCCTGAATGCACCGGGATCCAATATGGGCGCTGGTTCTAATCCTGGCTGCTCCACTTCCCATCCAGCTCCCTGCTTGTGGCCTGGGAAAGCAGTCGAGGAAGGCTCAGAGCCTTGGGACCCGGCACCCGCATGGGAGACCTAGAAGAGGCTCCTGGTTTCGAATCAGCCAGCTCCCGGCTATTGCAGCCACACGGGGAGTGAATCAATGGATGGAAGATCTTCTCTGTATATATAAATTTCCAATAAAAATAAATAAATCTTTAAAAAAAAAAGATGCTGCTTGGTATAACTGCATCCCATACTCAAATGTCTGGGCTCCAGGTCTGACTCTGTCACTCCTGGTTCCAACCTCCTGTTCACACACACACAGCAGGTGATGGTTCAAACAGCTGGGTCCTTCCCACCCACACGGGAGCTCGAGATGCAGGTTTGAGACTCCTGGCTTCAGCATAGCCTGGCCCTGGCTGCTCTGGGAATTTACGAAGTGAACCAGCAAGTAGGGTCTATCTTTGGACTGCCTCTCTCTCTTTCAAACATAAGAGATTAAACAACAACAAAAAAAGGTGCAGAGTCAAAGGTTACGTACTGACGTCCTCAGAAAGCTGGGGAAACTCGTAGATATGTTCACAAGTGTTCCTGCTGCTGGGGATACAGAAGCCAAAATCAAAGTCAAAGTTTTTCAGCAAGCGCTCCCGGAAATAGTGCCGTTCGATCATCCGGAAGTTTGACACAGGTTTGTCTCCCACTGTGAACTCCACCCTGCAAAAGAAATCTCTGTGAGCCCTACTTTGTCTCCTCTGTCCTCTAAGCCAAGCCCCCAACCTACCAGGAATATTCTTCTGCGTGCACAAGCAGAATGCTCCCCTCAGGAAAGTGAGGTACTCACGTGGCCCCCACTGTCCGGAGGCGGAGGAAAGCAGGTGTGAACTGGTAGCGAACGAAACGGCCTGCACTGATATCCACGTCTCCCCCTTCCGCTTCCTCGTCGTCCTCCTGGTCTGAAAAAGCACCCAGAATCTTGAGGGCTCTACTTCCATGCCGCCAGTCCAAACTGCACGACTACAGCCAATGTGCAGTACCACGCCCCACAGTACAAGCAGCCCTCCGGTGTGTACTGCACACCTGCAGGGTGCCTGGCCCTGGGCTACACGTGTCACAGTCTCTCTCCGCAACCCCCGAGGTGGGATTAACTCCACTGCACAGAGCAGAGGAGATAAGAACATGTCCAAAGCCCTTCACACAGCAGATGAAGGGAGCAGGATCTGAACCCAGATGCCCTGGTTCCAAGTTGGCTCTTAAATACTGAGCTTTCAGTCTTTCACAGAGTTGGGGCTTGAGACTTAATGTGAGGGTGAAGCTGTGGTGTTGTGGTACAGCGGGTTAAGTAGCCACCTGCAATGCCATTATCCCATATGAGCACTAGCTCAAGTCCTGGGCTATTTCACTTACAATCTAGATCCTTGCTAAGAGCCTAAATATGCAGAGCAAGATGGCCCAAGTGCTCAAGCCCCTGAGACCCACATGGGTGGGTCTCTCTCTCCTCTCCTGTGTTTCTCTGTATCTCTGCCTTTCAAATCAATAAAATAGATCTCTAAAGGAGAAAAAAAAACCTTGCAAAATGCAAGTTATTGTTACAGACCAGGTTGATACACATCAGTTATGTGCACAGATGTTCTAACAACTAACTCACTCCAGGGGGCGCTAAATCTTTAGTGATGCAGTCCAAAGCCAGGAGATGCTCAGGTCAGCCCTGAATGGCCCTGGAACAAGCCCAGATGTGTACAGTCAAAGCTAATTTAAGAAATCCCAAATAGATAAAAAGGTAGAGATTATAATCAGACGAGGATACACGGAAGATCCAAAGGACTATCTAATGGAGGGCCAGCAGACCAGATGAACTCGCCTCACTGTCTAGACTGCAATCCTGCGATCACGGACCCAGGGCGCAGGTGAGCTTTCCTCACTGAAGTTTACTGTAAGGGTTTCTCTTCTCGCCAGAGGTAATATGAGAAGATAAAACAGGGATGGGAGTCTGGCCTAACAGTTAAGACACTGATCAGAACAGCAACATGCTACATACGGGATGCCTGGACTCAAAGCCTGGTTCCTGCTTCTGACTCTAGTTTCCTGCTAATGTAAACTGGGAAGCAGCGGTGATGTTTTATTGGCATCCTAGCCACCCACACAGGAGATTCAGAATGTTCCTGGCTCCAGTCTTGCCCAGCCCCAGCTACCGTGAGCAGTTGGAGAGTGAACCAATAGACAGATGAGAGCCTGCTATATCTGTATGCCATGCTCTCTGCCTCTCAAATAAATAAATGTTTAAAAACATAAAAGAGCATAGGACCAGGGCTGCCACCCTTGCATATCAGGCAAAGCCACTACCTGCAGTGCCAGCATCGCATTTAGACACCAGTTTCAGTCCCGGCTGCTCCACTTTCAACTCAGCTCTGGGCTAATGTGCTTGGGCTCCTACACCCACATGAGAGACCTCAAAGAAGCTCCTGACTTTGGCCCGACCCAGCCCAGCTACTATGACCACCTGAGAAGCAAATCAACACATGGAAGCTCTCTGCTTCTCCCTTACTCTCTTTCCTTTCAAATAAATAAATTAAAAAAAAAAACTTTAAAAAGTAAAAAGCATAGGTCCTCAAGAAAGTACTATTTGGAAACTGTGGGCCTTGATTCCTTCTCTGTGCAATGGGGACAACAGTGCTTTCAGGGGCATAAAGACAATGCAGGCAGACACATCAGTGACCAGCAGGGAGCAGACCCACACCGCCAACCAGTTTCCAGCCCGCCCTCCTGGCAGGCAGGCCAGAGCCAGGCCAGGCCAGGCCACCAGAGAACGCCATGGAAGGTGAGCAACCAAGCTGCAACAACACACGCTTCTGGCTCCACAAAGCGGCCACCCCAACACCAAGGCCTACCTGAAACACAAGGTTTGGCAATCTCAAACAGCACCGTCCCCGTCTCCAAATCTCGAATCTTGAAGCGAGTGAAATCAATACTGTAGATGTTGTCTTCGGGTTTACATAAATAATCTGGAAATGAGAGGTCAATGCTGGTAAATAACCTCTCAAACCCACCCTCCAAGTCGGGAGCAAACACAGGCCCTTTCACTATATAATTCCCTTCTGACACCCCTCACGGCTTTCTCTATTATAAGCAAAACTTGTGTGACTAGAATTAAGGGATCCAAGAAAGGAAAAACAAACAGGGATTGTGCGTGAAAGCAGTCTCAAGAAATTTCCAGACACAGGAGAGGAAAGGGATTACTCTGAAAATATCTACAGATCTTTCACCACTCATCAATGAGAAGTCACAGTAAGATAGAACTACTAGAAATCTATCTCAGGGGCCCGGTGCCATGGCCTAGCAGCTAAAGTCCTCGCCTTGAAAGCGCTGGGATCCCATATGGGCGCAGGTTCTCATCCCGGCAGCTCCACTTCCATCCAGCTCCCTGCTTGTGGCCTGAGGAAGCAGTCAAGGATGGGGGACCCTGCACCCATGTGAGACCCGGAAGAGCTCCTGGATTCGGATCGGCTCAGCACCAGCCGTTGCAGTCACTTGGGGAGTGAATCATCAGACGGAAGATTTTCCTGTCTCTCTTCTTCTATGTACATCTGATATTGCAATAAAAATACAAAACAAATCTTAAAAAAATAAAGAAAGAAATCTATCTCAGGACCCAGCACGATGGTTCAGTAGCTAAATCCTTGCAAGCACCACGATCCCATATGGGCGCTGCTCACTGACCCGCTGTTCCACCTCCCATCCAGCTCCCTGCTTGTGGCCTGGGAAAGCAGTCGAGGACGGCCCAATGCATTGGGACCCTGCACCCATGTGGGAGACCCAGAAGAAGCTCCTGGCTTCGGACTGGCTCAGCTCTGGCCGTTGCAGCCATTTGGGAAGTGAACCAGCGCATGAAAGATCTTTCTCTCTGTAAAATCTCACCTGCATTTCCAATAAAAATAATATATTAACAATCCATTTCCAGACTGCTCTAACAGATGGTTTACTGATACCTTATTTACCAAACACTGTATATGAGAAGGCAGGAGTCAGCGAACTCTATAAAGAGCCAGACTATACATAACTGAGGCTGGCTAGCCATCTGGCCTAGTGGTTACGACACCTCCTTTCCCCTCCGGAATGGCTCAATCCGATGCTAGGCGTTAGCTCCAGGCAGTAGCTTCCTGCTGAAGGGAAGAAGTCAAGGAGGCAGTGGTGATAGTTCAAGTATTTGGGTTCCTGCCACCTGTGTGGGAGACCTGGATTGAGTTCCCAGGCCCGGCTCTGGTCTGGCCCCAATCCAGTCATCTCAGGCATTCCGGGGAGGGACACAGTCAACAAAGGCTCTTGTCTTCCACTGCTCGGATCAGTTAATACATTAAGGCACTACAGCCACACAGACCTTGTCACCACCACTCAGACCTGTCATGGCAGCACAAAAAGGAAAAAAAAAAAGCACACCCCCAGATAACACACAAGCAGAGGAGCATGATCCTGGGCCAATAAAACTGCACTTGGGGATGCTGAAGTATGAATTTTATACAGTAACCAGACTTACAGACTTTTTCCTAATTATTTAAAACAGTAACGGCCACTCTTTTTTTTTTTTTAAAGATTTATTTATTTTTATTACAAAGTCAGATATACAGAGAGGAGGAGAGACAGAGAAGATCTTCCGTCCGATGATTCACTCCCCAAGTGAGCCACAACGGACTGATGCGCGCCGATCCGAAGCCGGGAACCAGGAACCTCCTCCGGGTCTCCCACACGGGTGCAGGGTCCCAAAGCTTTGGGCCATCCTCGACTGCTTTCCCAGGCCACAAGCAGGGAGCTGGATGGGAAGTGGAGCTGCCGGGATTACAACCGGCGCCCAGATGGGATCCCGGGGCGTTCAAGGCGAGGACTTTAGCCACTAGGCCATGCTGCCGGGCCCGGTAACGGCCATTCTTAGGCCAGAGGGTGGAGAGGGCATACCCACCCAGGAATAAACTTGTCAGTGACTGCATCAGGTCCCAGTCAACAAAGCCTAAAACCCAAGCATCCCGGCCACCGGCCATAAAAAAACACCACTGACTTCCTTCCGGGACTCCCAGCAGCATCTCCTCCGCAACTCATTCCAATACCTTATGTGACTTGTAAGCTTTCTTGTGTTATGAGCTGTCTTTTTAGGAAAAAGGTAAACTTGGGAGACAGGTGCTCTGTAACTGGCTGGCACTGCTGTGCCACTGGTTCTCAGGAAACTACAACACAAAGAACTCACCTCATCAGACAGACAAGATGTTAAGGAAACCAACTGCACAAGGCTGCAGAAGCAACGCTTCACCTCCCCAAAGGGACTGAGTGCTCAACACGCCAGGACGGCCGGCCTCACTCCCTGCCGTCAGAGGCCAGCGCCTGAGCAGCTCTGCTCCCTGGGCATCAGAAAACTGGGACAGAACGGTTCAAGGAGAATGAACAGCCAAGCGGGGGTGAAGGGGGTGGCAGATCCCTTCAGGTGCTCAAAGGACAGCTCTACCCCTACAGTGATGGAACTGGAGACATCAAAACATTTCAGAGGCTGATAAAAAAACTTTTGCACACACTGGGCCAAGGCCTATTTCTCCCCAGTTACCCATCCCAGGCCACTGGAACATCACTTCATCACAGCAGGGGTCACAGGCCTGCAGGGGGAGGGCAATGGGCCAGTCAGGGCCAGCCAGGCCTAACCAGAACACACTCCTGGGAGGACGGCAGCAGGCAGCAGTAAGCAAAAGCAGGTCAGTCACCGGTGGGGTGCTGGGCTTAACAGACCCCTGACAAAGGGAGAACACCCAAGTCCGGGATGAACAACAATGTTTCTTTTTCCCATCCGTCCTGCTTTCAACGAAAAGCCTTAGGAAGTTAGCCTGTTAGGCTAGAAATGCATTTTCTGAATGCCCTGATATGAATTCTTAATTCCCTAGGAGAAATGCTCAAGGCAGGCTTCACGTGTTGGGAGTTAGGACCAACACAAAACTTTTTTTTTTAACGTGCGGCACACTTTTCCGCGCACAGGACAAGCCGCGGCCAGCCGTGTGTTTTGAGGAAGGAGGAAGCCACATGAACACAAAGGGGCAACGCTTGGGACCAAAAGGGGGCGGAGGGGCCCAGGGCCGGCTGGCCGGGAGGAGGGGCTTGTCAGGGAGCCGGGAAGAGGGAAACGCGGCTAAAAGCAGGTAGTGGGTTCTGGCTTGCAAGGGGCTGCGGGAGCTGGGCGGGAACTTCACCGACGGCTGGCGGGTGGGGTTCCTGTGGCGCCGGCCGGTCAGGGCCCCCTACTCCATAGGTCCAGCTGGGGTGGGCCCCTCAGCGAGGCAGGCTCCCCGGGAGCTGCGGTCACTCGGGTCACCCCTTCCCACCAGGTCTCGCTAAGGGTGGCCAACGCGGGGTGTGAGGGTGGAGAACGGAGGAGAGCGCGGCCTGGCCTGCCGAGGGAGGTGGCCTGGGTGGTCGCCCGCGCCGCTCGAGCGGCAAGCGTCCCCGGGGGGCCCCGGGGCGAGGGGGAAGGCGCGGTCCGCCTGACAGGCACTCACTCTCGGTGACCCGGCCGAGACGCAGGACGTGTTCGGGCCGGATGGTGTCCAGCGCCAGCAACTCCTGCTCCGTGACCGCAGTCCCGATGCCATCGTCGGCCGCGTGGTGAGGCGCCTGCCGCCGCGCCTTGAGCCTGTTGAGGACGCCGCCGCCCGCCTTCTTCTTCTCCTCCTTGCCAGCCGCCAGCCCCCCGGGCCCCGCCGCCGACCCCGCGGCCGCAGCCTTCGGGTTCGACCCGCTCATCGCTCCGCCGCCAAGATGGCCGCCGCCTCCACAGCGCCGTAACTATGGAGAGCGGGGGCGGAGCCGGGCGGCACCTGGGCGGGGCGGGAGCGGCCTCCGCCCTCTGGGGTCCTGGGGTCCTGGCAGGTGGCGGGACCCCAGGGCCGGCTGGGGAGGTGGGGGGGACGGGGAGGTCCCCAGGATCATTCCAGCGGTGCTTCAAAATATGTCAATGGTCAAGTGTCATGTGAACTCTGGACAGGGCATTTAAGAAAATGTTTATTCCTATCTCCAGGCTAGAATGTCCCTTAAAAAGCAGTGCTCGCTATGCTAAGGTCCTTCAAAACAAGCTTTGCCATTACATTCTTGTCCCGGAAGCCTGCTGTGTTCTAAGTGACAGAGAGTGGGCCTCCCTTACGCACCGCTGGATTCTGGGTAGTGTAGCTCATGCCTGACCTGCAGTAGCAGCTCTGTAGTGTGGGGGAGCGAGAAAGCGGAGTTAGGCAGAATCTGAGCGAGAATCAGAGGATTTAATGTACTTCCTGTCAAGTACCCGACTCGTTATGTGATATTTCCTTGAGACAAGTCAGATGGCTTAGAGAAAAACTAGTTTTTCAGTTTTTCCGCAGATCACTGTAGGGGTGTGACAGGTTGGCTGAGCCAGGCTCAAGCCTGCAGCGCTTCTGGCTGCCTTCCCCAGCATTTTAACAGGAAGTTGGGTTGAAGATGGTGCAACTGAGACTCAAACCAGTATTCTCACACGGGATGCTGTCGTCAAGCAAGTGGCAGAGGCAAGGCCGCCTTCTTAGGCCCTAAGTGGTTCCTTGTCTAGGGAATTGGGACTGGGCTACCCTCTTCTCCGTTGGAAGCCTGGACTTGACCGATGCATGCTGTTTGCCAGGTCTGTGGGCACCTGACCTGGCAGCTACAGGAGGCCAGGGTGTAATTCTACCCCTCCCTTCCTTGACGGTCAGCCTCACGACCCGACTTTAGGCCAGGCATTGTGGGTTCCTCTCACGAGATGTGAGGGGCTTAGGGGGAACCTAGACAAAAGTCTGAACCTGCCCCTGCCACAGATGCCCAACTGAGTGGGTACACCTGTGGCCCAATTCCTCCTACCTGCTGTCTGCATTTAAGAAATTTTACCTGGGAGAGCTGAAATGTCCTCAGCAATGAGTGGTTACTGAATAACTTTCAGAACTTCTCATCATCTGCTAGTGGATTGTAAACCACCCCGAGGGTGGCCCAGCCAGCACACAGCCACATCTTTGTTCTCAAAGAGCAGGATCAGAGCTACCTGGGCCCAGGCCCTTGTCTTTCTAGGGAGTAATACAGGTGTGTTAAGGCCCTCACTTAAACATGCACACGTGGGGGCCCAGCACGATAGCGTAGTGGTTAAGTCCTCGCCTTGCACACGCCGGGATCCCATATGGTCGCCGGTTCTGGTCCCGGCGGCTCCACTTCCCATCCAGCTCCCTGCTTGTGGCCTGGGAAAGCAGTCGAGGATGGCCCAAAGCTTTGGTACCCTGCACCCACGTGGGAGAAGGAGGTTCCTGGCTCCCGGCTTTGGATTGGCACAGCACTGGCCATGGCAGTCACTTGGGGAGTGAACCATTGGACAGAAGATCTTCCTCTCTGTCTCTCCTTCTCTGTATATCTGCCTTTCCAATAAAAATAAATCTTAAAAAAAAAAAAAATGCACACATGGGCACAATGGTGAATACTTCAGGGCCCTCTGGAACACTAATGTTAAAAAGAATGAGATTAATCAACGCATGTATGCTAATATGGAAGATCTCTAAAATATCTTAAGCAGAGGAGAAAAAAAACAAGGCATAAAATCTCATTTAAAATAAAAGGCATGGGGCCCGGCGGCATGGCCTAGTGGCTAAAGTCCTCGCCTTGAAAGCCCCGGGATCCCATATGGGCGCCGGTTGTAATCCCGGCAGCTCCACTTCCCATCCAGCTCCCTGCTTGTGGCCTGGGAAAGCAGGAGAGGACGGCCCAATGCATTGGGACACTGCACCCGCGTGGGAGACCCGAAACGGGTTCCTGGTTCCCGGCTTCGGATCGGCGCGCATCGGCCCATTGCGGCTCACTTGGGGAGTGAATCATTGGACGGAAGATCTTCCTGTCTCTCCTCCTCCTCTGTGTACATCTGGCTGTAATAAAAATGAATAAATCTTTAAAAATAAATAAATAAAAAAATAAAAGGCATGAAAGGATAAATAAATAAATAAAAGGCACAGTTCTGCAGGGCATCACATTTCAGTCAATGACAGCCTGATAGCTGTCTGTGAGAGTATAAAGCCTGGGGCCAGAGTTGTGGCTCAGCAGCCTAAGCTACTGCCTGCGACCTATTAAAAGGCACTTTAAACATGTGTGAAAGTTGGATATGCCAACAATGTGGGCAAAGAACAGTATTAGTGTACTCAACAGCATCTGGGGACTTAACTGGGTTGAACATGGGAAGCCTAGAGTACAAAGGCTGGCCTCCCCCAAAGCCCAGCTTTGGCTGTTTGCTTTCTTTCCTATAAAAGACACTGACCCTTTTCCAGGACAGTCTGCCTTATATGGGGCAGGCAGGTGGTTGGTGCAAAGCAAGTGAGACATCAGAGGGCTTTTTTCTCCCCAGCTGAGAACTGCAGCCCTACTTCCTGCTGCCACCCTAAAGACAGCATGCCTAGAATCAGCAAGGCCTGGCTGTGATGCCAGGTAGGCCTCATGGCCTGGGACTGGGAGTTTCTAATTTCCCTCTTGCCCAAGTCATTTCACTCTGTGGCTGAGGCTGTTTTTTTTTAAAAAAAGCACTAATTTACTATTTATACCCTACTTGTTTGGGGAAAAAAAAAACTGTAGTACATTCCAAAGTCCTAGAGCACAGACTGGCAAGTAAAAATCCACATAACCTTCTGGATGGCAGCACTTCCAAGTTTTTTAATGCATGTATTGTTTGACCCAGTAATTCCTTAGAGGCATTCTAAAGAAAACACTTTAATATATATTTGCACAAATGGGTACATATGCATGTTTCAATTGGCAACAAGAAATGAATACTATCTTTAACACTCACCAAAAGAAAGCTAGTCAACTATACTATAATCTAACCATAAAATACTGCACAGTCTTTGAGATGAAGGAAAATATCCAGCTACTGACCTATCAGTATATACAAGCTCTCCAAGACATACTGAGTCAACTAAGTGTATGAAGGGGCAGGTGCTATGGCAGTGTAGGTTAAGCCTTGGCCTGTGGTGCCAGCATCCAGTATGGGCACTAATTTAACTCCTGGTTGCTCTATTTCAGATCCAGCTCCCTGCTAATGTGCCTGGGAAAACAGCAGAAGCCCCTGTACGCATATGGGCAACCCAGAATTTCCTACCTCCGGACCTGCCCAGCTCCGGCCATTATGGCCATTTGGGAAGTGAACCAATGGATGGATGTAACTCTGTAACTCTCTGTAACTCTGCCTTTCAAATAAAACAAATCTCAAAAAAAAAAAAAAAAAAAGACACGGGCTTTGGGGTAAGACAGGTTCCAGCTCTTGCTCTGCCACTGACGAGCCGTGACTGTGGATAGGTCATTACTCACCCAGAAGAGCCCTTTCAGGAGTGGCCCATGAAGGATCTCAACAGCAGTGTCCTGACTTGTCCTGAGCCACACGGCAAGCCGACAAGACTGAAAGGGGCTAGGGACCAGGCCTTGAGCACTGGCCTCCAGGGCAAAGCAGTGAAGGGGCCCAGGGAGTGGGTCTTAAACAAGGCCTGAGGGAGAAAGCACATGAGGCTTGCCTTACTAACAACCTGATGGGTGAGGAACTAACAGAAAACAACTTGTGGCCAGGCTTGCTCTGGGCCCGCGCCACCCCACCCTCTTCTGCTGTGACCCCTTACCACGGCTAAGGGCAACAAGCTTTCCAGTAAGTGTTGGAAAAATCTCATCTCTTTTCCTCTTTGGGGGATGGGAGGGCTACTAAGTTTGGAGAAAGGTCTGACACACCGGCTCCAGCCACCCGGGAGCCTGATTTCCTTAGCAAGATTAAGATCTGGACCCACAGACTGGTCCAACCCAACCCCGGGACTCGGCCCAAGCTCTTGGGTCAGACAGTTTCCCTCCCTGCAACTCCCTGGAGCAGCAGGGCTTCTTCAGGTCTCTTCCCCATTTGGCAGCTTGTATGCAGATACTAGAAATAGTAACAGCTTAGTCTGAATTAGCAAAAAGAAAAAAAAAAAGTAAACCAACGACTCCAGTTATGGGTGGGCTCAACCCAAGAAAGAGGCTCTGTGGGCCTGCTGGCTGGTTTGGTCTGGGCCTTCCAGACAGACTCCATCAACACCAGCCTTGTTCTTGGAGCCCAGAACTGCCTTCTGTTCTCCAGGAGTAACCCCGGAAGGTAGACCAGCCTCCCTCTCTCTCCTCCCCCAGAAAACCAGCCACCTTCATTCTTACTTGGATAGTAGGCTCTGTTGTCATGGCACATGACACCTTGTTTATGCTGAAGGCCATCTGAGTATCTGACATCAGAAGCAGACCCTACAAAATTATCAACTTAAAATTTAGTCTACTACAGATTTACTAAATCAGAGTTCTGACTTCAGTCGCCTTGGCAGGGCCAGACCAAAGATTTTAGGGGTTTTACACATCTGGCAGGTCATTTTCCACCCCTGGAATAGAAGAATGAGAGTTCTAGTTTAAAATCCAAGCTTGGGGCCCAGCACAGTAGCCTAGTGGCTAAGGTCCTCGCTTTGCACATACCGTGATACCGTATGGGCGCCAGTACATGTCCCAGTGGCTCCGCTTCCCTTCCAGTTCCCTGCTTGTGGCCTGAGAAAGCAGTGAACGGATCGAAGCCTTGGGAACCTGCACCTGCATGAGGATCTGGAAGAGGCTCCAGGCTCCTGGCTTTGGATCAGCGCAGCTCCAGCTGTTGTGACGGCCTGGGGAGCGAATCAACGGATGGAAGCTCTTCCTCTCTGTCTCTCCTCCTCTATATATGACTTTCAAATAAAATGAATCTTAAACAGCTTGGAGGTGAGTATACGACCTGGCAGGTTAAAACTCCACACCCTGTATCAGAGTGCCAAACTCAAGTCCCAGGCTCCCTGCTAACGTATACACATATCCTGGGAGGCGGAGGATGCCTGACACTTGTGATCCTGCTGTCCACTTCAAAGAACTGAGTTCTGGGTCCCTGTCTTGGGCCGGCCCAGTTCTGGCTCTTGCAGGTGGCTGGGGTGTAAATCAACAAGAGATCTCTGTTCCCGTCTCTCTCTGCTTTTCAAAGTGAAAATACTAAAAAGGAAAATCCTACCTCTGCCTTTTGCTATGTGGCCTTAAGCAAGTCAAGTCACTGCTTAAAGGGGAAGACTGACTCGCTGGTAGATTAAGCAGAGATGGTATCTCTAAAGGGCTTGGCTCTGTGCCCGGCTCATTTCAAGGGCCCAGTCAAGGATGAACTGTAATTATTATCTCACAGTCTTCGAAAGAGCATGGGTTTGATTCCTGGCTTTCACCAAGCGGCCATGGGTTAATTATCATACTTTTTGGTTTCATGATCCTCAGCTCTAAGATGTGGCTAATAAATTACACCAAAAACTCAATGAGTTCTGTGCTACCCAATGTATACTCACCAGTGACAGTGAACCAGAAATGAAGATCCTGTGGCTCAGCTGGTCCACAGGATGTTTTGTGAGATGCAGTGGCAGGCCTGATGTGCTTGGAGTGGGACAGCTTGGGTCCTGGTGTTCCAGTAAAAGTAAAAACAAAGTAACTGTGGTTTTCCCCTTAAATTTGCACTCCTGGATGAAATGGCCAGTTGAGGCTTTACTGCGCACTATTTTCCTGACAAAATATCTTGTAGGAAAGAAAAGCAACACAGCTACACGGACAGTAGCCTTGACACAAGAACTCCTCTTGGGGTTCCTCTTTTCCGGTCCCATCACATGAATCTGCAATAAAAAAGTTAAAACTCAACCCCAACAGAGTGTCACTGCAAATTGTTTATTAAAACACAAAGCAATGGACAGTGAAAAATATCCTGAATTTTTTTTTTTTTTTAACTTTTTTGGTGGGAATGTTGTGGGGCATGGAAGGGGTAGGGACAGACGGAGACAGCCCAGAAGAAATGACGGCTTTATCCACCCCTACTTCTTCCCTGGCCAGCCAGGTTCAACGCCTCTCTAATACTTCTCACTGTGCCGCTGTAAATGCATGCTGTGGCAACAGATGGTTGGTTTGGCCTCTGCACAGAGAGGATAGGAAACTAGAGAAGGAGCTACAAGGGCTACTAAGAACTTGACACATTTTTTCCCAATACTTGATAGAAAAGAGAGAAGCCAGGCCCAATCTGCAGGTCTGGGGTTTGGTTTTCCAACAAACCAGGTGAGGCCAAAAATGGTCAAAAAGGCTATCCTGAGCTCAGAATAGGCAGCTGGTCCTGGTCTCGGAGAACTCCATGGAAGGAAAAGGTAATATCCCTTAAATTCAAGGAGGAAACTAATTCAGGGTCAAACTGCTTGTCATTCCCTGGATCAGGACGCACCAAGAAAGAGGAGTCTCTTGTCTCTTTCCTGGTTTTGCCATGGTTTCTCCCTGCCAACTCGGCTCTCCTTTGAAAGGACGGAAAGCACACTTGAGCTTGTTGTTGTTTTTCTTCATACTGAAATAAAGCGCTGAAGCTCAAAATAGAGGTGGGAACGGAGTTCTGCCTTTCCCCGTGCCAGGTGCCCCATCTCACAAGACTGCCTGGATCCAATGTGCCAAGGCCCTCTTTGCCAACTCGAACAGGCACCATTTCCCTGGCTGCCAGAACAATCCTGGCTCCATGTTTTTATATTCCTGGGAGAAACTCGCCCTAAGAGATCCATCCTGCTCTTTTCCTGCCAACCCAGAGAAGGAAAATCCAGGGAATCTACTCTTGTCAAAAGGACTCGGCCCCAAGGAGAGCTGGACAAAGGCAGCCGGGGAAGGACGGGCCAGATGGACTGCAGCCACACCTGCACAAGGATGCTCAGCCTCTCCAGGCAGCTGACCCCCTGGTACCCATCATCTCTGCTCCAACACGAGGACAGCCAGCCTTCTTACCCAGGGGGAGGTCAGAATGCAGGGATAGGCCTGGCTCATGCTGAAAGGGAAAGCTGCTTGGTTGGCTCTGAAGTGCTAAGCTGAGGCTTCTTTGCAATTTTCCTAGGGCTCTTTGATCCCTAATTATATCTTTTCACAGAAGAGAGGCAGATTTCTTCTGATATTTCTGAACAGATCCTGGCTGCCTCTGGTTCTGCTTCAGTGCCTTGTACCCCTCGGCCTGCTCCAGTCTCCATCCTCAGGGGCCACAGCAGCAGTGGCTCTAAGACACTCCTCACCCCTAACCCTGCCAAAGTGCCTTTTTTAAAAGCAGGAGCATCGGTCGGTCTCTCACTGGGAAAGCTCACCTGGCTCTTCCAGATCCTTTTGGAGAGGCATGGAGGACAAAATTCCACACTGACACTTGATGCCATTAAAGGCTCCTCAAGGCAAGAAGACACTTGAATTACATCAGAGGAGGCTGGCAGAGGGGAGCAGGGGGGAGGGGAGGCAGCCGCACCCCTGCCCAGACCTGAATCTAGAGGGAACGCCCACCCTGGCTCAGAGCAGGAGAGGAAAAGGCACTGTGCTGACCGGGGTGGGACCTTCCCCAACCCCCAGGGAGGGGAGGGAACCTGATGATCCTTTCCCTGGGCTTCCAAGCTGATTTCTAGGGAAAGGATGTAAGTGCTAGGAAAGGAAAATACTACTGCTGTTCCTGAAGTTCTCAGCTGAGATTCTAGAAGCCACAGCCAGGCCTTCCCAGGAGAGGCTAGAGGCAGGAGACAAAGGAAGAGAAATTCCTTAAAACAGAAGCTTCTCCAGAAGACTAAAAAAAAAAAAAAAAAGTTAAACCACAGTTCTAAAGCTGGACTAGGCAATTTCCAGGCACAGAAGGGGAGAGGTAAACCTAATTCAGCCTTCACCCTCCTTCATCACAAAGAAGCACTCCAGAAGTATTCCATAGCCATCCAGCTGGAGTATCTCTTAGGCAGGGGTGCAAGGGAATGCATTGGCGCTCTCACAGACTGGTGGCCTGTGGCCGAGGTGAGCTCTCCCGGGAGTCCACCACCGCTGCTGACACCTGAAGATGACCACCATTCAGATCGCCACAACTCAGGGTGGGCCCCGAGCGGCTTCTCGCCAGTGGACACTCTTCAAAAACATGGATTTGGTTTAAGGGATTCGGATCCCACAGATACTATCTTGGCACAATGTTTCAGTCAGCAAGGGTGTGAGTTCTAAAAAAAAAAAAAAAAAAGCAGCTGGCTCACCCCAAGCCAGGGCTGGGCTGCTATCTATTTCAGCCTGTCTCCAAGAGATGCCTCAGCACACAGCTCCCTCAAACTGACCTGAGCAGGGCTTCTAGCCAAAGCAGCCACTGCCCCCACCCCCACGCAGTCATCAGGCGGCTGAGACTGAGTCTGCAGAGCCCAGGAGCCAGGCCTCTCCTCCCCACTGCTTTAGGCATCACTCAGCATCCCATCCCAGCCCAGCCCAGGTGCATTCCCTGCAGGGCAGCAGCGTCTCAGTCCTAGCACAAGCTCAAAACACAGAGGGACAAACAGTGCAAAAAGCAAAAGATGAACAAGAGTAATTCTTCACACACGATACAAAAAAAAGAGTGCCCCATCCCCACCCTTTAACCTAAACTTCATGTACCTTATATATCTTCTGGGAGGACAGCGCCCCCCACTCAAAGAGGGAAAGAAAAAAAAACCAGCTTTCAAGTTAAGCATCAGGAGCCAACCGCTGCCAGCCATAGGCAGCTCTCGCTCTTGCTGGCCAGGTGGGCTTGGCTCCAGGGGAATCTACCCCACACCCCACCATACTTCTTCCTGTTTCCTTATATCCCCCTTTAGTTTTTGTTAGCCTCAGAAAGATGTTCCTTCCTTTTGGTCACAACCAAAGAGGAAAGTACCCATCCCCAGCCCTGAGCTCAGTGGGGAGGGGTGGGCTTGGAAACAGAGGCAGAAGCAGAGCTGCTTGGCTTACAGTACCGTTAGGAAATGGGCCCAGGAGCCAGGGTTTCCTTCTGGGACTCTGAGTCATCACAGGGATGGGCCGAGGTGAGGAGGCAGGACCCCCTACTTCCTCAGAAACACAGGCAAACTAACAAACAAGGCCAAAGGAGGCAGCAGCAAGCAGGGCCTCCTGGTGCATCTTGTCTGATCCACTGGCAGTGGTCCATTGCTCTGAGACATTCTGATGGAGCAGGAACCAAATTCACCCTCAGAAGCCCAATCAGAAAGAGGCCTGTGGCCCCGGAAAGGCTGCCCCCAGGACCCAAGTTACAGCAGCTCATCCCTTAGGAGCAGGAGGACATCAAGAAGCACTCCAGAAGTATTCCATAGCCATCCAGCTGCCTGACTACCCTAGGACCAACGCCCAAATCACAGCGAAAATAAGGGCCTTGATCTCAAATGACTGAATGCTGGCCTGGAGTCATCGCCAACAGCCCAAGAGCTACTTACTTTGTCAGATAAAGAACAGTTCAAATATACAGGACTCTTCAAGAACATATCTTATAAGGCAAACTCAAAATTAAACACATTCAAGAAGGATGGGCCTGGCCTGAGAAAGTGTACCGCGGCCCAGCCTGGGGTGAAGCTCCGCCCGCTGCCTCCCACCCCAGAATTCCCTTTAGCTTGGCTAGGTCCTCCCTCACCATGACCCCACTGGGAGACAGATGATGGTGGTCAGACAGAAGGCATGGGGCAGCTTCTCCTCCTGCAGCAAAGTCTCCGGGGAGTTCAAGACAGACACTTGGTTGCTAAGAACAGCTTCAGAGCTGCTGGGGCCACAGCTGACTTGCAGCCCATCACACCAAGAACCTGACTGCTACCTGGAGAGGGAAGAGAGCAGCCAAATGCCACACAGCTCAGTTTGAGAGGCCACTGGGCTGATTCAGCTGATCAGTATAGCTCCCTGGGGCAGTCTGGCCATCAACCAAAGCGGGTTGAAGAGTGACACAGAATGAATGACATGGAGGAAAACGAACATCGGATATGAGACATTCTCAACAGTGCTCAGGCACTGAGTAGGGCTCAAGTCTCTGAGGTTGCTCTTAAACGGTGCTAACTAAGCCCTTCCTAATCCAGAGATCAGAAGAGACTTTTAAGGTCAAGTGTTCTTTTGCTGCAGGCTGAAAAGCATCCCTGCCCCCTGGCAGGGAGACCCTAGGAAGGGGCCAGCAAAGAACTGCTGGGTCAGGGCCTCCTGGCTGCCAGCTCCAAGAGCCAACGAGGGAGGTACCAGCAAGCTGAGGCGACAAAGGATGAGACAGCTAAACAGAGTCCCAGGTTCCCATGTCTCTGTTCCTTCTTGCCAATAACTCGGTGAATGGTTAAGAGGAAGAAGAGATTTCAAATACGTCAGATTCAGAAGAAAACTGAGAAGCAATCAAGTCCCCAACAGGCACTGAAATCAAAGTGATTGATCTGTTGTGGTACATCAGAGGCCACCTGACGACCAGACAGAGCAATTGTCCTGCAACTGGCACAGCGACAAAGCTTAGACACTCAACGTGGAGCTGCTGGCAGCGTCCAGAGAGGCTTCCAGGCAAGCACCAGCTTTCCTTCTTCTTACAGAAAAACAAGCAAACAAACAACAACAAAAAGAAAAAACACTTCCCTTCTTTCATCTTAACCTTAAAAATTTATACTTTCCTCACACATTCTCTCAATCTGGCTCTAACTTCAGAATTCCCGACTTCCAGGGCTAGTCTTCCCTGCTGCTAACCGCTAACCTAAACAGAGCAACCACAACCTGCTATGAGTTCAGAGCCCTTTCCACGAGGTGCCCAGAAGGGGATCCTGGAAGTACCCTGGAGAAGAGGGCTGGCCGGTGCCAGCCACAGGGAGGACTAGAACTGAAGCAGGTCCAGCAGAGGTGGTGGATGAGGGCTGCTTTCCTCAAGCCCCCGCCCTTTTGATGTCCTTGACTTTTTCTGTGTTTTTTTGGTTTTTTTGTTTGTTTGTTAATCAATTTGAAGAATACAGAAACCAAAACCAATGTGTTTGGTTTCTTTCCCACACCCCTCCATCCTGCTCAGGATGGTAATTTATTCTCACAATCGGCAGAGGCAGAAGAGGGTTGGAATGAAGACTCCGAAGGCCACCAGGATGGGAAACATGAGGCTGCTGTTGTCCGAGGCATAGGGGTTGGGTGTGCGGGGGCCCGACTGCACTCGGTTCTTATTGGTCTGTCTTCTGAGATTAGACCCTTCATCATATTCTTCTTCCTCCTCTTCCTCTTCTTTCTTCTCTAGTCCTGGATGAGGCTGCAGCTTTGGTACATCTAACAAGAGACAGAAAACACCTGTTACATAAGACCTAGCACTTGCAACAGGGATGCCCTAGAACACCAAAGAAGTCACACCAGAGGCAAACGGGACCTGAACCAGGGTTTCAAGCAAGGAGTATCTCTGGCCTGCAGGAGAGCAGTGTGCTGCCAACACAGGTCTTCAGATATAAGTCAAAGTCAAAGTTCTATCCGCAGGGAGGAGCCTGATTCCCCTTCAGAGCCCAGGAGGATCAGATTGGACAGTGACAACACCCTGATACTGTCAAACTTTCCAAATTCCTTTTCCTCAAGCCCACATTTTTGCTGAACTCACAAAGGAAAGAGCCGATCCTCACAGTTAGGTTCTCAACATGCATTCCTTCCCTATCCTGTTACCTCCTTAGAGACCTGCCTGGTGGTGACACATCTTCCCCCTCACCCCCAGCATCGTAACATCAGCACATGGGATGACATCTAGACAAGAGGATTGGATTTTCAGTACGCTCAAGGTAAGTTAAGGGCAAGCATTTGACCAAGTGGTTGGAATGACCATATCCACTATTGGATGCCGAGCTTCAAGTCCCAGCTCTGGTCCCAGTTCCATCTTCCTGCAATGTCCACTGCGGGAAGGGGGACTGAGGCTTCCAGTACTTGGGTTCCTGGAACCCACACAGAAGACCCAGACTTGGGTCTGGCGCAGTAGCCTAGCGGCTAAAATCCTTGCCTTGCATGCGCCAAGATCTCAAAATGATTGCTGGTTCATGTCCCGGCTGCTCCACTTCCCATCCAGATCCCTGCTAGTGGCCTGGGAAAGCAGTCAAGGATGGCCCAGAGCCTTGGGACTCTGCATCTGCTCGGGAGACCCAAAAGAAGTTCCTGGCTCTGGCTTTGGACTCAGCTCAGCTCTGGCCGTTGGGGCTACTTGGGAGTGAACTGGCGGATGGAAGATTTTTCTCTCGGTCTCTCCTCTCTGTAAATCTGCCTTTCCAATAAAAATAAATAAATCATTTTTAAAAAAGAAGACCCAGACTGAATTCCCTGTGCCCAGCTTTGTCCTGTTGTGGGCATTTGAGGAGTGAATCAGTGGATGGAAGCTATCTCTCCTCTTTTCTTCTGCCACTCTCCTTTTCAAATAAATAATACTTTTAAATAGGCAATTTAAAAACATGTTTATTAAAAAAAAATTGGGGCCTGGCACAATAGTATAGCAGTTAAGTCCTCACCGTGAATGCTCCAGGATCCCATATGGTCACTGGTTCTAATCCCGGCTGCCCCGCTTCCCATCCAGCTCCCTGCTTGTGGCCTGGGAAAACAGTGGAGGACGGCTCAAAGCCTTGGGAATCTGCCCCCACACAGGAAACCTGGAAGAAGTTCCTGGCTCCTGGCTTTGGATCGGCTCAGCTCCAGCAATTGCGGCAACTTAGGGAGTGAACCATCGGATGGAACATCTTCCTCTCTGTCTCTCCTTCGTTCTGCATATCCGGCTTTCCAAACACACACACACACACACACACACACACACACACACACACACACACACACACACACACACATTAAAAAAGGAGGACAGGAGGGCTCGGCAGCGTGGCCTAGTGGCTAAGGTCCTCGCCTTGATCCCATATGGCCGCTGGTTCTAATCCCGGCAGCTCCACTTCCTCTCTGTCTCTCCTCCTCTCAGTATATCTGACTTTGTAATAAACTGAATAAATCTTAAAAAAAAAAAAAAAAAAAAAAAAAAAGGAGGACAGGAGAAGGGTCACTAACACATGAGTTTTCTCTACAGCCAGGATGACCTAAACCTGAGAAAGACAGGTGCTGAGGCTGGACTCCAAGGACCAGGGGACATTAATAAGCAAGGGCTGTTCCCGTGCAGCCCAGCTCCACAAGGATGCTTTTCCTCCTTTTGCCTTTTGCTCCTAGGAAATAGGTGGTGCAAACACAAGACACGCAAGTTTCCTTTAGCAATGAGCTAAACAAACTCCCAAGGGTTTTCTCAATCTCACCATTCAGCAGAGTCCCAAAAGCAGGTCAAAAGCACCACCTACCATCCACTGTCCCAGCCAGGATATAGAGTGCACAGACTTTCGGATTGTCGTAGTAACCCTAGGAAATAGATGATAGGGGTCAGTCCCACACTGGGCCAGCAAACCCCTTCCCCAGCTAGGAGGCCCAGCCCAGGGCAGTCACCTTGACGAACTCAATGTGGAGTTTCCCGGTGAAGGTGGATACCTCCCCCTGGACACTCAGCTTGCCCTTGCGGATGCTCATGGGGATGATTTCATCGTGAGCTGTGCTGTGTCCCACACGGTCAAAGATATCCAGGTCCTTCACCACGACATGGCCATTCAACCGTACATCAAACACCTATCAGGATCAGAACAAGAGAAAAAGTCAAAACCATCAGCTTCATAACCCTTTAGGCAGCTGAACATCATGCACCTGGTCCAGGCTTCGAGTCAAAAAACAAAACAAAAAACAGCTTAGGAAACCCTGGGGCTGGAGATCCTGGGGGGGAGGGGGAGGGTGGCTGGAGGTCCCTGACCTAGGCCAAATCAAAGTCACATCCCTCCCTGTCAAAGACGTTTCCTACTTGCCCGGAAGATCAAAGGATACAAACAAAAAGTTCCATGTGAAACAAGAAGTCCTCAGGAAAAGACAGAAGAATAAAGCTACAACAAAACCAGGCGGGCTTTCACAGGATGGGTGGTGGACTGACAAGGATTAGGATGCCTGCACTGCATTGTCACCAGCCCAGGAGGCCATGCAACCTCATGGTCAACGGAACAGAATTTCTCAACAGGCACAAGGAATCTGGCTTTCCTGAGTTGAACTGTTCCTCCCTCCTGGGGAGGCTCTCACACATTCTGGTCCCATAGCATAAGACTGTCCAAGGGCAGTCGCATCCACTGGTCCTAGCAGGGGAAGGACCAGGCCTCACCTTCTGCTGGGACTGTGCAAAGTAGACCTCGGCAAACTTCAACACCAGCACGTAGTCCCCCTCCTCCTTGATGGGCACTTCGTAGCCAAACGTCTCCTCATTGTACCGTTCTGTTTGATAGAGGATCTGGTCCTCGGGGTTGGAACGCAGGATTGGCAGTTTCATGCCATAGTCTGAGGCTGGGGACAAAAGATCAAGAGAAAACATGTCAGAAGCAAGACACAGCAGCAGAGATCCCAGAACTGCCAGGGAGCATTCCAGGGCAATGATAATAACCCTTATGGTAGGAGACCCACCCCATCTGCACCTGACCCCACACTGTGCTCATGCACAGGTAGGAATCAATTATTTCTCCCGAAAATACCACAAAAAATAATAAACACTAAATACCCCACCAACTGCGCTGACTTTTCTGCAGGGGAATAATGAGCACGCACAGGCTAGTCTGCTGTTTACAGAAAGTGAGAAAGACCCCTGGCTCCCCAGAGGGGCAGCTTCCAGGGAGGTAGTCAGGAACTTGACACAGGATGAGTCAGGCTGAAGAACTGCTTTTATTCTTTCTCACTCAGAAAAGCTGAGTCAAAACCAAACAGGATATCTCAATAGGAAAGACATCTGTTGTTACCTTTAGTACAAGTAAGACACCAACATTAGCTGGTTTTGTAAAATTTTCAGCCGCAAAGCACCAAGGCTGATAGAGAAATAGGCTTATAAAAAGAAGGGCGCAGATGTTCCATACTTGCCTTCAAGTCTACATGTCTTGCTTCCCAAGACCCTCAAAACCCTACCTGGTACTCTCAGCTTATCCAACAGAAGCGAACAGTTCTTGGCCCACCTCCAGCACCTAACGGGATGGTTCACTGGGAGAGGGAAAATCAGGCCATTCACTCCCTCCGTAAGGCAAGAGGGAAAACACAGAACTTGCTGGGGCCCTGCTAGCACCTCTGGCTTAAGATGTCCAAGAATGAGGGGGCAGGGAGAGTCTCCTGGTTCACCCTGAAGTAAAAAGTTACTTAGGTCAGGTCAGGACATCAACTGCCAGCCGCCCCACTTCCCCTCTCACAAACTTGGGGGGAGATGTGTAATGTTCATGCTTCCTTCCTCTCACAAAATGTGCTAAACTGAGGTCTTCGCTCAAATGTACGACATCACCTTACAGCCCCAGAAACAAAGGGCCACGTCTCCTCCCCCACCGTGAACATGAGGAGGCTTCCCAAGGTTCCAAAAATCTATTCCCCACACTTAGTGCCACAGTGGTCTCTCTTCCACCACGGAGTTCAGACTGCGCTGCCTTCTGGTCTCACAAGGGGACCCCGAAAGACATGGGCCACCTCCATCCTCTGGAGGATTCCCAAAAGCAGCCCGCACTGGCTGCGGTAAGAGCTTCCTTCTCAGTCAGCAAAAGACAAGGTAAAAAATGAACTCAAAGACCTAGTGGCTGAGGTCAAGCCCTCTGAACAATAAACAAAGCCACTAACAGTTCCTGTAAGTGACATGAGCTGTGAGATCAGATGAGCTGATGAGACAATGGGACAGGAAACGCAGCCACTTTTATCTGCAGACTCTTTTCTTTACTCCTCAAGAAATCAAAGAAGGGTAGGCAAGTGGTACCACAAAGAATGCACTCCTAACAGGCCCCAGCCGCTTTCACAGGCAAAAAAAAAAACCTCAAACCTGCCAATTTTCGGAGTCAGCTCTAACAATTTCTTCTTCCAGATTATCCTAACCAATGTGGAGCATTGATTAGCTCTAATTTACTGATACACAGAAAAGTTTGTGCCTGTATGGGAAACATTTACTTTTCTTTGCCTAGTGGAAAAAGTGAAAAATTGGCACAATCTGTGCCCATTTTAAATCCAGCTATGTGAACAAAATCACTTAGTAATCTTGAATTATTTATACAAATCTTTAAATATATATCTTTTTAAACACTCCCCAAGCAGCCACAATGGCTGGAGCTGAGCCAATCTGAAGCCAGGAGCCTGGAGCCTCTTCTGGGTCTCCCACATGGGTGCAGAGTCCCAAGGCTTTGAGCCGTTCTCCACTGCTTTCCCAGGCCACAAGCAGGGAGCTGGAGGGGAAGCGGAGTGGCCAGGATTAGAACCAGTGCTCACATGGGATTCTGATGCATGCAAGGCAAGGGCTGTAGCCACTATGCTACCGTGTTGGGCCCATATATCTTTAAATACTTATGCCTCTCTTTATATACTTATTTTTAAGATTGATTTTTATTGGAAAGACAAATGAGATTTATAGAAAGATTTTCCATCTACTCACTCCCCAAATGGCCACAACAACTGGAGCTGAGCTGAGCTGAAGCCAGGAGTCAAAAGCTTCTTCTGGGTCTCCCACTTGGGTGGCTACAAGGCCCCAAGGCCTTGGGTCATCCTCCACTGCTTTCCCAGGACATAAGCAGGGAGCTGGATGGGAATTAGAGTAGCTGGGACACAAGCTGGTGCCCATATGGATTCCTGGCTCTTGCAAGGCAAGTTCCTAGCCATTGAGTCACAGTACTGGATCCACTGTTCTTTTTTCATTTACTTGGAAGGCAAAGTGTGTGTAATGTGTGTCTGTGAGAGTGAGAATAAATGTCTTCTATTTTCTGATTCACGAAAATGCCCACAACAGCCAGTGCTGGATCAAGCCAATGCTGGGAGCCTAGAACTCCACCTGGTTTCCCACAAAGGTGGAAGGAACATAAAAATTTGAGCCGTCATCCGCTGCCTCCTAGGACGCATTAGCAGGAAGCTCAATGAGAAGTGGAAGAGCCAGGACTTGAACCATCGCTCCCACTCAGGATGCCAGCATCCCAAGAGGTAGCTTAACCTCATAGCACTCAGCTTTATTTTCCATTTAAAGTGACTTTCCTGAGATCTGCCACATGTAGAGTTGAATTTGCCCAAGTCCCAGGAGATTCAGCAACAAAGACTTTTCTTCCCTCTTTAACCTTTTAATGCCTTCTCAACTACAGAGATTCCTCTCAAATATAATAAACTGTACAATCAGCACACTGCTGAGTTTGGCACAGCATAGGAACTGCTTCTCAGTACTAACCAACAGAGCAGCCAGGTGCCCTGGAAGATTCATCCCACGATTTAGTTAAGACAGGCCTGGATTTGAATCCTGGTTCTGCCACCTAGTCAGTGATGCTGAATAGGTGGTTTTCTTGAAGTTTCTTTTCTCACCTATGAGGATATGTTCTATGCTACAAAATTGTCTTGTGGGTTAAGCTGATGTAATGTTAACACCCCATGTTGGCACTGGTTCAAATCCAAGCTCTTCCACTTCTGAATCAAGTCCCTGCTAATTTACCCAGAGGAGCAATGGAAGACGGCCCAAGTGCTTATACCCATGTGCCAAGACTCAGGTGAAGGGCTGGCACAATGGTTTGTGGCAAAATCCTCATCTTGCACATGCCAGGACCCCATTGGGTGCTGGTTTGTGTTCTTGCTGCTCCGCTCTTTCCAGCTCCCTGCTTGTGGCCTGGCAAAGCAGCCAAGGATGGTCCAAAGCCTTGGGACTGGACCCTTCACTCGCATGGGAGACCCAGAAGAAGCTCCAGACTCCTGGCTTCAGATCAGCTCAACCCCAGTCATTGTGGCCACTTGGGGAGTGAACCTGTGGGCGAAAGATCTTTCTCTCTGTCTCTCCTCCACTCTGTGGATCTGCCTTTCCAACAGAAATAAATAAATCTCTTTTTTTAAAGACTTATTTATTTTTATTACAAAGTCAGATATACAGAGAGAAGAGACAGAGAGGAAGATCTTCTGTCCAACACAGCCGATCCGAAGCCGGGAACCTGGAACCTCCTCCGGGTCTCCCACGCGGGTGCAGGGTCCCAATGCATTGGGCCATCCTCAACTGCTTTCCCAGGCCACAAGCAGGGATCTGGATGGGAAGTGGAGCTGCTGAGATTAGAACTGGCGCCCACATGGGATCCCGGTGCGTTCAAGGCGAGGACTTTAACCGCTAGGCCAAACCACTGGACCCGAAATAAATCAATCTTTAAAAAAAGACCCAAGTGAACTCCAGGCTTTTGCCTGGTCCACTTTAGCTGCTATAGGCATTTAGGGATGAACCAACAGTTGAAATATTTCTCTCCTTTTCTGTCTTTCAAATGAACACACACACACAAAGCAAATAATACAGTTTAGTCCAAGGGCCAGCATTATAGTACACAAGGTTAGCTACCACCTGTCATGATCCCATGAGTACAAGTGGGCATCCCTGATGGTCACTTCTGATGCAGTTCACTGTTCATGGGCCTGGACGCAGCAGCAGCAGATGGTCTCAAATCCATGAGGTCCCCACAACAGAAGGGGAGACACAGATGAAGTTCCATGGTCCCCAGCTTTGGCCTGGGCCATCCCCAGGTGTTGTAGCCATTTGGGAAATGAATCAGCAGACAGAAGATCTCTATCTCCTTTTCCTTTCTTCCTTCTAAATAAATAAACCAATCAAAAAAGAATTGGGGCTAGTGTTACAGCACAGTGGGAGAAGTTGCTACTTGTGACACACCCTACAAGGGTATTGGTTTGTGTCTTAGTTGCTCCACTTTCTATCCAGCTCCCTTGCTATGGCCTGGGAGAGTAGTAGAGGCCGGCTCAAGTTTCTGGACCCCTACCATCCACATGGGAATCCTAGATAAAGCTGGATCCTGGGGAATGACCCAGCAGATGAAAGACCAACTTCTCTTTGTCCATAACTTCCAAAACAAATAATTCTTTAAAAAAAAAAAAAGAAAGAAAAAAAAAAAAACTTTATACAATGCCTGACAGAGAATGACAGGTATGCCAGCCAGAGAGATATGTACAATAAACACCAAAATAAATGCCTACAACCTAGGGTGTTTAGGGAACAGACTAAAAGGAAGAGTGAGTAATAAAACTGATTAGAGAGGGCAGGTATCACCACAAAGTATATTAAACTTCTACTTGAAGTGCTGTCATCTCATAGGGATGCTGGTTCAAGTCCCAGCTGTTCCACTTCTGACCCATTTCCCTGCTAATGTGCCCAGGTATGCAGCAGGCAACCACATGAGAGACCTGGAAGAAGATCCAAGTTCCTGGCTTTGGAATAGCCCAGCTCATTCTTGTGGCCATTTGGAAAGTGAACCAGCTTATGGCACATCTTTCTCTATGCCTCTCCTTCTCTCTGCAAATCTCCCTTTCAAATAAAAACTAATAAATCTTTCAAGTAAAAATTGATTCAGGGACTCAGCCTTGTGGCATAGTGCGCAAAGCACCCATTTATGAAAGGGATGCTGGTTCAACATCCAGCAGCTCCATTTCCAACCTATTCTGCCCATGTACCTGGTAAAGCAGTGGAAAACGGCTCAAGTGTTTGGGCCCCTGAACCCATGTGGAAGAAGCTCCTGGCTTCAGACTGGCTCAGCTCGGGTCACTGTGGCCATTTACAGAATAAACCACCAGACAGAATATCTTTCTTTCTAACAAATAAATACATCTTTTAAAAAGAAAGAAAGAACAAAAGAAGACAACTGATTAGAAAATGTGGCTGGGAAGCTCAGACCCACAAAACGCTCAAAGGAGCAGCAGCAGGTCTACCACCAGCCATGCTCCACCACCCAGCACAAGGCTCTGATCGCCAGTTCCTTCTGAATCACTTGTCTCATATGAGGTCAGTTGCTAAATTACTCTTCCCAACAGACTGAGGCAAGGAACCCAGGGCTGGGCCTGGCAGGGGGGCCTAACGGCTAAAGTCCTCACCTTGAAAGCACCGGGATCCCATATGGGCGCGGGTTCTAATCCCGGCAGCTCCACTTCCCATCCAGATCCCTGCTTGTGGCCTGGGAAAGCAGTCGAGGACAGCCCAGTGCATTGGGACACTGCACCCGCCTGGGAGACCCAGAAGAGGTTCCAGGTTCCCGGCTTCGGATCGGAATAGCACCAGCCGTTGCGGCTCATTGGGGAGTGAATCATCGGACGGAAGATCTTCCTCTCTGTCTCTCCTCCTCTGTGTATATCTGGCTGTAATAAATCTTTCAAAAAAAAAAATAAAAAAAAGGGGGGGGGGCTACAGTGACCTAAATTCTCCACCTGTGAACTTCTGCCCCTGCAGACCAGGCCTGTCAACCGGGTGATGAAGGGTCACAAGCCAGCCAGCTGCAAGCCTCCACTCCCTTCTTACCTTTCAAGCTGGTTATCTGCGCATGAGCAGATCCTCTCCCTAGCTGAAAGGCGGGCTGTCCCAAGAAAGGGGTCTTCCTTGGTGGCGACATAAAAACTCATCTGATAGGCTGGCGAGGCAGCCAGCCTTTTCCCCCATCTGGAGCCGTGTTCTGCCCCATTTTTAATTCCATGTAAAAGGTCATCAAACAAAGAAACAAACGATGACACTTCAGCCTACTCTGCCCCAAGCAGTTTTTTCTAAAGCACAAGTTTTACCAGGAAAGAAAACAAGGCTGAGAAGCAAAGCAGGTTCCTCAAGGTTACATGGGTTTCCACACCGTCTTTCTGCAAATAGCAGAGTCTTCCCCAGCTGCCACACCAACCTCTGTGCCCTCAGGCCAGCTAATCTAGAGTCTAAAAACCATGGATGACCGAGTTAAGAACCCGTATAGTGTGCCCAGAGGTAAGGCTCTGGATGACGATCTCAGGCTGTGAACACCAGCTCTCCTCTAGCCAACAGACATTATTATGAAATGCCTTTGAAAGCATAAGCCGGCAGGTGCCCTGAGCCGGAGCACTGGGAGCCGGAATGCTGAACTACAAAGGAACTGCAGGGAAGCAGCAAGTGCAAAAGCAGGCCAAACCCTTATCTGGCCTAACTCGGCAACAAACAGGTGAATTCATTCAGTATAAAAATGAACTTTCCTCGGCTCATTGGAAACTATGTCACAGGCGTGTCACAGCTCCACCTGTAATCAGTGCAGAGCTGCAGAAGGCACCTGGCCCATCTTCAACACCACAACAGGGCCATCGACAGGGCCAGAGATGGCGAGCGTAGGGAACGGCCGCATCGCCCTTGATGGGGCTCACCCTAATCTACAGCAAGCTGCTTCCTGAGCTAGACAGAAGCTTAAGACCCAACCCCAGCACCAGCTCAAATACTTTCGGGAACTTGGGTAAGTGCAACAAGCCTTAGTTCTGCTGTGTGCCTAACCCAGATGTGCAGGACAGAGCAGGCAGCCTCCTTATTCAACACCCTAAAGGCCAGCATCCCCAAAACAGGAAGCGCTTTGGCAGGTCTCCTGTAATTTTACCTGCTACAGAAAATTCCTCCCAAGGAATTGCAACCATGAGCCAACCACTTGGGGAAGAGAGCTGGGTAGACCAACACCCAACTACCACACCAGCAGATTAACAACGGGCTTGCGGAGGAAGGGCAGGGGCTGGAGACTACACCCATGTGGTCTCAGCTCTCTTCCCCACAGCGGACCGCTCTCCGAGTGTCAGGCTGGGGGCTCAAGAAAAAGGAAGCATCTGCACACCAGCCTCTATCTGGACACTCCCGCTGCTATCTCCACAGGCAAAGTCCACAAACCGTCCGCCGTTTCCTCAAGGCCGCCCACAGGCGTGAAGAAAGAGGAAGGGTCCAGGGTGCCGGTGGCAGTGGCCTCTCACCATAAAGTCTGCCTCGGCTGAACCCAAGAGGGTTACATGAATTCCAAGATAGAGAATTTCTGAAAAAACAGCCCTGGGGTCCCAAGACCCTCACAAGTAGGGAAGCAATAAACTCCCCAATGTAGCCAAGACACAGCCTCGAGCTGGGAGGATCTCAGAGAAATGTTGATTGGGGCGGCTTGTTGCCCATCTAGCAGGCTCAAAACCCAGAATATGGCATCCAATACATTAACTTCCTTTTTAAACCTGTTTCCCTATTCTACTTAAAAGAGACAATATAGGGTTTTTCTTCTCCCTCGAAAAACTGGTCTGGGACAACCTTCATCAAGGGGCACACGGAACAGAAACCTGGGTCCCTGGAGGGAGAAAAAAAAAAAAAGAAGTTTCACACAGCTGGAGTGGGGCCCTTGGGAGTCTGCAGTTTAACCACCTGCCCTGCCCTGCCAATTTTTATGCATGCTTTGAAAGCAAAACAAAAACAAAAACGACGGCAGTGCTCAATGGTCCCCCACCCCCTGGCAGTTGGAATCTCTTTTCCAGGCCACCTGGGCTAGGGCGTACCCTCTCTGGCATCCATATCGTTTTACAATGGGTCCCCGGGCCACGCCAGCCTCCCGCACCACTCGGCTCCCATACAACCATCCCGCAGCTTCTACTTTTAAGCACATGTCCTCCTCACTCCATCAAACTTTCCCAGCCCATCCTCCTTGAACATGTGTCGCGATTCTGGCTAAGCACCGAGCCCGGTTCCTGCAGCAGCGTCCACGAGAACGGCCCGGCCCCATTTTGGGGCTGTTAAGATCCTGCCAGCAACCGTCTCGATCAAAGAAGGCAAGGGGCACCGCGATGAACTGCAAGGCAAGCCATGGACCCGCCCTCGTCCTTTACTCTCCTAGCTTGGGTTGGTGAGGCGGGCGAGGAGCTGATCCCATGCAAGATGCGCGCTGGTCCAAAAGACAACTTCTCGCCAACTCTGTGCCTCGATAGGAGCCAGGGCCAGGCCTTGGTCTCTGAGACCCAGGGCAACTGCAAGCAGAGGGAACTTCAACCCCAGGGACGTGGCTGCCGGGCTGAGGACGGGGCTCGGGGCCAGCTGCCCTCCGGCGGCGGCGGCGGCCAGCACGGCGGGCCTCCGGGCAGCGGCCGAGGGGCGCTCGCTCTCCTCTCTCTCACCTCGGCCCACCCGGCCTTCCAGAGGGTCCTTGCGGAAGTGGATCCCGTGCACGTCCACATGCGCCTCGCCGCCCGCGTTGACGGCCCAGATGACGCTCTCGGGCAGCCCGGCCCCCGCCGCGCGACCCACGCCGAGCCCCGGCCCGCGGAGCGCCAGCAGCGGCAGCAGTCGTAGCAGCGCCACCACGGCTCCCTCCACCGCTCGGGCCCCCGGCATGGCGGCCACCCCTGCGAGGAGGGGACAGGCCCCCGGCCGATGGTTTTTTTGGTTGTTGTTTTTGTTCTCGGCCGGCCGACCGCCGGGCCGTCCCCGGGACTCAGAAAAACAGCGCCACGAGCCGCTCCGCCTGAGCCGCCGGGGACATGTCGCGCTCCGGCCTCCTCCTCCAGCCGCGGGTGCCGCCTCCCACCTCAGGAACAACCTACCCCGCCGCCCAGCCCCCCCAAGCCGCGGCCCGGCAGCCAATCACCGCGCGGTCCTCATTAATTACCCACCACCCAGCCGAGAGCCGTGCTCTCATTGGCTGCCAGGTGAGGGAAAGGGCGTGGCCATGCCCAGGCGCCGAGCCAACCAGCGGGCACGAGAAGGAGCGCGCGCAGAGGGAGGGAGTTCGGTTGAAGCGGCGATTTGCTACGGAAGTGGCGGGTGCAGCGCCCAGGAGGGCCCCGGAATGCCATAGCTGAATGAGAAGGGTGGCGTGTTGGGGGGGGGAAGGTTTAGAGTCGGGCGCACAGACACGTCGCCAACACTTCCGGTGCTCCAGTTGTAGAGAATGTATGGGCTCCGAAGGGGGCGTTACTGCCTTTCCCGCCCCCCACTCAGCTGGTCGGAAAGAGGGATGAGTATGAGCTCTAGGAAGAGCCATGGACTCTCACCCAACCTCAGTCGCATGAGGCAGAGGGGCCACAGGCACAGGCCTTCGGGGCAGGAGTGCCACGAGGCTCAAACTCCTCCTCCACCACCCCTTTACGGGTTCGGGACAGGTGGTAGCGTCCAAACGACCGTCCAATCAGAAGGCTCCAGCGCAGCGGAAACGCGTGGCTGTGTGAGGGCAGGGGGTTCCAGGCTGCCCGCGTTGCCATGGCGACAGCCTCTGGCGGGCCTGGGCAGCGTGGGGCTCGGGTGAGTCCCCGGCCCTGGCGACCACAGCGGGCATCTGCCCAGTCTGGCGACGCGTGCCCGGCGTCCGCCGTTGGCGCTTTCCCCTGGCGTTCTCTCTTGCGCTGGAGCTGCCTGCGCCACAGCCGCCGCTCAAACCCCCATTTTTTGGATGGCGACACTGAGGCCCACAGAAAGGCCAAGCGTTGCCACCAAGTTCGTGCCGCAAGTTTAGGGCGGACCACACACACACACACACACACACACACACACACACACAAAGTTTATTCATGTGTTCCTCATTAATAAGTCGGTTTAGCGGAGGACAGATAGGAAGGTGAAATTGAATTGGGGATAAGCACAATGAACATACTTAGGATTTTTTTAAATCATTTGCCAGAAAAAAACTGAATTGATTGGGTTTTTCAGACAAACCCAACTACCTCATGCTAGGCAGTGACATTTGTGGGGCCCCGCTGGAGAATCGTACACTCAGAAGGGTTCATCAATCCATTATTCAGACCATATCAGGTTTCAAGAAAGAACTAACCAGGTAGCGGAATAGAGACGCTCAGTGGGGGAGCTGAAATACTCAACAATTATTTCCCCCTTTCCCCCCAAAATCAGGTGTCACAGAATAACTTCTGCACATGTTTAGCCTTTTTAATTTTTTTTTGTATTCGTTCCTCACTTTACCAGCATTTGGTTTTTCTTCTCACACAGACTGGCTGTGTTCCCAGGACTTGCTTGGAACCTTGTCTTGGGGATTTCTGATTGCACCCCGCTCTCTCTGAAAACTGTCGTGTGGCGGGGCAGAGGCCTGGAGAGCCCTCAAGAGCCATGCTGCTAGCCTGGGGGAGGACTGAGGGCCTGGCAGGGGAACGGTTGGGCTGCCTCGCAGGCAGTGGGCTTGCTGTGGAGCCCCTGGCTCAGAAGTGGAACAGCAGCTGGGACTTAAACTGAGGTTGGTCCAGCATGCCAGCATCACAGGCAGTAGCTTCACCGGCCATGCTGCAGCACTGCCCACTCCAACCCTGCCTGGTCTCTCCTTTTCGCTTGTAGGTTAGACTACCTCTTCAGGACACAAACATGCTGAGATCCCAGAGACTGGATGAGCATGCAATTGAGGTCATACTGTGAGGTTCCTATACCCAGTGACAATGGTGACCTACCTTGTCGCCTTGGCCCAGTGACTCAACCAATGCCCTGGACACGTGGGTTCTTTATCAATTTATTCCACAAGCACAGATCAAAAACATTAAAAGATACGGAGCTGTTCTGACCAGGGACAAGTAGTCAAGGGTAACAGCTATTCATATTGTGTTACGTATTCTAGGTTATCTAGAGACGATTCATAGTATACGGGAAGAGGCATTCAGCTAATACGCAAATACTATTTGATTAAGGATCCTTGTACTATGGGGAGCTAGGAACAGGCCCAGGGAGTTCCTGGCACCGACCCCCTGGGAGTCCTTGAGAATCAGCCGTCCTTCTCTGGGCTCTAGTTTCCTGTTGTGAAATAGAGCGCATCACAGGTGCTATTTCAAAGAGTATCCCTGAGGATGAAAGAGGGCAATTCAGCCAGAGGAGGAAGGATGAGAAGGTCACAGAGCACATCACAAAGTCCCTGGAATTGCTCAATAAGCTGGAGCCATGTCAATTTATGAAGAGCTGTTTGTCTTTGAAGGAATATAAGAGGCCTGGCGCGATGGTTGGCTTAGCGGCTAAAGTTCTCACCTTGCATGCACTGGGATCCCATGTGGGCACTGGTTCTAATCCTGGCAGCCCTGCTTCCCATACAGCTCCCTGCTTGTGGCCTGGGAAAGCAGTCGAGGATGGCCCAAAGCCTTGGGACCCTGCACCCATGTGGGAGACCTGTAAGAAGCTCCCAGCTCCTGGCTTCAGATCAGCTCAGCTCCGTCTGTTGCGGTCACTTGGGGAGTGAATCATCAGGCAGATCTTCGTCTCTGTACGTCTGACTTGGCAATAAAAATAAATAAATCTTTTTTTTTTTTAAAGGAAGAATATAGAACAGTCTGCCTGGAAGAAGAGGCCCAGCTACTTCCTCTTGGACGCACTATGAACTGGGCTGTTGCCGCTGTAACCCACGACTCTTCACCACCCTTGGTTGGCTGTCTCCCAGCTCACCTACAGTTCTTTCCCATGCATAATCAACCATTACAGATCTTAGCTCGATCTAGCGTTCTTCATGCTGGACTGGCACTTGACGTCAACCGAGCGTTTGACCAGTTGTTACCCTGAAACGGCACATTCTTCTGAATTCTATTGCCTGCGACTTGGACACCCCACCTCATGCTCTAAAGAGGACTAAGAACTACAAGGGCATAGGTACAGGTTCATGGAAAAATGGAATTAAAAAAAACAAGTATATTTTTGGTTTAAAAAATGCATAGTCCTTTCTTTTTTTAAAGATTTATTTACTTTTATTGGAAAGGTTGATTTACAGAAATAATGGAAGATCATCCATCTGCTGGCTCACTCCCAAGTGGTTGCAACAGCCACACTGAACTAATCTGAAGCCAGAAGCCAGGAGTTTCTTCTGTGTCTCCCACGCAGGTGCAGGGGCCCAAGGACTTGGGCCATCTTCGACTGCTTTCCCAGGCCACAAGCAGGGAGCTGGATGGGAAATGGAGCAGCTGGGACAGGAACTGGTGCCCATATGGGATGCCAGCGCTTGACCTGTTGAGCCAATACATCGCCCTCACATATGCACTTTTCCTCATATGCACTTTTTGAGGGCCTCTCGTATGCGTAGATTTCAGACTTTTTTTTTGTACCAGAATAAACTGATCTTCACATTCCATTTTTCATGAACTTTCTCAAGTGCCTTCACTTGCTTTCAAGAATGCAGTGCCCACGGAACACTCAACAAGTTCAACCATGGGAGTTGATGGCCTCTTCAAACCCCCTATTCCCCTGAAGATGGAGAGTCTTCTGCAGAGTACACCCAGTTACTGTAGTGACCGGTGAAGTGTTTGTGGTGGTACACAAGTATTAAGTCCTTGGGGTGTAGCAGAGATTGGCACCTGCAGACAAGGTCTTACTTGAGAGAGCCTATTCCAGGGGTTGTGGTTGGGGGCCTAGGCTGGGGGGAGTGGAATTTCCAGCAATTGCAGGTTTGACAAGAACAGGACCCAGGCTAACACAGGACAGTGGGGGAGGAGGGCAGGACATGGAAAGGTGAGGGGCTCAACTACCGAAGTGGACTGGAGGGCCTGAGTCCCTGAGGGCATTCCCAGATAGCCAGAGGCCTGGAAAAGTTGGAAAGGGAGGGCCTTGGGTGGTCCTGAGTCCAGATAGTCCTCTGATAGCCCTGGGCTGCTGCCTGCTGTGGGCAGCCATCCCTGTCTGGGAGCCAAGGGACACAGTGTGTGGCTGCACTCCCAGTTCCTCTAGCCGAGGATGGTTTTCTGTGACATTTTCCTCAAAGCTTCCAAGACTATCTCATATGGGGCACCTGAACTGGGGATCAGGGAGAACGGGGTTCACTTGGGTTCATTCTCCATGGCTTTCCAATCTGGCTACCTCCTTTCTCAGAAAGTAAGAAGACATCCTTGTACGGTTGTGTGGCTGGAATGAGATATTTTTCAAAGGAATGGCAATCTACTTGTTGAGGGAAGATGTATACTCTTTGTACAAAATGCAGATGACATGCAAGAGAATTTTTAAGTTAAAAAATTATGTTTGTTGTTTGCCTTAATTTAAGATGATATGATGTTATGTATAACATGTTTTGAATGTTATATGTTGTGTATAAACTAAAATTGAAGTGTAGGTGAGGTGGTCACAGAAGGTGGCTGGGAACTCGCATTTACTTTTAACATATTGGTTACTCATTACTATGTCAATTAATTCCATAATGATGTAAATTTTTGCTGATGGTATGTTGGAGCTTTCAATTGACTGGGATGATACTCTGCTGGCTCTGTCTTCAGACCAGAGAGGGTATACCTAAGAAGCCGTTGAACTTGACTGGACAATAAGATGCTGGACTCTATGTTTGGTATACGCTTGCAATGGGGGAATCTCAACTGAACTTGAGCTGTGGTTATGCAACAAGGTGGAGGAATCCACCATGGTGGGAGGGTTTGGGGAGGGGTGGGAGAACCCAAGTATCTATGTAACTGTGTCACATAATACAATGTAATTAATGAAGTTAAATAATAAATAATTTTTAAAAAATTATGTTTGAAAGACAGAGAAGGAGACAGAATTTTCATCTCCCGGTTTACTCTAAAATGGCTAGAATAGCCAGGAGGCCCAGGCCCAGGCCAGGAAGCAGGATCCTCTCCTAGGTCTCCCACGGGGATAGCAGGGACCTCAGCACTTGGGCCATCTTGAGCATTGCTTTCCCAGGTGCTTTAGCCAGGGTGCTGGATCAAAGCGGAGCAGCCAGGGATTCAAACCAGCGCTCCTAGAAGGAATGCTGGGTTAAGCTGCAGCTTAATCAATTGTACCACAACGCCAGCCCCAGGAAGAGAATTTTAAAGAGATGAGCACTATCCCAATTCCATTTACACCAAAGGCTTAGGAATTTTAAACCCATTCCCAGACAGAGAAGTGATTTCCCAAAAACCCCCAATTAGGAGCCAGCGGTCAGGAGTTTTTTCTGAGCCTGGTGACCCATTTGAGTTTGCTCTACCATCGCTCACAGAGCGTGACCTGGGGACATGGACTTGCCTCTCTGGGCCTCAGGCTCCTTCCCTGTTCATAAAAGTAAAAAGTAGTAAAAAGAGGCATATTAAAACAACCCCGCTCAATTTATTTAAAATGCAGGTGAAAAGATAGGAACCATCTTCTTGGTTCATTCCCCAAGTTCCCCCGACAGCTAGGGTGGGGCCAAGCTGAAACCAGGAGCCCAGAATGCAGTCTGTGTCCCTCACCTGGCTTCAACTACTGCAGCCATTGCTGCTGCCTCCCAGGGTGTGCCTTAACAGGAAACTGGAATTTGGTTTTGAATCCAGCCACTCCCACATGGGATGTGAGCGTCCCAAGAGGCCTTTTCACCACTGTGCCAAGTTCCCACTCTGAAAAGAGATCTTTTAAAGAATGACAATGCCGGGGTGGGGGACGCTTGTTTTGTTTTTTTTGTTTGTTTTTTGTTTTTTTATAACAAGCCTTGCAGAACCATGGAGCACAGTGCATGTGCTGAATAAATTATCATGCAAGGAGCAGAGGGGATGTCATAGGGACTTCTTAGAGCACTGTGGCCTTTGGAAAGTCATTTTCCACCCTAGATATCAGCTTCACATCATTAGAAAACCAGGCCAGAGCCAGGCTCAATAGCTCAGTGGGTAAATCCTCACCTGCCATATGGGCATCAGTTCACATCCTGGCTGTTCCACTTCTCTTCTAGCTCCTCGCTTATGGCCTGGGAGAGCATTAAAGGATGCCGCAAAACCTTGGGACCCTGCATTTGCATGGGAGAACTGGAAGAAGCTCCTGGCTTCAAATTGGTTTGATTTTGGCTTTTGTGGCCATTTGGGGAAGTGAACCAGCAGATGAAAGATCTTTCTGTTTTTCCTTCTCTCCTTAAATTTGATCCGACTTTTCAATAAAAATAAATAAATCTTTAAAAAAAGAAGCCAAAAAAGAGAGAGAGAGAGAGAAGAAAGAAAAAGGAAGAAAGATAAAGAGAAAAGAAAAAAACAAACCAGGGCAACCTGCTTGGCCCATAGAAAGTCCTTGGTACCCAGCCATGATGATTCGGAGTGAGGAACAGGGGAAAACCCTTCCACCTTAAGGGGAAAGAAACAGCTGACAGGAACCACAGTTCAAAAGGGGACCCTGGAGCAGCCTATGGGTCCCCAGGGGTAAGTTTACCTTGACCTACAAGACTGAAAAGAGGTGTGTCTTCCTTTCCAGATAAGGATCAGAAGAACAAAGCAGACTATTAATTAAGTCTTACCTATTTTTAAGTTTATGAGTTGTTGCACCCCCTTTTCAGGATAAGCTTACAATAAAAGTTCAAAAGGTAAATACCCAGAGGAGGTGGGGGCCGCCTTGCCTCCTTCTTGGTCAGCCTTACAGCCCTTAGACCCAGAGGTGGGTGGTCTTGCCCCAGTACCAACGTCCCTCCCTCTGCCTGGCATTTCTGGATGTTAAACCCCAGGGCACCCAGAGAGGCAGGGACCTGGCCCACAGTGTCTCCTGGCCCTGGCCCTCAGGGAGCAACTTGAACCCAAAAACCTGGCCAGATCTCCAACTTTACAGGAGGGAGAATGGCCTTGGCAAGTTGTTGCTTCCCCAAGAGGATGTGAGTCACAAGGAAGAAGGGGGGGGGGGGGGGGGCGACAGAAAAAGCAGATGCCTTTCTAAGCAGGTGGCCTTGGGTTGGTCGCTTCTCTTCTTTTTTAAACATTATAACTTATTTATTGGAAAGACAGTTAAGACAGAGATGAACCTCCCATCTTTTTGTTCACTCCCCCAGATACTCATGACAGCCAGGGCTGGGCCAGGGTAAAGGCGGCAAGCAGGAAGTCAACCCAGGTCTGCCTCCTGGGGGACAGCTCCTTGAGCTGTCACTATTGTCACCCTGGGGAGTGTCAGCAGGAAGCTGGAATGGAGAGCAAAGCCAGGGCTGGAACCCAGGCTGCAGGCTGTGGGATACAAGTGCCCCAAGCAGTATGCCATGTCATTTCCCTTCTACCCCTAGGTTTGTTCACCAGGTGGAGGAGGTATCGCCTGCGGGCGGGGAAGAGGACATGCAAAGGGAACTTGAGGAGAGTGCCTGACAAGGTGCCCTAGACCTCCTGGACACATTTGCTGTTTTTATCATCATCTCCCGGCCTCTTTTCCTTGTGTTAAGAACACAGTTGACTGGCGTCAGGAACATAGGAACAGCCTTGGTCTCTAAGTTTGCCGAGTCACGTCCCTTTCCTGAAGCTGAGCTTTTTACACCATGAGAATGAAGAGGCTTGGAGATGCTGCATGACAAGGACTTAGGGGCAGGTGTTTGGCACAATGGTTAAAGACCCCAGTGAGGATGTCCTTATCTCATTCCAGAGTCTTCAGGCTCAGATCCCAGTTTGGCTGGTTCCCGCTTCCTGCTCACGTGTGCCCGCAGATGGTACAGGTAGTTGTCCCTCCCACCCATGTGGGAGACCCAGGTTGAATTCCCAGCTTCTGGCCAGGTCCAGTCCTAGCCACTGCAGGCATCTGCAGAATGAACCAGTGGATGAGCGCTTCTCAAAAAAAAAAAAAAAAAGGTAAATGTTTTTGTTGCCGTTAAGGGGCTGGTTGTGGTGGTGCACGTTAAACTGGTCTGTGTGACGACAGTATCCTCATACTGAAGTGCCAGTTTCAGTCCTGGCTATTCCACTTTGGATCCAGCACCTATTAATGTGTGCCTGGAAAGATAGCAGATGACAACCCAATTACACAAGCCCCTGTCACCCCCTTTGTTGCTGTGTTCAATTCTACACCAGGGTTTCTGCTGCTCCAGGCCTGGCTGACCTAAGGAAGGCAGCTCTCTAGCTGTCCCACCTGCCAGGATCTGCGGTGGGGTCAGACTCTGTGCTCCTTCTTCTACCCAGCACACCCAAACAGACGGAACCACTGGATTCCCAAAGGAGCCACGTGGCCCCTGACCACTAAGCCACTGCACAGTGCTGTTCCCACAAGTGGAGACAGTTCCTCCTGCCCAGCAGGCACTGCTTGTCTTTCAGGTCCTCTTCCTCCTCACTCACACCTCATGGCAGCTCCCAGGCTCTAGTCTGTTCTTGGATCGCTTTCCCCTCCTAGAATTCAAGCTCCTTATGAACAGAGACATGAGCCTTGGAGCTCAGTAAACTACAGATGAATGCTCACAGAAAGGAACTGATGACTCACTCTCAATTAACCCCAGGGGTATGGGGAATGGGCAAACTTGATTCCATATATTAATGTTTTTAATTACTAAGAGAGAAAGAGTGAGAGAGCATGCTTCCATCCACTGGTTCACTCCCCATGTGCCTGCAATGGGCCCCAGCTGGAGCTGAGAGCTCAATCCAGATCGCCCATGTGACCGACAGGATCCAGCTACTTGAACCCTCACTTCTGCCTCCCAGGGTGCACATGAGCAGGAAGCCACAGACAAGCATCAAGCCCAGAACCTGCAAGGCAGGATATAGGCATTTTGGCAGGTGCATTAACAGGGGTTCTAACCACTAGGCCAAACACCTGCCTTTGGGGAGGTATTAATGAAGCTATGGTAGACTGCAGTGAAAAGTTCCCCTTACCAAAGCACATCTTGGTTCTTGAAAAGTCACAGAACTCTTCCTTCAAATAACTTACTCGGAACCTCAGGAACACAAGCCCCGTTCAAGAGAAGACCTTCCCATTTTGGCATCCAAGAAGGCAGAGGGCCAAACTTCAGGCCTCTCTGCCCAGAGCACCGTCTCTTCTGAAGAGTGCTCTGGCTGGACCTGCCAGCCCTTCATGATAGCGGCTGTGTCTGTGACTTCAGGAGGCCACACAGCAGGATCAGAGGCATATTTGTCACCTCATCTTCTCCCCTGTCCCTGTGGTACCCTCAGGCCTTCTCCGCCAGGTGACAGAGATGTCCACAGGAGCCCTCTCTTTTGGCAAACTGCCCACATCCTTTGTATCCCCAAAACGGTGTGGCTGTGGACTCACTAGGCAGAACTAAGCTAGCATGGGGTCAGGCAGGGCTGCAGGCCTGCCTAGAGAGGCACAGAGCTTAGTCTCAGAATTGGATTATTCAAGTGAGTCTGGAGCTCCCAGCCTCGCTGGCTGGGGATTACCCCAGCTGCTGGCTGGGGCCCACACACTCTTGCCTGGTCTGAGAATGAGAACCCTCCTCCTCCTGTTGCAGCAGAAGGGACAAGCATGCTCCACCTCCCTTCCCAGTTCCATCTCTCACCTCAGAAATGCACCTGCCTCCCACAGATGTGCAGTGATTCAGCCAGTGGCCCATGCCTGGCAGAACATCCTCTGGGTTGTTAGAGATGCAAAAGCCTGGATCCCATGCTAAATGCGGAATCTGAATCCCTGCAGTGTTCAGAATCATCCAAGGGATCCCAACACCTAACACAGAACACTGGTGACTTGGGGGTCGTGGACCACCTGGCACACCTGCTCATGTGTACTCCAAGACCCACGCATGCCATGATGGACTTCTCTGTATTCCTGCAACCCTTCCACTAAAGGGATCAACTGCAGTGGCAACGAACTTGTTCCCTATTGCTGCCTTGCACAAATCCACTGTAGTCTATAAGCGACAGCCCCTTTATCAATGTCAAGGACACTCCCCAGGGCACTAACTCCCTTCTTCCTTATCCCCACATAATGTATGAGAACGCTGAGGTTCAGAGGTGCAACATGACTGGCCCAAGGCCGCTTGCCACGCATAGGGTCTTATGCACCCCTCCACCTTGCTTCCCAGGCGGCAAGGAGGGTGGCAGCTGTTCCCACACCTGTCTCACAAACTGGGATTTCCTCTGGGGCCATATGCCTGTCCTCATTTCCTTGAGAGAGCCCTTCTCAACCTTCCCATCATGCTGGTCGCAGGTTCCTGTGTTTAGCAGCAGTGTCACTGCCTGCCGTCACACACAGACGTGTCTACTTCACGTCTGTCTCCCTGAGCAGAAGGAAAATTCCTACAAATAGGAAGTGGTGTGGATTCTGCTAGATGCTCACCTCACAGCCACTGTCCTCTTCTTGGAGACCCCGACCACCGTCGGGCAGCTGCGTTCTTGGCTAAACCATAATATTCTTCCATCTTCCTTTCAGCTCGAAGTAGCAGCTTCTGGCCTATGGGGTGAGAACGGAAGCCACTGGGTATCGAACAGGTGCTCCGTGAGTGCAGGAGGCATGCTGGAGTGTCCAGATGCTCCTGGGCATGCACCTGGTGCTCAGGATATGGGTGCCCACCCTAACCAGGCCCAAGAAGCAGAGACCACTTGGGCTGTTGTTCTCTTGGAAATACTTTATTAGTTTTGAGGCGAGCTGGGACGGGCACAGAGCTGAGGAGGGCAACAAGAGGCTCTGCCCCAGGGCAGACATGCTGTGTGGGGTCTGCTGGCGGGCTCCCTGGCCCACCCAGCCAGCCACGGCTGGGCACATGGCACTTGGCGCCTGGCACGACTGCCGGCTTGGCACTGTGGCCTCCTCCTCCGCGGGCGCCTCTCTTTCCAGTTGCAGGAGTTGTGAGTCTTTCACAGTGCGGAGGGGTGGGGTTCCGGGGTGGGCACCTCTCCCGGGGTGCAGGCAGGCCCCATCCGCGAGTTCATCCTGGGCTCTTGGCGGCTACAGCGGGGTGCGGCGTGCTCTGGCTTCTCTCCTCCCCACCTGTGGGAGCGTGGCAGTCCTGGAGGGGCCCTGGCGGCCTCAGCGGGACATCATCCGGACAAACTCTGCATGGAAGACAGCAGCAGTCGGGGCCAGCCCAGGATCCTGCTTCTAGGCCCCTCTCCCCAGCACCATCTGGTCCCTTTCAACCCCCTGCTCATCGGCGTATGGGACTCCTCCCGAAGCCTACATGGCTCCCTGCAGATCACATGGAGTCCTACCTGACCTGGCCCCACTAACCAATCAGCTGCATCCTTGATGTTCCTCTGTCTCTGTGCTCCACTCCCCAACACACCTTTCTTGCTGCTCACTCTCTCTTGACCCGAACTCAGCGTCAGTTCCAGACTCACAGCAAAGCTGAGCAGAAGGACAGAGACTTCCCATATAGGCTTTCTCAACACACGTATGGCCTCCCCACCAACATCCTACGTCAGAGTGGTACATTTGCTACAACTGATAAGCTATAGCGATATAGTGCTGTCACGCCAAGTCCCCAGCTCATGTGGAGTTTACTCTTGGTACACAGTCTAAACAGGTGCACCCCAGCATCTACCTAACACATCAGTGTCCCAGGGAGCCCTGTGCTGCCCCCAGTCATTTCTTCCTGATGGACAATGACAACCAGCACTTGGGTGCCAGGGGGGAGGTGCAGGGGTGACCTGAGTTGCTGTGAAAGCACCCCATACTCCCAGAAGCAGGTTCAGTTTGAGGAACCATAAAAGAAAAGCTGGAGGAAGAGGTCCCAGTACCGGGTCTTGAAGGATGAACACAGTTTAGCCCAGAGGGGGACATTTAGCCTAGTGGCTAAGATGCCTGGGGCTCACAATGAAGTGCCTGAGTTCAATACCCATTCAGGCTTGATTCCAGCTTCCTGTTAATGTACACTCTGGGATGCAGTTTTGATGGTTCAAGTGTGTGGATCTCTGCCATTCATGTGGGAGACCTGAACTGAGTTCACAGCTCCTGGCTTTGTTCCCAGCCAGGAATCACTGTGGATATTTGGGGAGTGGAGTAGTACATGAGAGCTCTTCTCTCTCTCTCTCTCTTTCTAACACACTTTTAAAAAAATGCTTCTTTAAAAAAAAGAAAAGAATTTAGTCCAAGTGAAGAATACAATAAGGGTTGGTGTCTTGGCGTGGTAGGATAAGCCACTGCCTGTGGGTCTGGCATCCCATATGGGTGTCGGTTCATGTCCTGCCTGCTCCACTTCCCATCCAGCTCCCCGCCTATGGCCTGGAAAGCATAATCTTTAGGACTCTGTGTCCATGTAAGAGACTCAGAAGAAGCTCCTGGCTTCTGATTGGCTCAGTTCTAGCTGTTGTAGACATTTGGGGAGTGAACCAGCAGAGGATGGAAGATCTTTATCTCCCCTTCTTTCTATAAATCTGCCTTCCCGAAAAAAATAAAAATAAATCTTTTTCAAAAAATCTAATACAATGAAAAGCATCATGGCAAGTGTGGGCATCCTGAAGTCAGTGGCTAAGACACTTGTATCCCATACTGGAGTGTCTGGGTTTGATTCCTGGCTGTATCCCACATTTGAGCTTCTCGTTACTGCAGGAAGGCAAAGAGAAGCCAGTGATATCTCAAGTACTTGGATTCCTGGGGCTCATGTGAGAGTTCTGGACTGAGTTCCCAGGTACCAGCTGTGGCCTGGCCTAGCCCCAGCAGTTGTACACATTTGGAAGGTGATAAGGTAGATGAGAACTCTGTTTGCCTTTTTCTCTCTCCCTCCTTCTGCCACTTCTTTCATCAACCCCTCTGCTTTTCTCAAATAAGTAACATAAGTTAAATATTTTAAAATAAAGCCTAACAGGGCCCGGCAGCGTGGCCTAGTGGCTAAAGTCCTCGCCTTGAAAGCCCCGGGATCCCATATGGGCGCCGGTTCTAATCCCGGCAGCTCCACTTCCCATCCAGCTCCCTGATTGTGGCCTGGGAAAGCAGTCGAGGACGGCCCAATGCATTGGGACACTGCACCCGCGTGGGAGACCCAGAAGAAGTTCCAGGTTCCCGGCTTCGGATCGGCGCGCATCGGCCCATTGCGGCTCACTTGGGGAGTGAATCATCGGACGGACGATCTTCCTCTCTGTCTCTCCTCCTCTGTGTATATCTGGCTGTAATAAAATGAATAAATCTTTAAAAAAAATAAAGCCTAACAGGTTCATGGATTGCAATTATCTAGGCAGATAAGCAGTAATGGAACGGTAGAGGCTGTGGCTGTGAAGGTGAGCTGTGTCACATGTTAAGGACTTGTAGGTCAGGTTGAAGAATGGTGTTTCAGAAGATAGCTACCGTGAGTGGGTAAACAGGTGGAAAGAGACGCATGGAGAAGACAGACACAGGGATGGATGGATGTCTGCGTGCATGTGTGGATGGATGAATATGAGAAAATGATTGAAGAGACACATCGTAGATCAATGGAAGTATGCTATGGGTAGCAGTGCACATGGATGGACGTATTTACTTGCATGAATGTACAGCAACACAGATGGATGTACACAGAGAAATGTACAAGGAGGCTTAAATGAATGATGGTGAATATCTAGAAGACAAGATACATGCATTAATGGATACGTTATTGTATGGATGATCGTCTATAGACAGTGGAATGGATTAAAAGGTATCTGGACAAATGAGACAGAGCAAATGGGTGATAGATATGGAAAAATGGGTTGGTGGGTGGATGGATGGGTGAAGCATGGATAGACAGATTAACGAATATAGATATGGGAGGTGGATTAGATTGGTACATGGATGGGGGGATCATGTTGGAGGGACTGAAGAACAAAAGGCTGGGTTGGGTTAGTGATGGCATGAAAGTCATGGTTGTAGGGATCTGTAGATGGTCACTACTGGATTGCTTCTCTACCACCCTCAAGCCCTTCCTACCTTCAAAGTCCACTCGTCCATCTCCATTGAGATCCACATCTCGAATAATTTCTTCTATGTCTCGGTGTCCCACCTGATGACCCAGGAGCTTCCTCATGGCCTCTCGTAATTCACTGGTGCTTATCTCCCCATCACCATTAGTGTCAAACTAGAGTGGGCAGGAAGGAAGCGGGGTGGGGGTTGGGAGACAATAAGGCGATTGACCCCATGGCAACAGCAAATCCCAAGGTGGAGCTCCTTCTCAGGAGTCACTGTGCCCTCAGCCCCGGGGGTCCTTCTCCTGCCCGAGTTGCCTCCCTGGTTTGGGACTTAGGGTGCAGGTTTCTTCTCAAGAGGCCACCCTGGAGAGGAGAGTCTGATAGTCTTCTCGCTCCTGCCCGCCACTGGCCACCCCTCACCTCTCGGAAAGCGTCTCGAAGCTCCTTTACTCCAATCATGTCTGCTGTCTCTGCCAGAAGTTTAGGGCCCATTAACTCCACAAAGTCATCAAAGTCCACATGGCCACCCACTGGAAGAGCAAAGGGTTAGATCATCCTCAGTACACCCATTCCCCATCTCCAACTACGCAAGTGAGGGGATTACCTGCCCCACTGTGATCTGCTGGCCACCAGGTCCAGGGCATAACCAAGGGCCATATGAGGATGGAAAAGTAGCCAAGGGCAGGTGGGTGGTCAAGGAGTGGCTCAGGAGAGTAGTCAGTGTTTAGTAAGGGAATAAACCCAGGGATCAATAAGGGAAGATGGGGTGGGAGAAAGGAACAGGGACAGGCAAAGATCACTAAGATAGGAAGACAGAAACACCCTCAGAGAAAGGCGGAGAAGCAGATGTTACCAGTGCCTGGTCTACATGCGCCATTCCTTGCCCATCTTATGCCAGTAGAAGCTCACTCAGGAGGTGGGGGGTCTGTATAATTGGTACTCCACTGCCTACTCACAATGGCTGTCAAGCAGCCAGTGCCAGGAGTTGAGGGTTGATATGTTTGGACATAGTTTGAGAGTCCTCCAAGGCTTCATGTGTTGGAATGCAATTCTCACTGTGAGGCATTAAGAGGGTGGAAATGTAATCCAACCCTGAGGTTTAGAGGTGGGGCCTCTGTGAGAAATGATTAGGACCCAGCTATCCCACTTCTGAGAATATATCCAAAGGAGGTGAAATCTGCATATGAGAAAGGGATCTGTCATCCTATATTTAAAACAGCACAAACTACAATAGCAAAGACATGGAAACAACCCAGATGCCCACTGAAAGACGAGTGGACAAAGAAGCTGTAGTACATCTATTCCTTCTTAGCCATTATGAAGAATGAAATTCTGCCATTTGCAACCAAATGGTCCCAACTAGAGACCATTATGCTCAGTGAAATAAGTCAATCCCAAAAGGACAAATATCATATGTTCTCTCTGATACAAGGCAACCTTCATGCAAAATATAAGATCAATAACCTTTTCAATAGTTTTTGCTACCTACATCTCATGGGCTTTAATATTTTTGCTTTTATTTTCACTTCCTCAAAATATTTTTCTTATTAATTTCTTCACTGACTCATAGGTCATTCAGTAGCATCATTTGCTTCAAGAAGGTTTTTTTTTTCTTTTTCATTTCTTCAGTGACACATTAATCATTCAGTAGTATGTTATTTAATTTCACGTTGTGGCAAATGTCCTATTTTTCTTCCTATTGTTGATTTTGTTTTGTGGCTTTTCATTTAACAAGTATATAGTGACTGTGTAATTGTGACTATCATATCCAGATGTGAGGATGCAATACAGTGAGCATCTCTGCTTCCGAATCAAAGATGGACTCCCAGTGAAATTGTTAAATATATCTTAACAATAGGATGATGGACTTTCTACAACTGTCCATGCCTACAATGTCAGGATACACTTAAAGAACAGAATGACAGACTTAGGACTGTTACTGAAGGACTATGACCACTGTAATAATATGGGAAGAATTGGTGGAGGGGAGGGACTTGTGAAGGGGAGAAGGGAAATCCCAGAGCTTATGGAACTGTAGCATAAAAAAATTTTTTTTAAAGAACTGACTAGGAATAATAAGGTCATGAGAGCGAGGCCCTTGATTGAATCCTGGTGGCTTTCTAAGCAAAGAGAGTCCAGACACAGAGACCCATGGGAAGAAAATAATAAAAGACACCCATGACGGCTTGTCTCTTGCCATGTAGACCTATGTGCCACCCAGGCACCCAGGCACAGGACTCCACCAGTGGAAAGCCATCACTAGATGGGAGCCCTTGAGCCTCTAGGACTGTGGACCAAAACAAACCTCTTTTCTTTTTAAGTAGCCTGCCCAAAGATGCAGGGCTTGTGGTATAATTCGGAGGAGGGCATCTCTATACCAGCTTCCTTAGTTGCCCAGCAGGACTTTAGCACCCGCAGTGCCAGCTGGCAGGAGAGTCTTCCCTATTTGGACTTCTCCCCTTCCCAGTCTTGGGTCCTCAGTTCCTGCCAATGCACTATCTCCACTTGCTTGATGGAAACTCAAGCCAAGACAGAGAAGACCCAAATAATATCAATGTTCATCCTCTTGGTGCTGGGAGCCCACTACCAGGCCACTCCACACCTGTGCCCTCACTGACTTTCTGGGTTCTACTCCCCATGGCAACCCTCACCGCGCTGACGAGGAAACCCAGAGAGGGTAAGCGGTTTGCACCAGGCCACAGGGCTTGGGAGGGGTGGGCACAGAACTGGAAGCCAGGCATGTCTGATTGCCAAGGACTCTAGAGACAAGGGCCAGAAGGGCAGGGTAAGTATTGTGGAGAGACTCACAGTTCATGTTGATCTGCTGCGACAACTCAATGAGCTCCATCTCGGTGGGCATGTAGCCCATGGTGCGCATGCAGTTGCCCAGGTCCCGGCAGTTGATGTAGCCGTCCTTGTCCTTATCAAATTCTCGGAAGGCCTCTCGGAGCTCTGGGGCAGTAGACAAAGGTGCTGTGGTTGGGGTGAAGACCTGCACGGCTTCTCAAGCTTCCTTGCTCCAAAGGCCACTGGGACCTTGGCCACTCTGTCCACCAACCCCCTCCCGTGCCTTCCTAGAAGGCTGAGTGGCCCTTTCTCCCAGGGACCAGATTTTACCTTCAATTTCCTCTGGTCGCAGTGATCTGTCCTGGAAACAAGAGAACACGTCCTGTTAACAGCAGCAGAGGACCTGGAAGTCACAGAATGCCCATCCCCTGGGGGCCACCCAAGTGATAGCAGGCACTGGGTGGAGGCGGGGGGGAGGATGCAGAAGGGGTGGTCTGGATCATATCCTTGAAGGAGAAAAGGAGCAGCCCCCCATCTCTCATCAACACAGAAACTCCAGGGTCACTGACAGGAGACACCCCAAGGACCCAGCAGCTACACCCAGCCTGAGCACAAAAACAGTGGGCTTCCAGGGCCCCATTCCAGACCCAGTGGACTGGGGAACACAGCTGACCTGGATACAAAGCCTGTAAATAAAACAGGGTCAGGGAGGCCAGAACAGAGAGAAGAGGGCAAAGAGAAGAGGAGTGGGGTGGGCCAGAACGCAGGCGTTGAACATGTAGTGGCAGATGAAGGAGGCAGCTCGGAAGAACCTGGAGATGCTGAGGCAGAACTTGCGTTCTGGCCTACTTCCTGGACATCATCCAGTCTTCCCCAGTTTGAGTCCCACCCCTACATACTGTCCAGTCAGTACAGGACCCTGGGGGCCACCATGCCTCGGCTGCTGCCAGGGTCCAGAGCATACATCTCCAGCCACCCACAGAACCCAGGACTCCTTGGGGAGGCAAGGAAGCCTGGGTCTAGGCATCAGACAAGACACTGGTAGACTCTCCGGAGAGCAGGTCAGAGTTGGTGAGGTTACCATCATCCCAGGCCTGCTCAGAAGGAGGAAGACTGGCCCAGAATGGATTCAGTGCCCACGTGAGCCAGATTCATCAAAGGCTCCCACACTGGACACAGTGTTCTAGCTCTTGGCCTTTGGACAGGGAGTGCAGGAAGCAGGTGTGTGCACCCTGAGGAAGCACAGGTGTAGGCACACTGTCACAATCACAGGCAGCGGGCATGCCCCAGGGAGCATGAAGCATCTCAGCTGCATAAACTGTACACAGCCTGTCCCAGCCAAGAGCACCAGGGCAGGAAAACCTGCAACTGCCCACTCATTCTGTCCCAGGCCGAGGGACACCAGCACCGTAAAGCTGGAGAGAGTCCAGAAGGGGAGGGGAACCACAGAACAATATCTCCTGGGACGACCTGGTACACAGCAGCAGGAACTAAGAGGGGGCTACATCTGGTCAGACAGTACTGAGAGTGTGTGTGACCTTGGAACAAGCAGGCCATAAGCTCCTTGGTCCTGCAAGTGACCTTTCAGGGGAGGTGCTCCTTGAACGCTTTTCTGTGTGTGGACTTCCGCTCAGAAAGTTCACCAGAGGCACGTGTTTGGTGCAGCCAGAAAGACGTTTCCACATCCTGTACTGAAGTGCCTGGACCCAAGTCTTGGCTTCTGATTCTGGCTTCCTGCTAATGAGCACCCCGGGAGGCAGTGGGCAATGGCTCAAGTGGTTGGATTTCTGTCAGCCACATGAGAGACCTAGCTGGAATTCTTGGCTCTTGGCTTCAGACCGGCCTAGGTCCGGTTGCTGTGGGCATTTGGGAAGTAGAGGAGTGGTGCCATCTTTCTCTGTATGTGTGTTAGTGTTTGTCTCTCAACAAGATAAAATGAATAAATGCGGGCCACTGTGATGGTTTAATTGGATAAATCACCTGCAAGACCAGCATCCCATTTGGATGCTAGTTCTTGTCCCAGCTGCTCTACTTCCCATCCAGCTCCCTGCTTGTGGCCTGGGAAAGCAGTGCAGGGTGGCCCAAGTCCTTGGGCCCTTGCACCTGTATGGGAGACCTGGTAGAAGCTCCTGGCTCCTGGTTTCTGATTGGCTCAGCTCCAGCTGTTGCCGCGACTTGGGGAGTGAACCAGCAAATAGAAGATATTTCTCTTTGTATCTTCTTCTCTTTGTAAAATATGCTGTTCTGACAAAAATAATCTTAAAAATATAATAACAGAAAAAACAAGGAGACTTGGGCCCAGCCGCGTGGCCTAGCGGCTAAAGTCCTCGCCTTGAACATGCTGGGATCCCATATGGGCGCCAGTTCTAATCCCGGCAGCTCCACTTCCCATCCAGCTCCCTGCTTGTGGCCTGGGAAAGCAGTCGAGGATGGCCCAAAGCTTTGGGACCCTGCACCCGCGTGGGAGACCCAGAAGAGGTTCCTGGTTCCCGGCACCGGATTGGCGCTAACCAGCCCGTTGCGGCTCACTTGGGGAGTGAATCATCGGATGGAAGATCTTCCTGTCTCTCCTTCTCTCTGTATATCCGGCTTTCCAATAATAATAAAATCTCTAAAAAAAAACCCAAAAAAACAAAAAAAAAAACACAAGGAGACTCATGACATGGAGGTCGGGGGTCTATGTCCACTGTAGCATGGCAGCCTCCTGTGCTCCTAGATGCTCCTAGGAGACCAAAAAGGACTTGGTTTGTCACATGTCTCTCTGCCAATAAGGCAAAGTGAGTAAGTGAATGAACACAGCAGTCTCTTGGTATTCATGGGGGGGGTCAGTCCTGGGGCCCTGCGGTTAGCACATCCACGGATGCTCAAGTCCCACATAGGAAAAAATGTAGTACTTGCAAAGAATCAACGCTCATCCTCCTACATACTTTAAATCACCTCTAGATTATTTATAATCCCTAATACAATGTAAATGCCATGCTAATAGTTGCACTGTGCTGTTTAGGGAATCATGACAAGAAAAAAATATCTGTGTTCAGTTTAGATGCAATACGCTTTGTTTTCAAATATTTTGGATCTACAGTTGGTTTTACCTGCAGATAGGGATCCTGGGGCTGGGAAGGCTGAATGAACAACAGGGCATTCATCTGCACCCAGTGCATGCATTAGGCCCAGCTACTGTTTTGCTATAACGAGCCCTCCCCCATCTGACAGGCTCCTAGTGTTTGTGCCTTCTCCAGCACCCCATCCTGCAGGACTGCAAAGAACAGCACTGCTCACATGTACTGCGCTCCTCCCCACCATCCCCCCAACTCCTACTGGCATACTCAGAACCCAGCGAGCAGCACAGCCAGCAGCCTTTCCCAATGCACCTGCAGGCCAAGCTGGGCTGCTGAGCCCTGGCTGGTCCCCAAATCACACCATTCCTCCTACCGAGCAGCAGAACCATGCATGCTAGGCATGGGAGGACAGCAGAGATGGTCACCAATAGCACAGGGCAGCTGTGGACGCTGACTCAGGAGGTCTGGTGGCAATTTCCCCGAAACGATTTGGCTGGAGAAAACAGTGGGGGCTGTACAGCAGAAGAGAGCCAAGATCTGCTGCTTTCCAGTGGTGGGACATTGGGCAGATCACTTCTGTCTTCTAAGTTAAAGTTTCCTGACCCACAAAATGGGTTTAAATACCAGTACCCATCTTGCAGGGTCTCTGCTGTCACTCATGAAGCAGAGCATGCAAAGTGTTGACACCTAGTATTTAATAAATGCAGACAATCTTGTGTGCAGCACCATCCTTATCACACACCTCCCTGCGCACCTTAAATTTGAAATAGAATGAGATAACATCACTAACTCCACTTCCATAGTTGCACTAACCACATTTCAAGTGGCCGTTGGTCACATGTGCCTCATGTCCACCATACAGGTGTTACAATATTTCCATCAGCATAGAAGGTTCTACAGTTTAGATCCTGCCCCCACCTGGTACTACTTGTTACCCGAACCTATGAGCCTTCCTTTGACTGCACCCCTTTCTGTAGAATGGGCGTAATAAATACCTACCTCTTGGGCTTGCTCTGGACCATCAAGGAGGCAACCCACCAGCACACTCAGCCCAGTGCCTGGCATGCAGTCAGAACTCAGTAAAAATGGACCTGTTGTTGTTTCCTGCTGGCAGATGTGGACTTACCACACTTTGCAGCCGTGAGTGGGAAAACTTAGAGACCAGACCCTCCCGGTTGGGGGTTTGACATGTATCTACTTGGGGAGCTGCTGTGCACAGAACCCCTTTTTCTTCCCAGCACCTCCTTTTGCCTGGTGAAGCCAAGTCCAGCAGGCTCCACTGGGCCAACTTACGTACAGGCTGCCTGTTCTCGGCGAAGCCCTTGCGCAGGAAAATGCAGGCGGGGCCCAGCAGGTTGTGCATGACTGCACAATTCTGGGCCAGCATCAGGAGTGGTCCTGGGAAGTCGTCACTGGTTGCCAGTCCCTCCTCGCTCGTCTGTACCACCATATAGCTGCTTGTCTCTTCCTGGCGCATCTTCAGCCAGCACCGAGCAAATACAAGAGAGAGGTAGGGGTCACCTCTCTGGCTGATGGGCCCCTCTTTGACCTGGCTCCTGGTTCAAGGGGACTCTTCTTAAGAGAAATTCCTTGAGTTTCAACTGGCAAGACTCAGAGAGGCCTTGGGATGCCCAAGGACAGGTATCCAATTGGTCCAGCAGACGTGGTCTCCAATCCTTGACCGGAAGCCCAGGGTGGAACACGTGCACACACACACACACACACACACACACACACGCAGATGGGTCAGGGGAGGCAGGGAGTGCGGAAGTTTCCACTCTAACCAATGGAAAATGCTCACTCAGAGCCTCTTGAAATGTTTCCTTGTTCTAAAATGCTCCCAACATCTCCGCTCCATCCTTGGGGTTAAGTCCTGTCTCCCAGCTTCCCAAGGGTCTCTGATCCTCTCCTCTTCCCTCCTGCCTTCTCTGGCTCCCTGCCCGGCCTGGCCTGCTGGCCCCTCCAGAGGCTGAGGCAGGGGCCTCCTCCTGCTCACCGAATATAGTTGTGCTCTCAGGCCCGAGGCAACCTCTGCTTCTCCCTGCAGGTTCCCATGCGGCTATAAAAAGTCAGCTCTGCCCTCAGACCTTCCCCTTAGGACAACAGCAGCCTCTGAACACAGCACTCAGGTCGACCCCCAGCCTTCTGCTGCCTTTCTAGACCAAGGACATATGGTCAGTTCTCAGTTCTGAACTGGGAGCCTCCCAAGGAGTGGCGATTTGCACACTTTTTCAAGGAGAAGCTCAGCTGAGAAGCCTGGAGCTGTGCACCTGATCTTCCATCCTACTTACTCTATTTCTTACAGGCCTCTCCCATATCGCAGGATTCCAACACCTAGAAGATGCCAAGACAAATGAGTAGCCTATCCTGCCAGGCTAGAAGCACAATGCTAGGCACACTCCCTTGGCCCCTCATGCCTTCCAGTCCCTCCACCCCCACCAGCACCTTCCAGGCCTAGCAAGGAGCAGCAGCTTTGTGGCCCTTCAGTGGGAAGCAGTGATTCAGACATGAAGCCAAGAGCAAGGAAGATGCGAAGCCAAGGAAGTCAGCCCCAGGACTCCAGGCTGGTGGGAGTACTGGGAGGGGTGGGGGAGTCAGTTTTAGGTCATCTCAGAACTCGAGAGATGGGACAGGTCAAGGGCGCATTCTGGTTTGATGTCCCCAAAGAAGGTAAGAGGCAGAGAACCCTGACTGCACCCAGAGGCACCTGGGCAGAACTAAGCAAGCCCTTCCCAGTGAGGAGAGGGAATCTGAGGAGACGCTGGAGGAGGCAGAGGGCTAACGGCCAGCAAGCAGCTCTGGAGATGTTAGCAGAAAATTAGCCGTTTTTGTTTCTGGCCCCATCTCGCGGCCTTGGCTCTCAGTGAGCACAGCCTGCGGGCAGGAGGAGGCAGCAGGCAGCAGAGATGCTCAGAGGTGATTTCAGATGCTGCTTCTAGACTCAGAATCTTGGGACAGATTCTGGCTCTGCCACCTACTTGCTGGGTGACCTTGAGCAGGTCGCATCACCTCTGTATGCTCTAGAGTCTTTCTGTGTGCTATGGGGGGAAAGCCACGTCTCCTTAGAGGAGTCTCAGGAGAAATCAGTGAGCCACTGCCCATGAAGTGATTTGCACAGTGCGTGGTTTAAACAGCTGAGTAATCGGAGTTGTCACAGCGATGGTAACAGATGACGGTGATCATGACGGTGATGATAACAAGACGACTTAAGGGGCGCTAGGTGCCACTGACTCTGGCTCCAGCAGAAGGGGGAGAACACTTGCCAATCAGGAAAGAGACGAGAAGGAAGGAGAGGAAGTGGCTGGCAAGAAAGAACAAAACAGGGGCAGCTAGGGAATTTTCCACTGCCTCTGTTGATCGTAAAAGCTCCTGGCACCAGCAGCCCCCTGAGGCTGCCGTTCATTTCCGGCCAGTGATGGCACCTGACAGCCACTTCTGCCCCACTTAGGACCTGAAACTGCCTCACACCATTTCCAGTTCCCCAGCTACCACTCAGGAGGCCAAGTGTCCAGCGGCTCACGGGCTGACAGCGTCTCCTGGCCGGCTCCTGAGTGTGCTGTGGCAACAGGAGGGGCTGGCAGGCCTTGTGACCTAAGTGCTTTCTAACAACACAAGCCTGGCCAAGAGCACGCAGGGCAGGCTCCTCCCCGCTGGGGAGGTCCCAGGAGAAGATGAATGAATGGGGCGTGGGGGGGGTGCTGCCTGGAGTAGGAATTTGGTCTTGAGAAAGAGAGGAAAATAAAGAAAAGAAAGGAAAAGGAAAGGGAAGGGAAGAGAAGAAAAGAGAAGAGCAATGATCAACCCAGGTTCCTATTTTACAGAGAACAGAGTTTTTCAGTCCTGGCTGCCAGGTGACCTCAGGAGGGCTCTGCTCTCTGAGTCCAGCCCAGAGGAATACTTAGTGGGTAAGAGCAAAGGAGGTAAGAGATGTTTGACACATAGCAGATACTTAGTATAAAAAGGTAACACTGAATTACAATAATTTTTTTTTCTTTGTAATTTTAACTTTATCCCATAACCCCTATTTCCATTCCTCCTCCCTCCCTCCTCTCTAAAATCCATAGTGGATCAATCAGGATTTTGATGACCATCACATGAATAGCCATGGAGTACAAGAGGCCAGGCATGGTGCCTAGCACTTAACTCTCCCTATTGGTACCTCCCACTGGAAGGATGAGGCACAGAGAGGTTAAGTAATTTGCCTAAGATCACAGGGCTGGAAAGAGGAGACCCTAGTCTTCTGACTCTGAAGCTCTTTGTGGGAAAGGCAAGGAGGGTGGAAGTAGGTGGGGGTGGGGGAGAGATGATGAGAAGATAATTCCTGCTCTGAAGTTCACCTCTTTAAGAGCTGACAGAGCTCCCCCTCCCCAAGGCCCGACACCCATGGGCCTCCCTGCTGGCTCAGATCAACATCTGAAGAGGCCAGCTCCGACAGAGAAGACACTTCTAAGGAGATGACAACCTTGGGGATGGGAGGCACACAGGGGAATCACTTGGCCCTTGTAGGGATCCAAGGAAGAGCAAATATTAGCGGGGGATTTGACATTGAGCTGCTTAGCCCAACGAGCGAGATGACAAGTGGAAAAGGTCCCGAGAGCCCCAAATCAAGAGGCTGTGAATCTAACACAAGAGGGAGGGTGGGGCTGAGGGCCGAGGCACCGCTGGCTCTGCGCAGACCTTGACTGAGTCACTCGGGCCGGCTGAGTGGCACTCTAGCCCTTTGCCTGAAGCTGGAAGACCTGGAGGAGGACGCCCTTACTGCTCCTTCTTCCTTCTAACGCAGGCAGCCATGGCTCACTGCAGAGTTAGCAACAGGGGTGGAACCTGCGGGAAGGCAAACTCAGGAGATGAGAGCCCAGCCCCACAAGAAAGGCACTTTAGAGATGCTTGCTTGCTTTAGGACTACTGGCAGGAGACTACAATCCCCAACAAGACTCCTTCAGGAAGGGCTGGCACACACATCTGCTCAGCTAGCTCCTAGGCACTTTTCTCCCCAGTCAGACCCTCCAACAGCCTGCTCCACCTGCCACTCCCACACGGGACAGCCTTCACATCTCAGGGGCAGCAGGGGACAGCCCAAGGCACACCCACTGGCAGTGAAGGGAGCTACAACAGACCCCACAATGCTGAAAGCATGGAGCCGACCAGATAGGCTCATGGATGCTGAAAGAATATGGCTGGTGCCGCGCCCAGAAGGGGGATTCTGAGTCTGCCAGTTCCAAGGGTCTCTGCCTGCTGAGATTCTAAGCAGCCACACTGTCCATGTTATGGCCCCAGAACCTCCACAGCTACCTAGCTTCTTTCTTAAATCTCAAACAGAGCCCTTCTCACCCCCACCTTTGCAGCTCCAAGCCTGGAACACAGAGGATGATGACAGGGGCGTCTCTGGACCGGGGGGAGGGGACAGGACCCACGGGAAGGGCTGACATGCCCCTCTAGACCAGACCTCCGGGAGGGGTGGCAATGAGACCCGGTTCCCTCAGCCCCGCAGCTCAGCGACTTCCAGAAACATACCTTTCTGGAGAGATTTCTCAGTGGAGACTTGACACAGTTGCCCATCCTAAGCTGAGGCAGCCCCTGACAGGATCCTGGGGTCCATGAAGGAGGCTCCTTGGGGGGCGAGGAGGCCTCAGCGCCAGTTCCTGCCAACCCCAGCCTCCCTCTGCCTGTACCGCAGCTCCTCCAGGACCAAGCAGAGCCCTCTCTTGCGTGCGTGCTCTCTCACGCGTCTGCCTGCTCCTGCTTTCTGGTGGCTTTTTTTTTTTTTTTGTAGTGTGTGTATGTTTACATGTCTGGGTTTAACTTTCAGGGCTCTTTCTTAAGGCGGGTGAAGGCAGCAGGAGAGAGCTGGTGGCAGAGGGCAGCTGAGCTGGAGGAGCCTGGTGGATCATCTACATCAGATTAGAACTGAGTCCTCTCTCTCTCTCAGCTTCTCTCCCCTTTCCTCTGCACACCCTCCTCTTCTCGGTGCAGCCAAATCTGCAGGGAGATTGCCTCGGGGAGGGAAGCCCGGAGTGCGGCAGCTGTGGCTGGGAATTAGGACAGCAGACCCAGAAGGAGAAGCTGGCTACTTTGGGCCCCCGAAGCCAGGGCTGCCTCATGGTTTGCAGTCTTGCATGTACGCATGCACATACAGGCACACACAAGCTCCCCAGGAGACAAACATCACTTGCAGAGAGCAGTCATCTGGACTGGTACGCATCCTCATTGCCCGGGGCAGCTCTGGCTGCTGCACTGAGACCCCTCGGAGGTCTTGTGTGGCCCTCTTCTTCAGGCTGGTTTTCACACTTGCCTTACCATGCAAATGGGATGAGGCTCTGGGGCTGGCAGCACAGCTTTCCTCTGCGCAGTGTGAGATCTTTCCACCCCAGGCAGGGGTGGGGGGGGGGGCCGGGAAGGACCAAGACATGGCTCCAATGCAGGAAGGATGGAGCCGGCACACTGGCATGGGCAGATACCCCAAGCAAGGTCTGTGGATCTTCTTTGCTGATGACAAACCCTGAGTGAGGATCTATCACCAGCATCTTTGGGGGCAGCCAAGCAGGAAAAGCAGCCCTGCACAAAATCATCTTCAAGGTCCTAGGATGAGAACGCTTCCCGCTGACTGTTCCTTGTCCCTGCTAGTTCTTGCCCCGAAGTGAGTTCATCTCCAGCATCCGATGTCCCAGTTAAGACCTACAGCCCTGTTTCCCCCACACCAGCTTTGCCCAGCAGGGGGCACCAGAGACAGACTTGGGAAAGTCTCCTCCCAAGGCCCTGACGCACAGGGCCTGGAGTTTTCAGCCCAGACAGTCTTCTTTGCCAAGGGCTTTTCATGGAATGGATTCATCAGGGGAGTAACCTTTGGCCTTTTCTGGACCAAAGCTCTGGAGGAGGGGCTACTCCCTGGGAACCGAGGGAGGAGTCTGAGTGGAGAGGAGTGGATGCCTAAAGGACAGGAAAAAGGGGAGAAGAAGCCAGGGCGCTGGAGCAGGGAGTCAGCAGCCAACACAAACGCCTACTTCAAACCTCATCTCGCACAAACAGGGCAAGAAGGAAACATTCAGCAGGTTTGGGCCAGGGGTCAAGTTCAATTAACGCTGATGAATGGGAAGGGGCGGGGAGGCCCGGTGCTCAGTCTGGGCTCTGCCTGTTCCTGACCTGTGACTGCCTTCCAGTCCTCAGCTCGGGTTTCCTCCACTGGGAGACGGGACTTTCCCTATCTTACTTATCAAATGTACATGGGAAAAATGTGTCACATAGAATAGGGGCTCCAGAAGTCATTATTCACATGGAAGACAAAGGCCTCATCTGTTCAATGTTTATGTGTGCTAGGCCCTTATGCCCTGCTCTGGAAATTCAGTGAGAGAACGAAATAAACACAGCCCTGCCTCCGGGCATAGTGGCAGTAAGTGCTCTAGCAGGCTGAGCAGGGATAATGAAGAGCAAATGACACAATTAGCAACATTTCACATCAATGCTAGGAAGGGGAGCCACAAGAACTTTGAGAATGTGAGATAGGAATTTGATTCGCTCTGGGGGAAGGGGGAAATCAAGAAAGACTTGCAAGCAAAATACAGAAAACAGACCATGTGCAGACTATCTTGGAAAAACGGGGCTCACCAGGGAGCACAGAGGGACAGGTGGCGAGCACAGATCTGGTCTCATGTGAATGAAATGGGTGGACTTCTGTGCAGGGCAGAGGCTCTCAATGTAGGCTGTAGATTAGAACCAATGGAGGGCACCCCTGAAACTCTGGCTCTGTAAGTTTCGGTGGGCTCTGGCTGCTGGCATTGTTTAGCAGCCCAGGGGGATTCTGACCTGCAGCCGCAGTTTGGTAACACTGCGACCCTGAGGGCAGGTTCATTCCTGGGAGCTCCAACTTCCTCCATTATAAAATGAAGACTCCAAAGCAGCTCCTGCAGGGCTCCCGGGAGGGATCTGTGAGCTGAGGAGGCCTGCAAAGGACCTGGCACAGGGCCAGGCATCTAGGACATGCCCCTTTCTCCTGCCCAACACAAGCCTTAAATGCTTATTCATTCTTCTTTACTTGAAAAGCAGAGCAATGGTGGTGGTTGGGCGGGGGAGGGCAGTTGGGAGAGAGATACCAAGTCCTTCCATTCACTGATTCACCCCCCAGATGCCTACAACAGCCAGGGCAGGGCCAACCAAAGTCACGAGCCAGGAACTCCAGCTGGGTCTCCTGCATGGGTGGTGGCAGCCCAAGCACGTGAGCCATCATTTGCTGCCTCTGAGGATTCATTAGAAGGAATACGGATCAGAAGCAGAATCACCAGGACTCAAAGGGACGTTCCAACATGGGATGCAGGTAGCTTAACCTTGTCTGCCACTAAGCCCACCCTCCAGCACTGATTTCCAAGCGCATCCATTCATTCAGGGAGACATAGATTCAGACCTGGTGACTACTGCCCCCTGCAGGTCGGCCTAGGGCACAGCACCTGCTTACCGACCTTCAGACACTTGGAAAAAGGAGACAGAAAAACCAATGGAAAAGTGATACACACTTTGGCGAAATCCCATCCTGTTTTGGGGAGGAGGGTAGCCAGTTTAAGACTTAAGGGAAAGGAGGGATCCAGAGATTCAGATCTGCTGAATCCAAGGATTCACTGTCCTTCAGTAGGACATTTAAGAAGGGCAAACAGTAGGAACTCCCTCTTAAGGCTCCACACACAGCTGTACCCCTCTCTTTGTCTCCCCCAGTCTCTGGAAGGCATTCTTTGAGTTCTGGAATGGAATAATAGGATCAGGGGGATGAGAAGGATAAACCTACTGCTGATTATTCCTGATTAGGAGGGAGGCTCACCTTCTGTTTTGACCAGGTCTATTGCCGGCATCTGAACTTGGATGACAGCCCAGTTGAGAAGGCCCTCAGGGAGGCTGGGTCGTAACATGACACTGCGGACAATAGGGTATGACGTGTGTGCCTATGTGGCTTCCGATGGACCAGGGGCCACTGTGGGGCACACAGGCAGGTGTGCCTGGAGATAAACAGACACCACAGCTGTCCTGCAGTCCTGCCGTTGACTCACAGCGTCACCTTTAGGCCAGTCACTTCCCCTCTCCTGGGCCTGTTTCCTCAACTCTGAAACAGGGTATGTTAATGCCAACCCTCACAACTTGCTGTGAAAATAAAATAAGAAGAAGCAGTTGTTTCCCCCCAACACTCCCAAGGTGTAGGGGTCTCCGGTCAGGTCTCCAGTACTTGAAACAGCTGGAGATGAAGGTAGACAGCCTGGAAGGCTCTTGCCCAGCTGACCCAGCCACTCCCATCACCTACAGTGACCTGCTCCGGCCCTAGGGGGAAAGGCTGCTGGGCTGGGGCAGGAGTGAGAAGCACACACAGGCCTAGTGTGACGGAATCCACTGTGACCCAAACCATCAAGGTCCCTCTCCCCATCTAAATCGAAACTAAACCAAGTCCAGCAGATGGTGACGCCATTCCTTCGCGCCATTCCAGAGTACACATGTGGCACACTCCTTGGGAGACGTGCACCCCCTATCGGAAGTATCTGAGTCCAGTTCCACCAGTCTGCTTCTGATTCGTATCTCCTGCTAATTGCATATCGTCTGCTTCTGATTCGTATCTCCTGCTAATTGCATATCCCAGGAGGTGTACGGCTCAAGGACTTGGGTCCATGCCATCCAATGGAGTGTCCCAATTTGAGTTCTGAGCCCCTGGCTCCAGCCTGGCCTAGCCTGGGATGTGGCAGGTATTTGAGTAAGTGACCAGTGGATGGGAGATTTCTGTCTCTTTATTTTTCAAATGAGAGAAAATAAAACAAAATGCCATGATCCAGCCATCCATGGAGCAGTATGGCAATGGAGATGCCCCCTAGGACTGGGAACACGGGAGAACAGGGCAGAGCTGTGGCTTTCATTTGCATTTGTATCCTCTGCCAGGGCTGTCTCCCCTCAAGGTTAAGGCAAGAACCAGAGAGCCTGTTTATAAAACAGTCTTGCAGGACTCAAAGCCCCAGGTCACTCAGAGTTAATTTCTGACAACACGGCTTTTCTCCAGGCAGCTGGATGGCACATACTTAGCTGTCCACGATGGGAGGATGAGCAAAGGTTCTTTGACATTCAGCTCTTTAAAAAAAAAAAAGATTTATTCATTTGAAAGACAGTTACAGAAAGGAGAACGACACAGAGATTTTCCTTCTGCTGGTTCATTCCCCCAAATGGCCACGTTGGCCAGGGCTACGCCAGGCTTGCAGCAAGGAGCCAAAACCTTCTTCTGGATCTCCTGCATGGGTGCAGGGGCCCACAGTCTGTTGTTTTCCCAGGTACACCATCAGGAAGCTGGGTTGGCAGTGGTCAGCTTTGTTCTTTTTTTTAAAAATTATTTATTTTTATTGGAAAGGCGGATATGCAGAGAGGAGGAGAGACAGAGATAATGATCTTCCATTCGCTAATTCATTCCCCAAGCAGCGGCAATGGTTAGAGCTGAGCTGATCCTAAGCCAGGAGCCAGGAGCCTTTTCCAGGTCTCCCACTCGGGTGCAGGGTCCCAAAGCTTTGGGCCGTCCTTGACTGCTTTCCCAGGCCACAAGCAGGGAGATGGATGGGAAGCAGGGCCTCCAGGATTAGAACTGGTGACCATACAGGATACCGGAGTGTACAAGGCGAGGACTTTAACCACTACGCTATCACGCCGGGCCCAGCTCTGTTCTTCAATAGTCTTCCTTACCTGGCTCACAGGTAGCATTCAAAGTGTCTTCACTTAGGCCTTCACTCTATTAACAGCAGCTAAAACACTACTGAATGGTGCCCCACTGCCAGCACACACCTTGAAGCAGGTATGTAGATCATCTTCATCTCGTGTGAGCCTCGTAACAACTCTGCAAGGTGGTTTTGGTCAATCTCATCTCTGAATGAATAAACCAAGATTATAGGGAGACAGGAGAGAGAGGCTACTCTGCTCAAGTTCATAGAGCGAGGAAGCGGCAGGGCTGCTATCTTCCAAGCCCCTATTTGAGGCCTTGGACTTGAGACCCATGCACACCCCTGCAGGCAGGAAGGATGCTCTAGGAGGCCACCGGGAGAACCTCACTTTCTGTTTCCCCCAAAGCAAAGTTCCGTCTGCGTACCTTCACCGCCTCCCTGAACCCTGGTTCTAACTGTCTGTGCTACCAACAGGAAACTGGAGCCCCTGGTAGCTAACCAACAACAAGAGCAGAGACAATGGTATCTAACACTGACAACAACCTCTGCTCTATGCCAAGTACAAGGCCAACCGCAATGTGTACCTCCATGTCTTCCTTAGTCTCTCAATCACAAAGTTGAAGTACTGTGGTTATCCCTATATTACAGTAAAGAAAGGCAATAAATGAGGTTAAGGTAGTCATTTAAGATTTTAAAAATGGAACTTGAAAAGCAAGAAAATACATTTTCTGTATACTGGTATTGAAATGTCACAACGTGGGCCCGGCACAGTAGCCTAGCGGCTGAAGTCTTCATCTTGCATGCACCGGGATCCCATATGGGCGCTGGTTCTAATTCCAGTGGCCCCGCTTCCCATCCAGCTCCCTGCCTGTGGCCTGGGAAAACAGTCGAGGATGGCCCAAAGCCTTAGGACCCTGCACCCAAGTGGGAGACCTGGAAAAGGCTCCTGGCTCCTGGCTTAGGATCAGCTCAGCTCTAGCCATTTCCACTGCTTGGGGAATGAATTGGCGAATGGAAGATCTTTATCTCTGTCTCTCCTCCTCTCTGTATATCTGACTTGGAAATAAAAATAAATAAATCTTTTTTTAAAAGAAGTCACAACATGAAGCCAGCACCGTACTACAAGTAGGTTAAGCTTCTTCTGTGGGGCCAGCATCCCATGCAGGCATCAGTTTATGTCCCAGCTACTCCACTTTTGATTCAGCTCCCTGCTAATGGTCTGGGAAGGCAGCAGATGTCTTAAGTGCTTGGGCCTTTGCACCCACACGGCAGACTTAGAGGAAGCTCCTAATTCCAGCTTCGGACAGGCCCAGCTCTAGCCATTGCAGCCATCTGGGAAGTGAACCAGGGGAGGGAAGATCTCTGTCTCCTTCTCTAACTTTTCCTTTTAAATAAAAATGAATAAATCATTTAAAAAAATCACACTATACTCCACACATACATACAATTATCACATGCCAATGAAAAACTTTACATACATATTTATAAATATGTACACGCCCACGTACGTGTATACCTGTACACCAATGCATTTACATATGTATATGTGTACATATACAGCCATATATAACTGTGAGGAAATACGCTTACACACGTTTTACAAGGGCTATATTTTGCTCTAGGACAATTCTACCCTAAAAGTTGCTGCATTCAGAATCTCACATTTCTTCTGGTGGTTCCAATCCCGTCTTTAAGGACAGAAGTCTAGGGGTGGACAGAAGGAGGCTGACGGCAACTGACACAAACGTCCCAACTCTGGGCTGTTGTGGCCATTGCTGCTGAAGCAGGAAAGCCTAGAGCCGCCACGCAGGGTTGGAGAGAAGCAGCCCGCAGCTCTGGAGGCAGGCACTTCCGGAGGGAAGAGCTGGTCAATATTTGATGGGACCTTCCAGGGCCTCCTGACTCGGGTGGCTCTGATGACATTTCAGAACCCTGGGCTCTTCGTGGCTGGGTGAAAAGGAGGGGCGAGAACACGCCACTGAGCTGAGATGGGGCACAGGAAGGTACGATTTGCAAGACTGGAAAGAAAGGGGAAAGTCAGCTGCCCGGCAAACTGGAGAAGCGGGAGGATGTGTGACCATGGTGGGCCGGTCACTTCCACACTGCTACACCACAGGCTCAAGAAAGAGAACTCACGCTACCTGTTCATTACTCTATTGTGCAGCAAATGCCTGGGCAAAACAAGTGGTCAGGAAACATCTGACAAACGAATGAACTGCCCTCACCACTTGCCACCACAGCATTCCTGGTGCACCCCGGCCCTCATCCACAGAGCCCTGTCGCCCCAACATGCTGACACATAAAGGCGCCATAGCACACTTCCTCTCGACACGCTGCCACACTCATAGTTCTGCATCCAGCTCTCTGCTGGCGGGGAACTCTTTCCAGCTCACTCAGCTAACGAGGGCTCCCTGCAGGAACAAAGCCACACACACGGTGCCCTCTCGCACTGCACAGCAGCCCCATGCCATCTGAATCCATGTGCAGCCACCTTCATGTCAGACTGCCACCGGCATCAGGCAGTACAGAGTAGTGGATTTTTTTTTTTTTTTTAAAGGAAAGTGCAGATCTGAAGCCAAACACATGCATGGCCTCCTTGGGATTCTGATCCAGGGTGGCAAACCAGGAGTCTGAGACGGCTCTTTTACGCTGCAGCCTGCTACAATCTGCGGTGAGCCACACCAGTACCCTGATCTGGCCCCTGCAGTTTACGCTCCGAGGCTGCTGCAGGAAGGATTCCACGCTGTGTCCGGGACTGGGAGCTGTGGAAATCCTGGCTGTGGCCTGGCCCCAGACTGTCGCCCTGGGTTTAACTATACACACTCAGGCTTTTCAAGGGCAGGTGCCAAGCCACCTGGAAGCCACTGGTGAATGCATGGAGTGAAGGCACTCCAACTCAGGCTGGCATTCTGGGGTTATCATTCCACATCCTCTCAGTCTGCCACTGCCCATCCTAAAGGCATCGCTCGGGTGACAATCCCCCTGTCCCCCAAACAAAGGGAAACCCCAGTGTGAGCCAGGTTCTGACACTCATTACCATCTTCATGGTTTTCAAGCTGTTAACTTTTCCCAGTCCTCTGGAAATACCGTAGGTAATGGTCAGGGCTCGCGCTCGCCCCACATCAAGATCCTGTGTCCTGTCTCTGTCTCTGTCTCTGTCTCTGTCTCTGTCTCTCTCTCTCTCTCTCCACCCCTCATGGGCTACATCCCAGAGACCAGGGGAGGGATTTGGCGCCAGCTGTTCCAGACGCCCCTCTCAGTCCCAGCAAATCCCCAGAGGAGTCGTGAAGGTCGCTTCCTACCAGGGCGGGTCAGTTCCGCAGGTGTGAGGGCGGCTGTGTGGCGGTGACTCGCCGCGAGAGGCCCGGGAGCGGAACGTGGACAGCGCACAGGGTGCTGAATCAGGCGCGGTGGCGGAGCAGCGCCCGCAAGGGAGGCTGGCCAGGAAGGACCGGGTGAGCCGAGGCTTGACCCAGGGCCCCGGAGGATGCGCGGTCGCTGCAGGGTCCCGAGCGCCTTTCCCGGGAGCGCGGGCGGGAGGCGCGGCCCTTACCTGGCCGAAGGCGGAGCTGAGCATGGGGCGCAGCCGGTGGAGGAACGGGTCCGCCTCGGACACGGCGGCTGGAGCCGAGTCCCCGCGGCCCGGGGCTCGTGGAGAGCCCCGGAGGCCGAGCGCCGGAGACAGCCCCCGTTCCTCCCCATCCCGCCCGCGGGCCGGTGGCAGCGGCGACGGCGGCGGAGGTCGGGACGCCGCGGCCGGCAGCGCCTCCCGGGGCCTGCAGTGCGCTGGGGGGAGCCCACGCCGGCTCCCCCGCGTGCTCTCCTCCCGCGGCGCGGGTCGGCACAAGGGCCTTCGCGAACTGGGGTCCCCGGACGGCGGCGGCGTACTCGGACAGGCGCCGGTCAGCCGGCGGCCGGGTAGCCCCGGGTCCCGGGCAGGGCCGTGGCGGGGAGCCCGGCTGCCCCCGCTTGCCGCCGCCGCTGCCTTCAGCAGCGACGTCTTGGACTCGCTTTTGGCGATGTGCGAGCTCATCGCGGCGGGGCCGGCGCTCGCATGGCCCGGCGGGGGCGGCCCGGTGCGGCGCGGCGCGGGCCCCCCGGCGGGCAGGGAGCGGGGCACCCGGCGGGAGCCGAGCCCGAGGACGCGCTGGAGGCGGGCGCCGTCGCCCGGCCGCTTAAATGCGGCCCCGTCGCCGCCGCCCATGTGACAGCGCAGCTTCTACGCCCGGAGCCCGGAGCTCCCGGCGGCCGGCGGTGCAGATCTGGGGGAGGGAGGATTGCCGCTGTCCCCCGAGTGCCCACCCCCGACTCCCGGCCGGCCCAGGTACCGCTGCGTCCCGCCCCTCGCCCCGCCCCGCGCCCGGGGAGTCCCGCTTCCGGGCGGCCCCTGGCGGCGAGCGGGGCGCTGCGGCGGCGCGGAGCTGGGAACGCGAGGAAAGGGGCTTGGCAAGGGGCCCTAAAGAGGCGGACACCTTGGGAGCGCCTGCAGTGCCCCTCGCCAAGCCTGGTTGGAGCCCCTACGGTGCCCCAGAACCTCCAGAAACGAAGGCAGGCTGCACTCCCCAGAGGGTACAACTTTGGCAAGGAGCGCGAGAGATGATGCGCCTGGAAGCAGAGTCCCGAGGAGGAGGAGGATGAAGGCGCTCTACGACAGAATGCAGCGCCAGCTTGGCCCGGAAGGGAAGGCGCCACTCTATACGAAACCCCTCCGTCCCCTCCCAATGGCATGCACCACCCTGGTAAGTCAGCCACATGAATTTCAAAGCAGAAGCCGGGTGGCAGCTGGCTGCCGCACCTGTCTGGGCCGTGCCTGGTGATGCCCATGGCTCAGGGAGAACCCATTTGTCGTTCTTCCACCCCTCTGCTCACCTTCATTGCCTGTTGGACGCTAGAGTGGCCACCGCTCTTGGGAGGCAGCCAGGGAGTCACACAGTGTAAATCTCAAATCCCCACTTTGCGGTTTGCCATCTGGGCAGCTTGGACAAATGTCATGGACCTCTCTGAGCCTTGCTTTCCTCATCGCTAACTCCTTGTTAACATCAGTTGACACCAGGCACAGAAGGAGCTGAGCTCAAGTCGTGGATGGGGAGGACAACGGGGCACCCACGTGGTTGGAGCCAGTTTCCCCGGCCCTGTGCAGCTCACAATGCCCCATCTAATTCGGTTGCTTTCAGATGGGATGCCTGCAATTGCACCCCAGGTTCTCTCTGTTCTAGGCGTTGGTCCTGGTGCCATGCACAACCTGGTCAGTGCCTAGGCTCATGGAAAGGACAGATGGATCCAGCGCCATCTCACCCCTCACTCACACCCAGGGCTCTCCGTTCTCCTACCCTGTTGGCTTCTTTTACATATCCACATGCAGGGAGTTTAGAACAATGGGATAGGCTGGGAAAGTGACCGCCCAGAAATCACAGTGAAATAGGAAGTCACAGCAGACTGTTCCCTCTGAGCATCTCGTCAGAGTCACACAGGTTCCTAAAATGCAGGAACTGGGGCAGCTTGGGGTACCCCCTCTCCTCCTCGTGCCCCACAGGCTCCCTGCTGGGTCCACTCCACAGAAGGAGGTCAGCCAGCTTCCTGCCCGGTCAGTGTTTGGTGGGATTAACAACTAACTGGACACCTGTTCTAAATCACAGGAGATAAAGTACCTTCTTCAGATCCCTGTGCCATTCCTGGTGACCTTTCTGGAATCCCCTAAATATTCCTGGGCAAGACTGCCGTCAGCAACTCATTCCTAAAAATGAATGAATAAATAAATAGAAAGAAGGACTTGGTTCTATCAGGTATGATGACTGAAGTAAGTTAATCAAAACTATACGGAGCAAATGGATAAAACACCTGCAGCCCTACCCAGAATCATCCTGTATTTACACCAGAATGCCGTTTCATTGGTACAGTATATTCTTTCTGTCATTTATCTAACAAGTACTTAATGCAAGTAGGCGCTGGGTCAGGCATCTGGGATGCATAGATTTCTCCATTCATTCAGCAAATATGTAAATGAATGTTATTTGCCAGGCGATGTTCTAGATACCAGGGACATGGTAGCAAACAAAATGCAGTCTGTATTCTCAGCAACAAATAATGTTACACATGTGAAAAATGAATTAGTAACAAGCTGGTGGTCTTTAGTGCCCCTTCCTTCCCAGAAAAATAAGTCAGGTAAGAGGGCAGGGCTTAATTAAGGATGTAATTTTGGGCCTGGTGCAGTAGCCTAGTGGTAAAAGTCCTCACCTTGCAGGTGCCAGGATCCCATATGGGCACCAGTTTGTGTCCAAGTGGCCCTGCTTCCCATCCAGCTCTCTGCTCGTGGCATTGGGAAGCAGTTGAAGCTAGCCCAAAGCCTTGGGACCCTGCACCCACATGGGAGACCCAGATGAAGCTCCTGGCTCCTGGCTCCTGGCTTTGGATCGGCTCAGCTCCAGCCATTGCAGTCACTTGGGGAGTGAAATCATCAGACAGAAGATCTTCCTCTCTGTCTCTCCTTCTCTCTGTGTATCCGACTCTGAAATAAGATAAATCTTTTAAAAATGATGTGATGTAATTTAATTAATTTATTTGAAAGACAGAGAGAGGCAGAAATAGATCTTGCATTTGCTGGTTTACTTCCTAAATGTCCACAGAGTCAGGGCTGGGTTAAGCCGAAGCTAGGAGCCTGGAACGCCATCTGGGTCTCCCAGGTGGGCACAGGGGCCTAACTGGCTGAGCTGCTGCTTCCCAGGGTCCACAGGAGCAGGAAGCTGGGACTTGCACGCAGGCACCCCAGCACAGACTGGCGGAGTCTTCACTGCTGTGCCCAGCGCCTGCTTGGAGGGTGCTATTTTAGACAGCGACTAGGGACCGAGCCTCTCTGGCAGAGGGAACATCTGAGCAGAAACCAAAACGAAGGAAAGGAAAAGTCCCTGGCAGGGAGATGTTAGGAGGTCCAAAGCAGGGACGAGCTTGGCAGGACCAAGCAGACAAGGGGGCGTGTGGGCGTGAGACAGAGGGAAGGTGGTGGAGATGGAGCTGCAGGGGAAGGCAGGGACTGGCGTGAGCAAAGGCTCTGGGCTTCTTCGAGGCAGAAAGGGAAGAGCAGCGGTGGGTTAGTGGTAGAGGAGAGATGAGAGACTGTTCACATTAGTAAAGCCTGGCTGGCTGGCAGCTCTGCAGCAAGTGTGGCGAAATGGGAGTGGGCTGGGAGCTGGTTCCTGGTGTGGGATGAGGTGTGGCAGTGGCTGAGACTATAACGTAAGAGGTGGAACAGGGGTCAGATTTGGGAGATGTTTAAGAAATGGTCAGATCCCACGTCTAATTTGAAGGAATATTTAAAAAAAAAGTTGGGGGGTTGGAGGGAGGACTCAAAACATTATGGGAATTGTGCAATAGGGACTTCAGAGCTGGGCTATCTATAAGAAACCCAGACACCCTTAGGGGAGTTAGACAAAGTATTAAAAGAGGTGACATTTGAGCTGCTTTTTGAAGGATAAATGAAATTCCAGATGATGGATAAGGAGGGTAAAAGGAAGTCATTTCAGGTGAGGGTCTAGCTGAAGGACAGGCATGGACTGTGAGGCTGCCTGGTATGACTGGGCGTCACTATCATTTGGCAGCTGAGGGTGAAGGGAGACCAGGATCTGAGAAGCTCGTTGGGAATTAGAACGTGGTGGGGCTGGAATACAAGATGCTGGAGTTAGTGCTTTTGCTGTGGCAGGCAATGGGGAATTCCTGACGGCACAGGAGCAGGTGATTAGACAGAAGCACACTCGCCTTTGAAGGTAAATGCTGATGCACTGTGGGCTGGACTTAAGACTGAAGGCAAGGTCGGGGAGGTCCATTTATTTCCTTTTTAAAAAAGATTTATTGGGCCCGGCGGCGTGGCCTAGCGGCTGAGGTCCTCGCCTTGAAAGCCCCGGGATCCCATGTGGGCGCCGGTTCTGGTCCCGGCGGCTCCACTTCCCATCCAGCTCCCTGCTTGTGGCCTGGGAAAGCAGTTGAGGACGGCCCAATGCATTGGGACGCTGCACCCGCGTGGGAGACCTGGAGGAGGTTCCTGGTTCCTGGCATCGGATTGGCGCGCATCGGTCCGTTGCGGTTCACTTGGGGAGTGGATCATCGGACGGAGGATCTTCCTCTCTGTCTCTCCTCCTCTCTGTATATCTGGCTGTAATAAAATGAATAAATCTTTAAAAAAAAAAAAAAGATTTATTTATTTTTATTGGAAAGGTGGATATGCAGAGAGGAGGAGAGAGAGAGAGGAAGATCTTCCATCCGATGGTTCACTCCCCAAGTGACCGCAACGACTGGTGCTGAGCCGATCCTAAGCCAGGAACTTCTTCCAGGTCTCCCGTGTGGGGACAGGTTCCCAAGGCTTTGGGCCATCCCCCACTGCTTTCCCAGGCCACGAGCAGGGAGCTGGATGGGAAGCGGGGACACAGGGATTAGAACTGGCGACCATATGGGATCCCGGCGAGTGCAAGGCGAGGACTTTAACCACTATGTTATCGCGCTGGGCCCGAGGTCCAATTATTTCACTAAAATTAGTCAATGCCCACCATGTGCTGGGCGTGAGTAACAGAACAGTCAGCCAGCCAGTAGCAGGTTTTTCTTCATGGATTTCAAGTCTGCTGCTGAATTAAGGAAAGCTTCCATGTGGAAGCTGGGTCGATTCAGGAAATCTGTCTGAAAAAGCCATCATGAAGATGTGGAAGACCTTGAAAGTGGAAAATCAGAATGTCTTTCCTCATTGCTGGAGAAACAGAATGAGAATGTAGTAGCTACAAAGTCTCCTGCCGTGAAGGGATAATTATAAAACAATCCTTGGGAACATTAACATAAAGCCTCTTACTTTGCCTTAAGTATCACATCAATTGTAATTAGTAAATAATTACCTGCTGTTGCATTAGTTGGCTGCATAAATGCTAGTGACAGTTATGCAGAAGAGCTGTTTGCAGTCAATGGAAAGACATCTCCACGTGGGGCAGAGTTAAACAGAGAGGAAAGTGCTGGGTCACGGCATGGAGGATCCAGAACTGTTCAGCTGTCCTTATGTCTCATCGCTAAAAGAATCCATTCCAAATAAGTGACAGAGTCAAGGGCAAAAATTCCTAAAGCGTACACAGACCTCTCATGTAACCTGTCACTGTCTGATAATGTCATGTCCCTGCAGCAAACTCCTCTACAAACGGTTCTCTGTTGACCCAGCCCTGCTGTCATGCGTGTGGTCTTTTTTTTTTTTTAAAGATTTATTTTATTTTTATTACAAAGTCAGATACACTGAGAGGAGGAGAGACAGAGAGGAAGTGGAGCCGCCGGGATCAGAACCAGCAGCCACATGGGATCAAGGCGAGGACCTTAGCCACTAGGCCACACCGCCGAGCCCCTGTCATGCGTGTGGTCTTGAACGAGGCCCAGTTGGGCTTGAATGAATTCTCCATGACATTCCCGATGTGGCCTGTTCCTTTCTGCTGTTGCCAGAATCAAATTCTGCACTTAATCACCCCTTGTTTTCAGATGACAAAATCTCTCTGTTAGGCTTCAGAAAGCAGGGATTACAAAATGTTCTTATGGTTTTAAGTCCTTGATGGTGACTGGGGAACACGGTCAAGGATTGGATGAAAATTGGGGTAGGTGAGCGGACTAAGCGGAGAATTCCTTTCCAAAAATCTGCCTCTGGACGTCAATGTTCATCACTTAAGAGGATTCTAAGATTTTAAAAATAAAACGAAAAGGAGTGTGGGTTAGATGCATTGGGTCCAAAACTGGATTTTAGATTATGCCTCTTGCTGTGTATAAATAATAACTCAGAGAGAAAATTCAGGGACAAGCGATGTGGTACAACGGTTAAGAAGCCATCTGGGGTGCCTGAATTCCACATTAGAGTGCCTGGGTTTGAATCCTGGCCCTGCTTCCACCGACCTGCTAATGTGCATGCTGGGAGGCAGAGGGTGGTGGCCCAGTTACAGTGTGGGAGACGCAGACAGAGATCCAGGCTCCTGCCTTCAGTCTGGTCCCGTCCTGGCTGGTACAGCCAGCTGGGGGAGTGAACCAGCAGTTGAAACATCTGTTTCTGTCACTCTGCCTTTTAAATATTTTTTTTTTAAAAAATAGGTAACTTGTAAAAAGAAAATTCAACAAGACAGATAGAGCAAAAGTAATTACTACTGACAAGTACAACCATTACCGGAACATCTTAGGGCTATGAATTATGACTTCCAGAATATTGCTGACTGAACTCACCCCACTGTAACAACAAAAGAGGGAGAAAAACATGAGGCTGCCTGCATCCCCTACAGAATACTGATCGGTCAGAGGTTACCACCTTTTAAAAATAGCACTGGGCAGGGGGAAGGAGACAGGTCAGGTGACATAGCACATGAAGCCACTGCCTGTAATGCCGACATTGCAAATGGGTGCTGGTCTGAGCCCCAGCCACTTACCTTCCAATTCAGCTCCCTGCCGCTGGCATAGGAAAGCAGCAGAAGATGGGCCAAGTTCTTGCTACCCTTATGGGAGGGAGACCCACATGGAGTTTTCAGCTCTCTAGCCTTGTCAGCCCTGGTCACTTTGGCTATTTGAGGAGTGAGCCGGTGCCTGAAATCTCTTTCTGTCTTTCCAAATAATCTTTTAAAAAATTAAACATAGGTCCCAGTGCAGTAGCCTAGTGGCTGAAGTCCTCGCCTTGCGTGTGCCAGGATCGCATATGAGTGCCGTTTGTCTCAGCAGCCCCACTTCCCATCCAGCTCCCTGCTTGTGGCTTGGGAAAACAGTAGAGGATGGTCCAGGACCTTAGGACTCTGTATCCATGTGGGAGACCTGGAGGAAGCTCCTGGCTCCTGGCTTTGGATCGGCTCAGCTCCGGGTGTTGCAGCCACTTGGGGAGTGAATTAGTGGACAGCATATCTTTGTCTCTGTCTCTTCTTCTCTCTGTATATCTGACTTGCCAATTAAAAAAATAGGTAAATATTTTTTAAAAGATAAAAATATCTTCTTGAGTATTAAAATATATTCTCACCATCCTTTCTTAGAACATTCCAGATTCTCTGATGGCTCTTGCCCTGATCCAAAGTATCTCTCAGCCACACCGAGGTCTTGAGCAGAAGCAGGAAGTGATCACCCTGATGCTGACGCCACACACTCTGGTTCTCCAGTGGCACAGATACCAACGGCCCGGAAGTCGCCCATTACACCTATGCAGTTTTCCATTAGGTGAAATGCAACCCGTGCCCAGATGACCTGACCACACTGCCGCTGTGGTGGCCTCCTTTGCTCTGTCTCCTCTGCTAGTCACGTTCCACACAAACAGCCCTGGTCTGTTTTATTCACTGCTGGATATTCAGCCACTCACAGAATGACTGATGCAGGATATCAAAGCAGGTGCTTCCCTGGCACTGAGCAGGTACTCCCCTGGTACTGGGTGGAGGCGTCACCGGTGAAATAAGCAGTAAAGTGTCATTGCATTTATAGAAATGTTTGGCCTCAGTGGAGGGGATGGAGGGAATTAAAGGAGTTGCCGTGAGTTATTTTCCTCCTGCAGATGGGTCATGCTTGCATCCTGAGTGGCCAGCAAATATAAAGGTCCATGTGACCTTCTAGGGACGGTTGTGCTTTTGCCACAGGCATAAGGGTTCTAGGTTTTAATTGCCTAGACTTTCCTTCCAAAATCACAGTCAGCCAACAGTGCAGGCTGCAAGCAGGGTGGTTACATCTGTGACACTTGGAGCTGCGCCTAGTCCTGCACCAGTGCAGAGCTACCCGTGCGACCCAATGGAGACAATGGAGCTTCGCTTGCAACATGGAAAAGCGGAGCTGCCTGGAACGGTACCGAGGACAGACCCTCACAACAGACAGAAAGGTCAGCCCAGGGGCGGAAGGTACCTGGGACTGTTTACCAGCCAGAATGGAAGTATTTCAAGATGGTAGCAATTAAAGACACTGTCAGTCAGCTGATTGCCCAGTCCTAAGCACTGCTAGAATTAGTTCCATTCTTGGGTTCGATGTTTGACTCACCTACATCGCATATTGCAGTGCCCGCTTCATGTCCTAGCTATTCCACTTCTCTCTCTTTTTAAAAAAAAATATTTGTTTTTACTGGAAAGGCAGATCTACAGAGAAAAGGAGACACAAAGATCCTCCATCCATTGGTTTACTCCCAAGCGGTCGCAACGGCCAGAGCTGAGCCTATCCGGAGCCAGGAACCAACAGCTTTCTTCTGGGTCTCCCATGGGTGCAGGGTCCCAAGGCTTTGGACCACCCTCTGCTGCTGGCTGAGGCCACAAGCAGGGAGCTGGATGGGAAGTAGGGCAGCTGGGACACAAACCAGTGCCCATGTGGGATCCTGATGCTTGCAAGGGAAAGGATTAACCAACTGAGCCATCCAGCCCAGTTACTCCATTTCTAACTCAATAGTCCTGCAGATGGGCAGCCTGGGAGGCAGCAGTGATGGCTCACGTGCCCGTATCCCTGTCTCCCATGCCACCCAGGAGTTCTAGCCTCCTAGTTTTGGCCAGGCACAGTCCTGGCTGTTGTAAACATGTGAGAAGTAAATCAGCAGATGGGAGACCTTGCCATCTTTCTCTTTAAAATAAAATGAAAGTAAACTTTTTAAAAATTAAAAAATAAAAACTTCTAGGAAATTATGTTTTAAAAGCCTCTTCTTGGAAGCTACCACCTGATGGGATGTCCAGGAAGTGTCCTAAGCAAGGACTTCTGAACATTGTGGTGCTATTGTCAGGGTCTAGCTGGAGGTCTCCTCACTTGCTTGAGTTTTGAGACAGTCTTCCTTCAGCCAGAGTGACACAACTGACCTCATGGTGGCATCAAGGTGACTGCTGTGCCTGGGGATGAGCCTTGCTTTTAGGGACACCACTTCAAAGACCTCAGCAAAGCCACAGTCTCCCCTACTTCTCCCAGCTCTGGCACAGCCAGCCCTGTGGCTGCGCTGTGTGCAACCCAGCAACAAGGGGATCTATGGGACCCAGAGTGAGCAAGCAAGCCCACCCTCTAAACTGAAGTCTTCAGACATACACAGCCTTTCATGGGGGAGGCTTTCAAAAGAAGAAGAAGAAAAAAATCTGACAAATTCCCTGCCCTTTCAACTTCACTTTCTGTTCTCTTTATATCTGTGTTCGGCATTTCCAATTAATCTTGGGCTCAGAGCCCAAGGCAGGGCGCCAGTGGCGCCTGAGCAATGCTAAAGAGCAAACTGATCCAGGGAGACAAATGCCAGTGAGGGACCCCACCGTCAGCAGACAGACACTGTGAGCAGCTCGCCTGTTACCATGAAGCTTGAGAGGCGTGCGCGCGGGTCTCCGCATTGGCACCATCTGCCAATTCCTCGGGAGGACAGAACAAGCCAGCGAGGCATGAAGATTAGATTATGTAACGCTTGAGGATTGCTGTTTGCAAAGAGGAAACAAATGGAACGAATTGATTTGCTTGTCAAAGTCATGTCACTGAAGGAGACCCTGTTCCCTCTTCCCAGAGGACTTCATCAGTCGTGTGTGTGTCTGTGTGTGTGTGTGTGTGTGTGAGAGAGAGAGAGAGAGAGAGAAAGAGAGAATTTCTCAGACTCAAGAAACCCGAGGTCATGATCCATTCCATTCATAAGACCCAGACCAATTTTCAAATCCTCTTCTGAGCCCCTTGCTTGAAAAAGGACTGCTCGGGCTCGGCAGCCTGGCCTAGTGGCTAAGGTCCTCGCCTTGATCCCATATGGCCGCTGGTTCTAATCCCGGCAGCTCCACTTCCTCTCTATCTCTCCTCCTCTCAGTATATCTGACTTTGTAATAAAAATAAAATAAATCTTTAAAAAAAAAAAAAAAAAAAAAAAAAAGAAAAAGGACTGCTCACCCCGCCAGGTGCGGCTCGCTCTCTGGTCTCTCCTCCTCTTCTCTCTCTTCTCTCTCCTTTACCCGCTCTTCTTTGCTCTCCCCTTCTTCCTTCTTTCCTGATCTTCACCACCTCTACCCTGTTCCTGCCCCGTTGGAATAAACCTCCTAAGATACAAAAAAAAAAAAAAAGAAAAAGGACTGCTCAGCTGCTATAGCAAGAATCCCAACGTGGCAGGGAACATAAGTGCCAGTCACAAGACTCAAAGCCTGTCTACTCTGCCTGCACTCCGGCTTCCAGGAAAGCAACCTGCAGGACCCGGATGGTGACATTTTCTACCCGGGACTTTGGTAGGATTGGGATGTGCTCTGCCAAAGACCGTGCACCAGGAAGGAGAACACACGGCATGGCTGGGCTCTCTGCCACCTCTGGGCTCCTGTGTGCTGTGCCCTGCGCAGTACCTCTTACGGAACCCTCAGCTTATCAGAGAAGAAGGCATGAATGAGACTTGGGGCCCTGCTGCCATTGTTCCGCTCCTGAAGGTTTCCCCAGCTCCTTGAGAGACTGAGATGTGAACCCCAGGTCTTCAGCATGTACTCAAAGCCCACTGGAGCAGGCATTCCCCACTCTGCTCTTTCCACAGACCCTGCTCCTCTGTCCCTCTTTGTCCCTGCCGACTGCCTCTGGGTGCTGACCTATATGCACTCCGTCAACCGACTCCCTGGCCCTGTAGCTTTCAAATGGGTTCAGACTGAAGGGCACGGGGAGAGGGAGGAGGGAAGTACTCCCTCTCTTGGCTCCAGATCGCCTTCGGTTGGTGGTTTCTTCTGATAAAAGGTCACCCCTGCTTCTCCAGGCGGCCCTCCCCAGACGACTGTCTCTCCATCACTCTCCCTCCCCTAAACCTTCAGATCTTGGAGAGATACAGGCCCCAGATATTACCAACACCCTGGGCACTGCTTTCCCTAGGCTCTGCCCAAGCGTTTTAAATAATCCTTTTATTAAATTCTCTCATTACTTAATTTCAATGTATATATATATGCAGCTCCTGATATACAAACCACATGTGTCCAGCTTGTTCTGGGCCCTATACCCTCGTTTTTAAAAAGTAGCAGCCTTAATAATACAATCTCCTACTACTTTATGGTAGTTGTTCTCAGTGTTCACCTTTTCCTGAAGCTATAATAACAATGTAAAGATAAAACCTAATTTCTCTTTACAACATAATTGTACAGTGGAGTTTGTATGAGCTAAATATAATACTGAGAACAAGCCTTTTCATGCGATCAGAACTCCTGCTAACAACTGTAATGCAAGAACTCCAAAAATGATGCGTCTGGCTTGATGATAAACAGGAAATATATTGCAGTATTTAAATCAAGCCAGCAAATATTCCAAACATGATGTGGCAAGCAAGATGATGATATTGGGACTGGTGTTGTACCACAGCAGTATAGGCCACTACCTACAGTCCTAGCATCCCCTATGGGTTCAGGTTCAAGTCCCGGCTGCTTCACTTCTAGCCCAGCTCTCTGCTAACACATCTGGGAAAGCAATGGAGAAGCAGCGGAGGATGGCCTAAGTGCCTGGGCCCCTGCACCCAAGCGGGAGACCTGGAAGAAGCTCTTGACTCTTGGTTTGCGCCTGACCTGGCCTTGGCTGTTGCAGCCATCTGGGGTGTGAACCAGCAGATGGTTCTGTGTCTCTGCTCCCTCTGTGATTCTGCCTTTAAAATAAAAGATAAATCTTTTTTTAAAAAAATATTTCATTTTATATACAATTCCATAAGCTCTGGGATTTCCCTTTCCTCCTCCCCAAACCCACCCCCTGCACTGATTTCCCTATATCATTACAATAGTATAGTCCTTCATAAGCAGTCATCAGTCCGTCATTCTGCTATTTAAGCATATCCTGACATTACAGGTATGGACAATGGCAGAGAGTCCAGCATCCAAAAAATAAATCTTTATCTTTGTTTTTAAAAAGCACTCCTAAAAGTTGAAAACAACCTGCATTTCCACAAATCAAGTGGCATGTTGCATGAGGAGCTATTTGACTAACAAGTTTGCAAAATAATCACCTTCTGTCTTTGGAGCCCATCAGATCTTGAAGCACACCTATCCAGTGTCCTTGAAATGACATTTTTCTGTGGTCTGGAGGGAAGGCTCTTCTCCTACACTGCTTCTGGAACAGCAGAAATTGTGGGGTGGAATTTAGAGGAATGATAAGGGACTTGTCAGACCACATAAAAACTAAGGGGCAGTTTGCATCGGTTAGCACTTTTAATCCTGAAAAGAAACACACTCTCCAGGGTAGTCCACCATTCTCTCATTTTCTACTTCTGAAAAGAATATATGTATATAACATGGCAGTTGTAAGATTCAATATCCATTTTTTTCCCCAAAAAACTAGAAAGCAAAGGAAAAGGATGAATCGCAGCTTCAGTGGCTCCCCGTGACTCTGAGGATCGAGTCTGAAATCGCTCACATGCAGTAGGGGCCAGGGCTCAGCCACTGCTTACAACATTGTTATCCCATAGAGTGCCAGTTCAGATCCAGCCTGCTCCACTTCTGATCCAGCTCCCTGCTAATGCACCCGGGAAGACTATGGAAGAAGGCTCAAGTGCTTGGACTCCTGCCACCCCTGAGGGAGACAGGGAGGGAGTTACGGTGACCTGGCTATTACAGCCACTTGAGAAGTGGACCAGCAGATGGAGATCTATCTCTTTCTCTTTGTCACTCTACCTTTCAAATGAATAAATACATTTCTTAAAAAAAAAAAAAAGATAATGTGGGGTCAGCACTACATCATAGCTCAGCAGGCTAAGCCTTCACCCTGTGGCACCAGTAACCCATATGGGTACCAGTTTGTGTCCTGGCTGTTACATTTTCTGATCCAGCTCCCTTCTTAAGGCCTGGGAAAGCAGCAGAGGTTGGCCCAAGTCCTTGGGACCCTGCATCCATGTGGGGGACCCAGAGGGGACTCCTGGCTTCAGATCAGCTTAGTTCTGGCCATTGTGGTCATTTGGGGAGTGAAACAGTAGATGAAAGAACTTCTCTCTTACCCCTCTCTCTGTAAACCTGCCTTTCAAATAAGATTAAATAAGACTTAAAAAAATAGGGCCCAGCATGGTAACCTAGTGGCTAAAGTCCTTGCCTTGCATGTGCCAGGATCCCATATGGGTACCGGTTTATATTCCGGTTGCTCTACTTCCCATCCAGCTTCCTGCTTATGGCTTAGGAAAGCGTGGAGGATGGCTCAAAGCCATGTGACCCTGCAACCACGTGGAAGAGCTAGAGGGAGTTCCTGGTTCCTGGCTTCAGCTCAGCTCAGCTCTGATCATTACGGCCACTTGGGGAGTGATCCAGCGGAAAAGTTAAGTCACCACCTGCGACATCAGCATCCTATATGGGCACCAGTTTGAGACCCAGCTGCTCCACTCCCAATCCAGCTCCCTGATGATGCTCCTGGGAAGCAGTGGAAGATGGCCTGAGTGCCTGGGCCTCTGTGATGCACATGGGAGACACAGATGGAGTTCCTGGCTCCCAACTTCAGATTGGCCCAGCCCCAGGCATTGCAGCTTTTCGGATTGTGAATCAGCAGATGGCAGATCTGTCTCTCTGTCTATCCCTCTCTGTAACTCTGCCTTTCAAATAAACAAATCTAAACACAAACAAAAAAGAGATAAAGATGTAATACATGTGGCATGCCAGATGCCGCTGAGAGCTATGGAGGAAAGTCAAGGAAGGAAATTGAACATGGTGTGTGTTTCATTGCTGTGACTTTAAGTAGAATGGCCAGGGAGGGCCGTGCCAGGAAGCTGACATTTGAGTGACTATCCAGAAAAGCTAAGGGAGGAGAGGATGGCACTGGGTAGGGGAGGAGGGAGGAATCAGAGGCCACCAGGCAGGAGGGGATCCAGTGTGTGGCCACAAGCTGCAAGGAGGCACTGGACTGAGCAGAGGCAGGAGGAGGGCAGCTGGTGTCTTGGCCCTGTAGGTCACTGTCAGGGCACTGCCTTCTGCCCCACATGACCCTAGAAACCGCTAGTGAGCTGGGGTCAGAGAAAGGACAGGATCTGACCAAATCAAACAGACTCACACACCTCCCGATTCACTCATTCATTCCTTCAGGCCTCTTGGTTACTGCCCCACTGCAGATGACCAGACCAAGCATGCACACACACACACACACACACACTCATGCATACATGCAGCGCCTTCCTCTCCTGGCCCTGCAGCTCACGGGGAGCAGCCCCAGGTAGCTGCAGGGCTCAGAGCGGGTGCTAGGAGGCTGTGGGTTATAAATAGCATCTCCTGCGGCAAGAAATCAAGCTGCTGGGTCCGAATGAGTCAGAGGCACAGAGAGCTTCACCCCCCCCCCAAGACTGCAGCATCACTCCCCACCCCACCGACTCATCCGGGGCCCCCTCTCAGTCTTGCTAACCGAAGCTAGGCCTCGCCTTCTGTCTGTGGTGTGTTGGGGTTCCACCCCTTTTCCACTTCTCCCTTCTATATTGTACCAGGATGCCCCGCCAGCCCCTGAGGGGTGTGCCACTGGCTTTGGTAAGCGTGCACAACCCAGGGTCTGCAGCTGGGCTAGTCTGGACTTCAGGCCCAGCTCTGCGCCTGCTGGGCTGTGTGACCTTGAGTGAGTCACCTTATCCCCCTCCCTAACTCCATGCCCGGGAACCTTGCTTTTCTTCCTGTATCATGTGAGGATGGCAGTAACAAAATCTGCTTTGTGGAACTGACCTGAGCAATCAGGTGTAAACCCCACAAAGTACATAGCCCAGGGCTTGGCACATAGTAGCTGCCCACCTAATGAAATGCCAGTGATGACAAATAAGGTAAGGACAGCTTCCCTCGATTCTTCTGGGTATCACCTTGTGCCTGCAGCCTGGACTTCTAACTCACAACACAGCATCTTTAAGTTCTGTAAGTGAGCCAGGTCTGTCATCCCATTTCTTAGTCCGTGTGTTGCTATAGTACCTGATGCTGTGTGACATACAACGGAAGGAAGATCTCTCCCTCTGTCTCTACCTTTCAAGAAAGAAAAGAGAAGGGCTGGCATTCTGGCTTAGCAAGTAAGGCCGTTGCTGTGACACTGGCATTGCATAAAGGCACGGACTTGTGTCCCAGCTGCTCCACTTCCGATTCAATTTCCGGCGAATGGTCTAGAAAAGCAGCAGAAGATGGTCCAAGTCCTTGGGCCCCCTCACCCGCATGGGAGACCCAAGAGAAGCTCTTGGCTCCTGACTTTGGTCTAGCCCAGCCGCAGCTGTTGTGGCCATCTGGGGAAGATATCTTTCTCTCTCTCTCTCTCTCTCTCTCTCTCTCTCTCTCTCTCTCTCATTCTGACTTCAAAATGTGAACCCTAGGGCCCAGCACAATGGCTCAGTGGCTAAATCCTCACCTTGCACACACTGAGATCCCATATGGGCACTGGTTTTTTATCCTGACTGCTCCACTTCCCTCCTGGCTCCCTGCTTGTGGTCTGGATGACCACAAAGCCTTGGGACCCTGTACCCATTACTTCTGATCCAGCTTCCTGTTAATGGACATGGAAAAGCAATGGAAAATGACCCAAGTAACTGGGCCTCTGCCACACATGTTGGGAGAACTGGAAAAAGCTCCTAGCTCCTGGCTCCTAGCTTCAGCCTGGCTCAGTCCTGGCTAATGTGGTCACCTGAGGAGTTGAACCTATGGATGAAAAAGATATCTCTTTCTTTGTAATTCTGATTTTCAAATAAATAAAGAAACCGTCTTTTAAAACAAAGTGTTTGGGCCTGGCGGCGTGGCCTAGTGGCTTAAGTCCTCACCTTGAAAGCCCCAGGATCCCATATGGGCGCCGGTTCTAATCCCGGCAGCTCCACTTCCCATCCAGCTCCCTGCTTGTGGCCTGGGAAAGCAGTCAAGGACTGCCCAATGCATTGGGACCCTGCACCCGCGTTGGAGACCCGGAAGAGGTTCCAGGTTCCCGGCTTCGGATTGGCGCGCACCGGCCGTTGTGGCTCACTTGGGGAGTGAAACATCGGACGGAAGATCTTCCTCTCTGTCTCTCCTCCTCTCTGTATATCTGACTTTGTAATAAAGTAAATAAATCTTTAAAAAAAAAAACAAAGTGTTTGGGGTGGGCATTTGGCCTAGTCATTAAGATACTGGTTAAGACTTCCAGATTCTGTACAGGAGTGCTTGGGCTTGAATTCCAGCTCTGGTAACCCAATTTCAGTTTCCTGCTGATGCAGACTCTGGGAAGCAGCAGGTCACGTTGAGACCTGGCCCGAGTCTGGCCTTAGCCCAGTCCTGGCTATTACAGGTATTCGGTTACTGGTGGGGCTGTCTGCTGTCTGCCTCTCTCTCTCTCTCTTTCTATTCCTCTATCTCTCTCTGCCTCTCAAGTAATTTTTGAACCAAGTTTAAATCAACCAAAAAATGTAAAAACAATTTTACTTCCAATTCTGCTGTCTGGAAAGTCCAAATAGCACAGCAGTGCCTCTGGCATGGGCCCCCCGGCTGTACCACAATATGGTGGATGGCATCACATGCAGGCAACACGCGCTGAGAGTGCAAGAAATCAAGGGTAAGTGTCAGGCTCTCTTTCTAAACACCCATTCTCCTGGCATCCAACCCAGTCCTGAGACAACAAAAGCCCATTCCCACAAAGAAAGCACTAATCTTTCTTCACAGCCCAGCACTTCTTAGTGGCGCCATCTGCCAACACTGCCACATGGTAGGGCCCAAGCCTCAACACGAACATCAGCAGGGACCAACGCCATTCCAACCACACCATCATCCCCCACAGGAAGAATCTACTAACACTCAGAGGGTACTTTGTGACTTGTGCAAGGCCTCTGCCTGAGGGGGCTGGGGGACAGAATCTGATGCTGACGGATAGACAGCAGCACTGGGTACGTGGAGCAGCTGCTGCGTACCTGCCCAGCCCACACCAGACCCACCACGCCACTACATGGTGGGGATGGTGTGGCAAAAGGAGAGAGATGGGGTTTGCAAGGGGGAGCAGGGGCATCCCTTCAGGCTCTTAGAGAGAGAAGCCCTTTGCCTCCCACATTAGCTTTCTTTGGAGTCCTGCAGAGTAAAGCTCCCTATGGAACTATCGGCTCCTGGAAAGGAACTGTGCTCATTTAGTCCCTTCCACACGTTGTACTTGTTGTGCAAGGGCGGAGGTGACGGTAACATCTGGCTTCCCTGACCATCCCCCATCTGTGCTTCTGCAAGGTTGTGGCTCACCAACTTCTGCCCAAACTTCATGTTCCAGGGATGTCCCCTGAAATTCACCTTCTCCCCGCTGTGGGAAGCCTGCTATAAGTGAGGAAAGGGAGACAGGAATTTGGCTCAGCACTCAGTGGCCACCGGGATACCCACATCTCACATCAGAGTGCCAGGGTTCTAGTACTGGCTCTGTTGCTTTTTAAAGACGTTTTAGAGAGAGAAGTCTTGCAGCTGGTGTTATGACACAGTGGCTTAAGCTGCCGCCTGCGCCACTGTATCCCACATGGGTGCTGGTTCACGTCTTGGCTGCTCCACTTCCAATCTGGATCTCTGCAATTATGCCTGGGAAGGCCTGAGTACTTGGGCGCCTGTTACCCCCGCAGGAGACCTGAATGGAGTCCCTGGTGTCTGGCTTCAGCATGGCCCAACCCGGGACACTGCAGGTATTTGGGGAGTGAACAAGTAGATGGAAGATTTATATTTTTCTCTCTGTGTGTTTCTCTCTGTAATTCAGTCTTTTGAAGAAATAAATAAAATCTTAAGAGAGAAAGAAAGATGTTCCATCTGCTGATTCACTTCCCAAATGACTGCAAAAGCCTGAGCCAGGCCAGGCCAAAGTCAGGAGGTAGAAGTTCCATCTGGGTCTCCTGAGTGCTTGGGGTTTCACCACTACCTCTCAGGCACATTAATAGGGAGCTGAATTAGAAACACAGAGCAGCCAGGACTTGATCCGGGCACTCCAATGTGGAATGCAGCATCCCAAGCAGCAGCTTCACTCACTAAACTACAATGCCTGCCCCATTGGGTTCACTTACATCCCAGCTCTTTGTTAATGAGGCAGTGAGTAAATAAAGAAGCATGTCACTAATGTGGAAGAACTAGATTGAGTTCCTAGTGCCTGGTTTCAGCCTGGCGCAACCCTAACTGTTGTATTTGGGAAGCACACCAGTAGATGAAACACGTCTCTCTCGCCTTTTCAAATAAACTGTAGAAAGGGCATGCATCCGTGGGTCACATTTGGACTCCCTCCTGACTACCATTTCCAAGCTGTGACTTCATTTCTCTGCACCTCATTCACTCACCATCCATTTTTATAACGATTTATTTATTTTTATTGTGAAGTCAGATATACAGAGAGGAGGAGAAACAAAGAGGAAGATCTTCCATTTGTTAATTCACTCCCCAAGTGAGCACAATGGCTGGTGCTGAGACGATCCAAAGCCAGGAGCCAGGAGCCTTTTCCAGGTCTCCCATGCAGGTGCAGGATCCCAAGGCTTTGGGCCGTCCTCGACTGCTTCCCAGGCCACAAGTAGGGAGCTGGATGGGAAGCAGGGCTGCTGGGATTAGAACCAGCGCCCACATGGGATCACAGCACCCTGGTGCGTGCAAGCCGAGGAGTTTAACTGTTAGGCTACCGCACCAGGCCCCTCACCGTCCATTTTGTAAACACACTCAAACGTCTGCCAAGAACCAGGTTCTGCCATGGGTCCTCGCTGCTGCGACAGATGAGATGAAGTCTCTGACTTCTGGGGCTTCCTTGAGAGAGGCAGGAAGGTGGATATCCCAGGCAGACTAATCATTTCAGAAGTGACAGATCAGGGAAGAGTCAAAGAAATGGGGTTGGGCCTGGGGCGGGCACGGGCATTCATCACAAGAAAGTGAGGTTTATCCTGAGACCTGAGGGATGTCGAGGGGCTGTCTGCGAGCCCTGGGTGGGGGTACCCAGGCTATGAGAAGCAGATGTCTGCTGTGTGCAGGGGTGGAAGGAGAGAGCGGCGGGGGGGAGAGAGAGCGAGAAGAGGTGAGCAGCTGGGAGGTAGGGGCTCCATCCCAAGGCCCCAGCTGACAGGCGATTCTGACTTGCATTTAGTGAGCAGTTACAGAAACCCAGCGCTGGATTTAACATACAGTAGGCGCTCACTACCTAGTAACTAGGATGACCACGAGCTTTCTCCATCTTCACCCTCCTCCCAGGGACCTAGGTGTCCCCACAGCACCTGCACCCCTCTCTGCTCCTGGCACGGAGAAGCAAGCAGCCATACCCTCCCTTCCTTTCCCCTCCCCTCTTCTCTCCTCCCTTTTCCTCCCCTCCCCACCCTCCTCCAGACCCTCCCACCACAGCCCAGTGATTTTCCTGCCTCTCCGAAGGCGATTTTATTAAACATCTCGAAAAAATATTCTCTCACTCCCTCTCTCTTTATTTATAAAAATCAACTTAACACCCCGCTCCTTTGTTCTATTTGGAAACTAGAACAGCCTGCTTTATATTTAGCTACAACCCTGCTCCTTTCCCCACAGATTCCGGCAGCAGAGCCCGAGGAGCGAGAGGGGCTAACGCCAGGAGCCGGGGACCAGGGGGAAGAGGTGCTGGGGCAAGTGGGGAGGCTTCGGAGGACAGCGGAGACCCCCCAGGTGCCGGCCACTTAGACTAAGCACTCGAAGGTAAGAGGTGAAGGGGCCTAAACAAGACACCGGGGTAGCCACGCTGTCATTGTGCCACTCTGCAATCCCACCCAGACCCGGCTAGACCCAAAAGAAGACAGAACGTGGAGCAGCCTGTCACTGGCCATAACTTGGAGTCAGGCTCGGAGAGGCAGAGTAAGGCAGTCATGAGGGGTGTGGGTGTTCAGATTCCTGTTTCTTCCCTCCCTCTCGCCGAGTGCCCGGGGAGGTGAATATGCTCACATTGGCTCTGGCCACCTGGCAGTGCTTGATACATGACAGTGGTTCTTAGTCACCATAAGCTGAAGGAGACTGCTCAGCTCCTCTGACTCCATGGCTGCTTCCTTCAGGAAGCCTTCCCAGATTAGAACACAACAATTCAGCTGTCAGTACAGGGAAATACCCTGGGACAGGGGACATGAATGAACAGATCAGGCCCTCCTAGGACCCCTGGAATGATCGGAGATGGACATAAATAACTGTCACAACATGCTAAGCTCCAGGGGACTTAGGCCACACTCGCTTACACACAAGCCAATTTGCCTGATAACCAATATATCTGTGCAGCTAAACACAGCACCCTACACACAGGGAGACAGCACAGGATCGTGGATCGTGCTCAGGACTGTATCTGGGAGTTTGGATTGTGGTGTAGTGGGTAGAGCCACTGTCTGTGGCACCAGAATGCCTATGGCCCCTGGTTTGTGTCTCAGCTGCTCCAGTTCCAGTCCAGCTCCCTGCTAATGCACCTGGGAAAGCAGCAGCAGAACTACAACCACGTGGGAGACCCGAAGAATCTCCTGGCTTGTGGATTCGGTTCGGACCAGCTCCAGCCACTGAGGCCATCCGGGGAGATGTAAGACCTTTTTTGTGTCTTTCCTTTTCTCTCTCTGTAATTTTGCCTTTCCAATAAATTTAAATAAATCTAAAAACATTTTAAACAAGAATACATCTGGGTTGGGATGGGCACTGGCCTGGCGATTAAGACACCCATATCCCCCATCAGAATGCGTGGGCATGCACAGTTTCCAATGCTGGCTTCCTGTGAGCGCAGACCCTGGGAGGTAACAGGTGATAACCCAGGTGGATGGATCCCTTAAAAGACCTGCACTAAGTTCTCAGCTCTGACCTCAGCTGACTTCTTAGGCCTTTAGGGAACAGGCCAGTGAGCAGATGCATCTTTGCTTGCTCGCTCTCTGCCTCTCTGAATACACTTTTTAAAAATGAATGTATCTGGGCCCGGCAGCGTGGCCTAGCAGCTAAAGTCCTCGCCTTGAAAACCCCGGATCCCATATGGGCGCTGGTTCTAATCCTGGCAGCTCCACTTCCCATCCAGCTCCCTGCTTGTGGCCTGGGAAAGCAGGAAAGGACCGCCAAAAGCTTTGGGACCCTGCACCCGCGTGGGAGACCCGGAAGAGGTTCCTGGTCCCGGCATCGGATTGGCGTGTACCGGCCCGTTGCTGCTCACTTGGGGAGTGAAACATCGGATGGAAGATCTTCCTCTCTGTCTCTCCTCCTCTGTGTATATCTGGCTTTCCAATAATAATAAAATCTTTTAAAAAAAAAAAAAAGAATGTATCTACCTTCACACCAGAGATGATCTCCCCAAGAAACCATTGAACTTATCTGGACAATAAGATGTTGGACTTTATGCTTGGTAGATGCTTGCAATGAAAGAATCTCAACTGAATTTGAACTGTGGTAAGGCAACAAGGTGGAGGAATCCACCATGGGGGGAGGTTTGGGGAGGGGTGGTGGGAATCCCAGTGCCTATAAAACTGTGTCACATAATGCAATGTAATCAATTTAAAAATTTCATGGAAAATGCATATTATGAAAAAAAACAAATATATCTGGGTAAACAAACCAGGTTATTTGTATACCTACTGATGGAATATCAGTCAGGAATAGGACCAATGTATTAATTTATGTTGTAACAGGGTTGAATCTCAAACACCCAAGGCTGGGGGTGGATGCTGTGGTGCAGCAAATTCAGTGGGACGCCTGCATCTCATATGGGAGTGTGGTTTCACTTCTGATACAGCTCCCTGCTGATGCACCAGGAAGGCTGCTGATGGCCCATGTGCTGGTGCCCCTGCCACCTAACTGGGAGACCTGGACAGAAAGCCTGACTCCTGGCTTCAGCTTGGATTAGCTTTAACTGTTGGCATTTGGGCAGTGAACCCATGGATGGAAGATATTCTCATTTTGTCTGTCTGTCTGTCTCTCTCTCGCTTTGCCTTTCAAATGAACAAATCTTTATAGTGAAAGAAGGCAGACACAAAAGTCATATATTGTATGATTCCGTTTACACAACCTATTTGGACAGGCAAGTCCACAAGGTGGAATGTGGGGGAGAGATAGTTTGGGGCTGGGAGGAGAGGAAAATGGGGAGCCCCTATTTCAGGAGAAGTCGGTTCAGGCTTACTTATGGGAGATGTTCTGGATCCGAGTAGAGCTGGTGCTTGTGCAATGCCATTGAACTGCTCACCTCCAAGTTAACTACTAACATATGATGTGAATTTCACCTCAATCCTTTAAAAAAGATATCCAGGCCTGGCGTGGAAGCCTAGTGGCTAAATCCTTGCCTTGCACATGCCAGGATCCTGCATAGGTGTTAATTCATGTCCTGGCTGCTCCACTTCCCATCAGCTCCCTGCTTGTGGCCTAGGAAGGTAGTAGAGAATGACCCATAGCCTTGGGACCCTGCACCCACAAGGGAGACCCTGAAGAAGCTCCTGGCTCCTGACTTCTGGCTCCTGGCTTCGGATTAGCTCAGCTCTGGGCATTATATTCACTTGGGGTATGAACCAGTGGGCGGATCTTTCTCTCCATCTCTCCTGCTCTTTGTAAATCTCTCTTTCCAATAAAAATATATAAAACCTTCAAAATAAAAAGAAGATATCCAAGTTTACTTCATGATCACATCAATTCACATGAAAAAAAATTTGATAAAATTCACACCCATTCCTGGTGGAAAAAAACAAAAGCAAACACACTGTGTCAGTGCGGGAGCAGAAGAAAATCCCTCCACCTGCTCAAGGCAGCTTCCAAATACCTACAGCTCATATGTTTAATGCTCAACGTATAAGCACTTCAGCACTTTTCCCCCTGAGACTGGGAACAAGGCAAGAGTTTCTGCTCACATTATGTCTGGGAAAGATGGTGTTGGAGGTTCTAGCCAGGAAAACAAGACAAGAACAGCAGTGAAAGGCAAGTTCTTCATTCACACATGACACAAGAGCAGTATGTATGTAGAAAAACCTAAGGAGTATATGATAGAACAAAACTATCAGAGTGGATCACTTAATTTTATTTATTTTAAAGATTTATTTATTTTATTACAAAGTCAGATGTACAGAGAGGAGGAGAAACAGAGAGGAAGATCTTCCATCCAATGATTCACTCCCCAAGTGACTGCAACGGATGGAGCTGAGTCAATCCGAAGCCAGACCCTGCGCCCGCATGGGAAATGTGGAAGAAGCTCCTGGCTCTTGGCTTCAGATTGGCTCGGCTCTGGCTGCTGCAGCCATTTGGGAAGTAACCAGCAGATGGAAGATTTTTCTCTGTCTCTCCTTTTCTCCGCAAATCTGATCTGCCTTTCCAGTAAAAATGAATAAGTCTTTTTAAAATAAATAAATATTAAAAAGATAGAAGCAGAGCAAAGGCCCATAAGCCTAAGACAAGATACTTCATAGCTGGCAGAGAAGCACAAATTAAAATGACAATGAGACACCAGTATACACAAAGCAAAGTGGGTAAAATTCACAAGACTGGTGGTACCAAGTTCTGGCAAGAATATGAAGCAACTGGAGCTCTCTTAGACTGCTAGCAGGAGTATAAAATGGCACAAACTCCACTGGAAAAACTGTGGCAATTTCTTACCTTGTTCAATACACACTTACTATCTGGCCTGGGAGAAGTACCCCTGGCTGTTTTCCTGAGATCAATGAAAAATGTGGGTCTGTACCAAAGATGTGGCCATGAACTCCACAGCAGCCCTACACCGGAAACAATCCAAATGTCACCGAACAGGGAGGTCTAAGGAAATTATGTATAGGACCCGGCAGCGTGGCCTAGCAGCTAAAGTCCTCGCGTTGAACGCCCCGGGATCCCATATGGGCGCCGGTTCTAATCCCGGCAGCTCCACTTCCCATCCAGCTCCCTGCTTGTGGCCTGGGAAAGCAGTGGAGGATGGCCCAAAGCTTTGGGACCCTGCACCCGCGTAGGAGACCCAGAAGAGGTTCCTGGTTCCCGGCTTCGGATAGGCACAGCACCGCCGTTGCGCTCACTTGGGGAGTGAATTAACAAACAGAAGATCTTCCTCTCTGTCTCTCCTCTCTGTATATCTGACTTTGTAACAAAAATAAATAATAATAAAAAAAAGAAATTATGTATACCCCCATATATACCTGGAATACTATTCGGTGATAAGAAAGAGTGACTGATGTAAGTAACAATGTAGATGAACATTGTGAGCATTTTCCTTCAGTAACAGGAGTCAACCACAAAGAAAAAAATAAAATAAAACTGCACTTATGAGCAAAAATCTGTGGAGGGCTGGTGTTGTGATACTGCGGTTAAAGATGTTGCCTGTGACAACAGCATCCTATATGCACGCCAGTTTGTGTCCCAGGTGCTTCAGTTCTGATTCAACCCCCCTGCTAATGGCCTGGGGACAAATCCTGGGACCCCTGGACCCTTGCAGGAAACCCAGATGTGGTTCCTGTTTGTGCCAGTATAGTCTGGTCTGTGCCGCACCTCAACCAGGCCATCTTGAAGTACCCTCAAAGACTAAATTTTAGAGAAGACTAAACAGTCCAATAGCAGAGAGCAGAGCGGCAATTACCTGCAGTAGATCAGGACTACAGAATGCAAAGAGGACTGGGGAAAATTTGGGGGAATGAAGATGCTCTTGTCTCTCCCCTGGATGCCTTATTGTATGTTGAATTATATTCGAATACAATTGAAATATAAGACTTCACCTGGGTTACACCTGCCACACACTTAGCTGTGCACTGTGGAGCAAATTCGTCTACTTGGGGATGTCCCTGCTGTCTCACACGTAAAGTGAGACTAACAATGGCAGACTTACACAGAGGGCTCTGGGTTCTTTCCAACAACTTCACAGTTACTGGCAGGTTTTAAATGAGCTACTTCACTGAGAACTGTATCTGTCAACATCCCAGTGGGTCTACAGGGCTTCCTGTCTCCTAGAATTCAGCTTTTGCCCCATTTCAGCACCACCCCAGCCCCTTCCACATCCATGTACGCTGAGGAGGGCTGACCTGTGTGTTATCAAGAGGATGCCGGGGTAACAATGGCCTGTGGGGTGTTTGAGACAAGGCCCTGCATCCCAGGGAAGCCTCTGTGATTGGATCCCTCTTCAGCAACCACATTACAAAGACACTCAGGCAGCACTGTGGAGAAGTATGGATGCCAAGGCTTGAGGTCTCTGCCTTTACCAGCACCGCCGCCAGCCTGCAAATGGGCCAACTGGATCTTTCAGCCCCATACCAGACTTTAGGTGGCTGGCTGACATCTCTTAAAAAAAAAATTGATCTATTTGGTTCTAGTGCAATGACCCAATTAGTTAATTCTTCCCCTTCAAGCACCCATATCCCGTATGTGTGCTGGTTCATATCCTGGCTGCTCCATTTCCCTTCCAGCTCTCTGCTTGAAGTCTGGGAAAGCAGTTGAGGATGGCCCAAAGCCATGGGACCCTGCACTCACATGGGAGACTCAGAAGAAGTTCTTGGCTTTGGATCAGCTCAGTTCTAGTCATTGTGACCATTTAGGAAATGAATCAGCAGACTGAAGATCTTTCTCTCTGTCTCTCCTTCTCTCTGTAAATCTTCCCTTGCAATAAATAAACCTTTAATAAATAAATAAAACTGATTTGAGAGGAAGAGGGAGGGGGTATTCTAACAGCTGTGGGCTCACTCCCCAGATCCCTACAGCAGCTAAGGCAAAGTCAGACCAAAGCTCATAGCTAGGAATCCAATTCAGTCTCCCACGTGGACAGTAGGAACTCAAGGATTTGAGCTGTCACCACTGCCTCCCAGGGTCTGCATTAGCAGAAAGCCAGAGGCAGGAGCAGAGCTGAGAGTCCAACCCAGTTATTCAGATGTGGGTCAGGGAAACTTAATCCTAGGCCACATCTTGACTACGACCTCATAAGCCACCCAGAGCCTCTCAGCTCAACTGCCCCCAGTGCCTGACTCACAGAAACAGCATAAGGTGATGATATTAGGTTTGAGTGCTTAAAATCTGAAATGTTAGAAATTGAAATGTTTCAGACTTTAGGTGGAGTTGGTATGGATGGAGGACTTAGAATATCTTCATGTACTCAATGAGATATCTTAGAAACAGGAGCCACACAAAATTCACTTAGGTTTCATGGACACAGTAGAAACATAGACTGGAGGTAACTTTACAGGCTCTTTTTAGTGTGCTGGCATTTACTGAATTATTTGAAAGGCAGAGAGAGAGAGAAATCCTTCATCTCCTGGTTCACTCCCCAGATGCCTGCAACAGTTGAGGCTGGGCGAGGACAAAGGCAGGAACTTGGAACTCCATCGGTGTCTCCCAACTGAATGGCAGCGACCCAAGTACTGGAGGCATCCTCAGCTGCCTCCCAGATTGTGCGTTTAGGAGGAAGCTGATCTGAAGTGGAGCCGGGACTCCGATCAGGCACCCTGCTCCAAACCACTGCACCAAACAGCTGTCCTCCCTTCTCCATTCTTACTGGTAAGCTGCTTGATTCCTGTCTGTTTCCACCTGCTCTGTGCCCACCAGGCTGCCCTCAGACTGCGCCAGCAGTCAGACTGCTGCTCAGACTCAGCAGTCTTGCCTCTCCTCTGGCTTCTTCACAGGTTTGGCCAAGGCGGGGCCCCGGAGGACAAGCAAGGGAGAGCAGGTGCTCTGCTTCCTCTCCTCCTGCTTGCAGGGCACTCCAGGCCCCCATCACCCATGATCCGAAGGTACAGCTTCCTCCAAGTACCCAAGTACTCTCTCCAGTACCCGTTCTGGGCAGGCTAACTGCTGCCTGCCTTTAGGGAAGACCCAGGTCCCACCGTGAGCAGCTAATCCCTGAGCAGTGCAATCCGCTAGCCCTTGTGATTCCTCTACGCCCTGCCCACACTCAGAGGAGCCTGCCATCTGTTTTCTTTTTGGTCTCTCCCGCCTTCCCACTCACCGTAGAGAAGGAAGCAGCAACGCAAAGAGGAACAGAGAGTTAACTCGGGAGCAAATGGGGAACCAGCAGAGGCGGCCCAGAGGGCGCTCTGCAGTCTCCAAAGAGTCTTGCTGAATGTCGGAGTGAATGAGTCAATGAATGAGTGAGGCCCCACCTGTCCCACCTCTCTGAAGCCAACAGCAGCTCAGCAGATTAGCCATGTCAGTTTGGCACTAGCGACCAGTGAGTGATGCAGCCCAGGTACAGAAGCTTCTAGAAATCTTGCATTAAAAAAAAAATTCACCCACAGCCAGGGACACCCCGGAAGGAGCCTTAGCCTCGGTGAGTTATTTTTGAAAAGCGAGCCAGGCCTGCGGGCGGCCCTGGCAGAGCTGGAAGCTGGGAGCGCCAGGAGCAGAGAGAGAACAGACAGCTACGGGCGGAGCCCACGTCCAGGCCCCGTGACGTCAGCCCCACGCACAGTGACGTAACTCGGTGGAAAGGACGAGGCGTCCTGCGTCCCCCTGGGAGATTTTTCAGAGGCTGGTAAGCTCCCCAGAACCTGAAATGTGTCCCTGGGCATGCCTAAGCACCCCCTCCCAGGGCTGAGTGTCACTGGGGCTCCACATTCCCCCAGGGAGGAAGACCGGGAACATTGGACAAAAATATTGGCGTCCAAATGGTGGCTGAGGTTTGGCACAAGTCTAAGAAAATCCTAAAGGTGGAGGGAAGGCTATGGTCGTCCCTCCCAGGCAACAGTTAATATTGTCCCAGTTAGTAGGAAGGCAGGAGCGACCGGGTCAGGAGTAGGTGTCTCCCACAGAACAGGGGCCACCGCTGTGGCTGGGACTAGAACTGGAGGTGCCCCAAACCCGAGAACTGGGATACATTTAAAGTAGTGTAAGGAAGAGGTGTTTGCGACCAGGCACGGGGATCATAGGCAGCTGGAGGTAGCCATCAAGACCCTAAAATAGCTCATGCTTCTGTTGAGAAACTGGGAACTAACCGAGGTGGCAAATACTCCCAACACCAGAACAGGGAGGTGCTGCTGGGCCTGGGTCTCTACAGGCAGGCAGTGGCTGCAAGGAAAATTAGCAGGAGATGGGGTCCACTGCCACACTGAGCCTGGGAAGCCAGGGTTTCCTGGGACCTCAGTCCGAGGAGTACTAACAGCTTAGAACTATTGAATGCCCACTGTATGCCCAGAGCTGTATGTAACATATGGCTAAGCAGGCATGCCATGAAATCAGCCAGCATGGGGGTGAATCCCTCCGTAGCAGGGTGGGACCCTGTACAAGTCACTCTCAGCTCAGCTTCTTTACCTGAACAGTGGGGGAGACAATTCCTGATGGGTGTGGGAAGTGGGGGACAAAGGAGCTGGAGGCTCAGAGAGACCAAGGGCATGTAGGGCATCCACTTGATAAATGAGCGGAAGCCACAAGATTCCTGCGGGCAGGTCCCCTCACCCACAGCCTCTCAGAGCTCCTTACAAGGAGGCTGACTCCCTGTGGACAATGGACACAGTCCAAGGAGTGGAACCCATGGAGCTGGCCTTGGATAGCTGTGGGATCTTGGGCAACTCCTCCTCCTCCTTTCCAGACCTCAGGAACTTGTTCTGCCCAGCTGCAGAACAAGGGGTGGCAAATGAGGTGAGGCTAGTGTTGGGGAGTCAGGATTCTCGCTCCCAGGCTCGTCTGCATCTGGGAGGTACAGATAGTAGTGAGAGACAGGCACAGCAGAAGAGGGCCAATCTGGCCCACCCTTCCCTGGAGAATGTCAGGTGGGCAACACAAAAGCCAATGTCAAGAAATGCGAGCCAGTATGGCCTGTGTGGGAACACAAGGACAGCCACCTCACCATCTGGCATGTTCACTCATTCAGTTATCCTACCACTGCTGATGACCATGTGGCAGACCCTGTCATGCCCACAGGAGACACAGCACTTAATGAAACAGAACTCGGGCGGGCGTCTGACCTAACTGTCAAGATGCCCATTTAGGATGTCCACTTCCTATGTCCAGGTAGCTAATCTCCAGCCCCAGCTTCTGATTCCAGCTCCCTGTTCACGCAGACCCTGGACACAGCCAGTAAGGCCTCAGGTATCTGGGCTCCTGCCACACTCACTCATGGGAGATTCAGATTGAATTTCCCAATCCTGGTTCCATTCCTGGCTGGCAGCTGGGGGGAAGTGAACTAGCGGATGGGAGCTTGCTCTCTCAGGCAAAGCAAAGAAAATAAATAAGACCATCATCACTTCCGAGAGGCTTATAATGCGACACTGTGACTGGGGAAAAGAAGCCAACCACCAGGACGATTTCAGAAGCGCTACACACTATGGAAATAAAAGCAAATATTTATAAAGTGCCTCTTCTGCCAGTGCTGCTCACAGATGCTAAATGATTTCATCCTCATGACAGCCCTGTGCTGTTATGGTTACCTCTACTTCACAGTGGGAGACACAAGTGCAGAGAGGTTAAGTCACATGCCCGTTGTCCTACAGCTAACAAGCAGCCAGCGGCAGAGTACCCTGGCCGTCAGGCTCCATCACACTGGCCTCTAGGGGGAGCTCTAAGCAGGGCAAATTGTCCGAGGAAGAACCCTCAAGGGGGTGGCCTCTGAGCACAGAGGTGGTGAGCCAGGGGCATTCCAGGAGGCATAAGGTTCCAGATGAAGCAAACATGGAGTCCAAAGGCCCTGAGGCAGGCCATGGCTTGACAAGTTGGGAGGAGAGCAAAGGAAGCAACTTCCAGCAGTGCAGAGTATGGAGCAAGTGAGAGGAGTGCCCAGAGCAGACACTCCGGGATGGGCAGGAACCATGCTGGTCCTCCAGGGACATCCTGGATCCACCCTGCAATTCCGGGGGATACATAAGAAAAGTATGGTGCCATCCAGTGCCCGCAGCAGGGCATGGGCAAAATGGAGCTTGCCCAGCATCTACAGCAAAAAAAAAAAAAAAAAAAAAGGCCCGTCCTGGGCCACACCCCAGTGGGCCACTTGTTCTCTGGCAATGCCCCTTGGCAGCTGACACAAGAGGACTGAAGTCCTTCCTCCCTCTTCACTCTGAATCCACACCATCCCTGGCCTTGACACAAATGAGGGTTCCCACCAATACCACCCCACCTGCTTGGTTCCCCCTGCTGCGCTGGGGTGCCTAGATCCTGCTTGTTGCCACCCCAGGGCCCGACTCCAGGGCTAGTCCAAGGAGGCAGAGCCCACCTTCCTTCCCCTGTGGATTACACTGCTCCTGGGACTGCCTTGGAGCACAGGAAGCAACACAGTAACATCCTAGGACAAGTAACGACGGAGGCCAGCCACTCAGGCAAGGTGAGGCAGAGTCTGCTCCTTGCCAGCCAGCTGCCATGCACAAGGCCGAGCGCCCCAGACAAGGCATGAGGAGGTGCCCTGAGGCCTTCCAGCTCACAGCCAGCACTGACAAGCAGACTGTCCAGGCCTCCCGGTGCCTCCGCTGGCCACCCTACTGAGATACATCACACGAAATACAACTGCCCTCTTACCCTAGTGTTGTGAGAAAACAGTAAACTGCTGCTTTAAGTCCAGGTCTTGGAACTATGTGTTATGCAACAAGTCATAACCAACTCTACTGGAGAAAACTTCCATGACAGCGTCCAGGTCTCCCATTCTCCCTGTACTCCTGTCCCCTCCACCGCAGTCCAAGTCTCTTTCCCCTTCTAGGTGGTCACTGCCTCACTGGGCTCACCCCTGCCTGCGGTCCCCGTCCCGAGTTCCACCTTCCCTTAGAGCCAGAGGGAGCCCATCTTCCCCCTACCACAACACACTTCTGGAACTGCCCCTCTCCTTAGCATAAGCTGCTGCCTGTACCTAGGGCATTCTTTGTTCCTTCCTCTCCCTTTTCCTCCTCTGGGCCTCAGCTCAGATACCACCAGCTCCAGAAAGCCCTCCCTGACTTCCTGGGCTGAGTTGGGTTCCTCCTCTGGGCACCCATGTGCCCCATTTCTTACCCCCATCACAGTCACAGTCCCTGGGGCTGCTCGTGCCTTTTTTAGCAATCTGGAGGGCTTACCACATCATGTGCAAAGTCTTCTTGGTGTTCTCAGGCCCCAGCGCAGGGTGCTTAAGGAAAGGCCAGAGGAAGTGGAGGTGAGAATACTGACTCAGAGCTGCATATCATCTCACATTTCTTTGGGACCAGGTACAGTAGTGAGATGGGGCTATGGACTGGCCTGCCCAGCCACTCTGCTTCCTAAAGGGTCCTGGTCACTGCAGGGGCCTGGAAAAGAAGTCAGGGAGGGACTGCTGGGGACAGTGGATCCTCTCTTTCATATCCCCAGAACTTCTTCCCAACCCGACCGTAACAACTCGGCTGCTTGTCCATCTCCTCAGTGAAGCAGGCGGTGCAGTGCTTACCTGCAAGGACTTCATAGGAAGACAGACCGAGTCTCAGATCTGGGCTCTGCTACCTCGTGGCTGTGTTGAACACAGGATGGACTGTTCCTCATTGATCCTACTTCTCTTATCGGGATAAGAGCCCCCTCAGAGGATCACATAAGATAACGCTGTAAAAACCACTTGACAGAATGGTCAGCACCTGCCAGCTCCCTGAGACGTCAGCTGAGTTTCCTCTGGTTGCATCATGAGCTACTGTTGATCTGGGCCTAGCACCGTGCCTGACGTAGAGCAGGTGCATAGCCACAGTGCCTTAGGAAAGAACATGAGGAATCTGGTGAGAAAACAGAAACAAGTACTCACTCACTAAAGCAGGTGGGTGTGATTACTTGGGCCCATTTCACGGGTGATGAAGTTGAGGCCCAGGGCTTGCAGGATTGAGATCGTGATGGAGACTGAATGTCAACCAGGCAGGCTGTCTTTGAATCGTCAGCTGTCCGCCTGTGCTGCCTCTCAAAGTCCCCAGTCTTCCATCGGCTTGGCTTCTACCCAGCTGCTGTATGGTCCCAAGCACGGGACCCTCTCTCTGAGACTCAGTTTCCCCTGCCAAAAGAGGAGTTAGTGTTAAAGGGCATTACTGATGGTCTAACGATTTGGGCCTGGGCTGGGGTGAGGTCGGCCCTCGCGGGGGAACATGGGCTGGACTGTCAGGGGTAGGTAGCACAGGGCCAGCTGCACCTTCTCCTCCATACTGGGGAGGGGGTGGTGGTGGTGTCTGGCCTCTGCCTGTTCCAAGCCTCCCCCAAAGGCCCCTGAGGGAGGCTGAGGCAGCCTCCTCCAGATGCCTATTCCTGTCCCTGGCCTAGCGCCGTGCTGGGGAAGCGACAGCTATTTTGAGGCCCTTCTCGCTCCAAGCGTGAGCGGTGGGAAGACGCTGGGAACATCCCGAACTGGGAGGCTGCCCGTGGCATCACACACCCTTGGCCTGGCTCAGGGCCATGCCAGTCCTGTGCCTCCACCTCTTTCTAGCTCTGGCAGCGTGGTGGGCTCTGTTCCCAGTCTCCAGGCTGCAGGTACCTCAGGACAGCCGAAAGCAGCAGAAGATGGCCCAGGTGCTTGGGTCCCTGACATCCACCTGGGAGACCCAGAAGAAAATCCTGGCTTCAATCCAGCCCAGCCCTGGCCAGTACAGCATCTGAGAGAACTAGCATATGAAAAATTCCTCTGTCTCTCCCTCTAATTTTGCCTTTCAAATAAATAAATAAATAAATACATCTAAAAAAAAAAAATTAAAGAGGAAACACAGAACGCCTGAGCCAAATTTCGCCTGTTCTTGTAGCTAAGCAAAACTTTGGCCAGTTGCTTATTCTTTCTGGCCCTTAGTTTCCTCATCTGTGAGATGGGGTTAATCAAACCAAGCATCAAGATTGCGTGTTGGCTCAGGTAACTAATCCTCCATGTCCAAGAGCTGGGATCCCATATGGGCACTAGTTCTAGTCCCGGCGGCCCAGCTTCCCATCCAGCTCCTGCTTGTGGCCTGGGAAAGCAGTAGACGATGACCCAAAAAGCTTTAGGACCCTGCACCCGCGTGGGAGACCCAGGAGAGGCTCCTGGCTCCTGGCTCCTGGCTTTGGATCGGTGCAGCTCCAGCCACTGTGACCATTTAGGGAGCGAGCCAGCAGATCAAAGATTTTTCTGTGTATCTGTCCTTTTCTCTGTAAATCTTGCATTCAGATAAAATTAAATAAATCTTTTTTAAAAAGATTTTTTTTTTATTGGAAAGCCGGATATACAGAGGAGAGGAGAGACAGAGAGGAAGATCTTCCGTCCAATGGTTCACTCCCCAAGCAGCCACAATGGCTGGAGCTGAGCCAACCCGAAGCCAGGAGCCAGGAACTTCCTCCAGATCTCCCACGCGGGTGCAATGTCCCAAAGCTTTGGGCCATCCTTGAATGCATTCCGAGGTCATAGGCAGAGAGCTGGTTGGGAAGCTGGGCAGCTGGGATTAGAACTGGTGCCCATATGGGATCCCAGCACGCTTAAGGCAAGAACCTTAACCACTACACTATCATGCCAGGTCCAAATAAATCTTTTTTTTTTTTTTTAATCTCTGAGCCAATGGAACTGTATCATGAAAAATTACAATAACTTTTAAAAATTGTTTTAAGTTTTATTTTTTTAAGGGAAAGTCAGATATACAGAGAGGAGGAGAAACAGAGAGGAAGGTCTTCCATCCAATGATTCACTCCCCAAGTGGCTGCAGTGGCCAGAGCTGAGCCAATCTGAAGCCAGGAGCCAGGAGCTTCTTCCAGGTCTCCCACATGGGTGCAGGGCCCAAGGCTCTCAATTGCTTTCCCAGGCCACAAACAGGAAACTGGATAAGAAGCTGAGCCTCCAGGATACGAACTGGTGCCCGTATGGAATCCTGGCATGTGCAAGGCAAGGACTTAGCCACTAGGCTACCGCACAGGACCCTTAAAATATAACTTTAAAAAAAAAAGTACCTTCTTTACAGGGCAATTGTAAAGAGCAAACAAGTCCATCTGTGCAATGTTTAGAAATTCCGGGGCCCGTCCCGGTGGCCTAGCGGCTAAGGTCCTCGCCTTGAACATGCTGGGATCCCATATGGACGCCGGCTCTAATCCCGACGGCTCCACTTCCCATCCAGCTCCCTGCTTGTGGCCTGGGAAAGCAGTGGAGGACGGCCCAAAGCCTTGGGATCCTGCACCTGCTTGGGAGACCTGGAGGAAGTTCCTGGCTCCTGGCTTCAGATCAGCTCAGCTCTGGCCGTTGCGGTCACTTAGGGGTGAACCATTGGACGGAAGATCTTCCTCTCTGTCTCTCCTCTCTGTATATCTGACTTTGCAATGAAAAATAAATAAATCTGAAAAAAAAAAAGAAATTCCATGTAACACACATAGGGGGATTCTTTCCCAGACACAAGACCACCTCTTGTTGTCAGCAACAATGCTACATGAGAACAGCCTCATTTATTGTCACTCAGCCTAAGTACCAAGAACCTCTAGGGGGTAAATTCCTGCTCGAGAAATCACTGGGTAACAGTCGTGACCTTAGAATTCCTGTTGATTTTTCTTTTTTAGATTTATTTATATTTAATGAAAAGGCAGAATTACAGAGAAAAGGAGAGACAAAGAGCTTCCATCCACTGGTCCACTCCCCAAATGACAGCAATGACTGGAGCTGAGCCAATCCAAAGCCAGGAGCCAGGAGGCAGTGATATGCGGGTGCAGGGTCCCAAGCTTTGGGCTGTCCTTGACTGCTTTCCCAGGCCACAAGCAGGGAGCTGGATGGGAAGTGGAGCTGCAGGGATTAGAACCGGCGCCCACATGGGATCCCGGTGCGTGCAAAACAAAGACTTCAGGCATTACATTAGTTTGCTGCACTCAGCTGCCTCAGTTGATTTTTTGGTATGAGCCTATCCTCCCCAGGGTGTGGCGTCTGGCACACGGCGATGGCCCAATAAATGGCAGCCCAGGAGATGAGGATGCAGCTAGAACAAAGGCCTGCCTGGAGCCCTCCCTAGAAGGTCCAGGAGCCACACTAACCGAAGGTTGTAACGGCCACCCCTCCCAAAACGACCTCCTCCAAGGGAACATTCCAGATCTCCAAGCTGTGGAATGGGTTGTTCCAGCTGGAAGGACCTGACCCAAGCTCATGTGTCAGTGTCCTGTTGGGTAACAGCCGAGATGGGGCTTTCCTAAGCAAGCTCAAAGGGAGCTTGCCCCAGCCCCAGCCCTGCCTCCCATTCAGCTGATCATCTAGCTCAGGCTCTACTCTAGTGCAAAGAGCCAGAAGAACAGTTGCTGGCAGCAGGTGGTGAGCTTAGCAGTTTAGATGCCACATACCTTGAGACAGATACTGTGGCACTGTGGGTAAGACCACTGCCTGTGAGGCCCAGCATAGTAGCCTAGTGGCTAAAGCCCTTGTCTTGAACGCACTGGGATCCCATATGAGCGCTGGTTTGTGTCCTGGTGGCTCCGCTTCCCATCCAGCTCCCTGCTAGTGGCATGGAAAGCAGTCCAGGACTACCCAAAGCCTTGGGACCCTGCACCAGCGTGGGAGATCTGGAAGAAACTCCTTACTCCTGGCTTCAGATTAGCTCAGCTCTGGCTGTGTGTTGCAGCTGCTTGGGAAGTGAATCAGCAGATGGAAGATCTTCCCCTCTGTCTCTCCTCTCTGTTTATCTGTTGTTCCAATATTAATATTAATTATAACATCACTGCTTATGGCACCAGCATCCCATATGGGTGCTGGTTCTAGTCCCAGTCGTTCCAGTTCTGATCCAGTTTCTTGTTTATGGCATGGGAAAGCAGCGAAGGATGGCTAGAATCCTTGGGTCCCTACACATATATGGGAGACCCTCAAGAAGCTCTAGGCTCCTGCTATCAGTCTGGTCCAGCCCTGGCCAGTACAGCTATTGGAATGTAAACCAGCAGATGGAAGATCTTCATCTCTCTCTGTCTCTCTCTCTGACTTTACCCGTCTGACTTGGGAAAAAAAAAAGCTGCTGGCTCCCAGCTTCAGACTGGCCCAACTCTAGCTATAATGGCCATTTGAAGAGTGAACCAGGGGATGGAAAACCTTCTCTATTAAAAAAAAAAAAATCTGACTTTCAAATAGAAATAAATCCTTCAAAAATAATCAATTTCTAAAATTTAAAGAATAGGCCCTTGTCATAACAATAGTAACAGTCACTTTCCCATTGGTCCAAGGACACCGTCCAGGGTGAGACAGCCTGGGTTCAGCGTGCATCCTGAGGTGACCTCATGTCCGTTTTCTGAGCCCCCCAAATCCCCTGGCATGTCCAGCGGGGTTATCACGGCTCTGCGGTAGGCCGGCGGGGAGAAAAGCGGGCTAGGGCGTTCGGGGTGCAGGCATCACCGGAGCACAGCCCGTCGAGGCCCCGGGAGGACACTGCCGCCCCTCCACGCCTCCTCGGGCGGATTTTCCCCACGGCCTCCCGCGCCGCGCAGCGGGGACCCCGGTGATTGCCAGCAGCCGCCGGCCTCATTAGGAGACGTGTAATTAGCGGCTGGCGCGGGGTAATTGCCACGGGGAGCTGCCGAGGCGCCTCCCCGCACGGCTCCCACTCTCGAAGGCGGGGAGGCGGGCTGGACCTGCTGGGAGACTGTGCCGGGGCGAAGGAACCAATCATTCATTCGCAACAGCGATTCCTCCGCACTCCCTGTGCCAGGCGCGGTGCCTAAGGAACTCTGCTTGTAGTTCATTTTCTAGTAATTTCCGTCTACACTGTGAGCGCGACGTTGGTGCGGGCTAAACAACTTGACGGGGAGAAACTTGCAGGCGTGTTTAGAGGCGGGGCCCGCTCTCTGCCCGCACTGCGGGCCTCTGGCGCCCTCTGCGGGCCACACGGAGACATTGCGGAGCAAGCGGTCCCGCTGCAGGGGCAAGGTACACACCTCCACCCTCCCTTTCCCTCCTTTTGGCCAGTGGACAAGAGAGCCGGATGAGAAAATCCAGAGCCCATTCTAGACTTCGCCAAAATGGACTATAATATATGCAATTCCCCTCATGGACCTCATAGGCCCAGCCAAGGCCGTAACTCTACAAATAGCCTTGGATAGGTAGAACTGACCCCGTTTTAAGGCGTATCAAAGCATTGAGTCTATGAGAAGATCTAACCATTAACCACACATCCATCCAGAGGATATTGCTAGTCCATGTTGTGGTGGATAAAGACACCCCTGGCAACGCTGGCATCTCATATGGATGCCTGTTTGAATCCTGGCTGCTCCACTTCCCATCCAACTCCCTGCTAATAGTCTGCGAGAGAAACAGAACACACCCGAGCGCTTGGGCCCCTGCAGCCACATGGGAAACCCAGAAGAAGCGGGGCTGTCCCAGACCTGGCCGCTGTGGGCATGTGGGGAGTGAAACAGTGGATGGAAGATCTTTCTCTCTGTGTCTGTCTCTATCATACGAATGAATCTTAAGAAAAGAAACTGACCAATTGCATAGCTGACAAAATGGCATCCTAGCAGATAATAGGAAAAAGATAAAGAGGGACAAATGTTACACCTACTGAACTGAGTAACTTAGCCCTGAGGGAAGGAAGGCTGTAAGAGATTTCCATGAAGGACTTCTATCCTGATGGAATCGGAACAGTGGCTATTTCCAGCAAGCGTTTGGAGGGCTCAGGGAACCTTCTGAGGTTCTGCAAATGCTTTCTCGCCCTGGGTGATGGTTATACAAGCCACTAAAAAGTCACTAAGGGGTACACTTATGCACATGGATGTTATGCATCTTATACTGCAGTAAGAATAAAAATTCAGGAACAGGTCTTGTGCCATATGGATAAAGCCACAGCCTGCGACATCCATATCCCATATGAGCACTCGTTCTAGTCCTGGCTGCTCCATTCCCAATCCATTTCCTTGGAATGACCTAGGAAAACCGGTGGGAGACAGCCCAAGCGTCGGGGCTCTGCTACCACCGCCACCCCCGTGCGAGGCCCAGAAGAAGCTCCTTGCTCCTGCCTGGCACAGCCCTGGCTATGGTGGCCCCTGGGGAGGGAATCAGTGAGCAGGTCAGCCTTTTTCTGTATCTTCCTCTAGCTCTTTCTGTCTGACTTTTTTAAAAAGATGATTTTCATTGGAAAGTCAGATATACAGAGAAGAAGCTCTTCTGTCTGCTTATTCACTCCCCAAGTGGCCCCAACGGCCAGAGCTGAGCCGATCTGAAGCCAAGAGCCCAGAGCCGCCTCTCGGTCTCCCATTCAGGTGCAGGGGCCGAAGGCTTTGGGCCGTCCTCGACTGCTTTCCCAGGCCACAAGCAGGGGGCTGCCAGGATACAAACTGGTGCCCATATGGGATCCTGGCACATGCAAGGTAAGGACTCTAGCCACTAGGCTAGTGTGCCATTCCCTGAAGTCTGACTTTCAAACAGATAACTTTTTTAAGATTTGTTTATTTTACTGGAAAGTCAGATTTACAGAGAGGAGGGACAAAGAGAAAGATCTTGAGTCGACCTGAAGCCAGGAGCCAGGAGCCTCTTCCATGTCTCCCACACGGGTCCCAAGGCTTTGAGCCATCCCCCACTGCCTTCCCAGACCACTACTGGAAGTGAGTGGGATGGAAAGCAGAATAGCCAGGACACAAACCAGCACCCATATGAGATCCCAGCGCATGCAAGGTGAGGACTTTGGCTACTAGGCTACTGCACCAGGCCCAGACAAAAATTTGTTTAGTTAAAAGATATTCAAGTGAAAAGGAAAAAGTGCTAGACAGTATGACCCTTTATTCTTACTAAAAGGAAAAACATTTACCATAGGGAACAATTCACAGAAGCTGTTCTCTTTCACATTCTTAAATTACTGAGAATCTGAAAGCATTTTGTTTGTTGTGGGTGATAACTATCAATGTTCACTGTAAAGATTTAAAAAAAAAAAGCGTTTAGAGCTTAGCACGGTAGCCTAGCAGCTAAAGTTCTCACCTTGTTCGTGCCAGGATTCCATACGGGCACTAGTTCTAATCCCAGCCGCCCTGCTTCCCATCCAGCTCCCTGCCTGCAGCCTGAGAAAGCAGCAGAGGATGGCCCAAAACCTCAGGACCCTGCACCCACGTGGGAGACCCAGAAGAGGCTCCTGGCTCCTGGCTTCATGTTGGCTCAGCTCTGGCCATTGTGGCTACTTGGGGAGTGAATTAGCAGACAGAAGATCCTCCTTTCTGTCTCTCCTTCTCTCTATATATCTGCCTTTTCAATAAAAATAATAAATCTTTTTTAAAACGTTTATGGCATTTCATAGCACCTGTCACGTAACTTCTGGAAAACTTGACTCTGAGGAGATGAAAAAGGCAAAGAGCATCTTACTATCATTATCGATATGATTATCCCCACTAATTCCAGCAGTGCCTGGCTGGGTCGGGATTCCAGGCGGCCGACCAACGAACGGGATGGAAGAACTACACTGGGTAACAGCTACTCTCAGCACCGCTTTTACAGCATGTTTTCACTGACTTCTTTATGTTTCCCTGTTCGTGTGTTTTTCTCCTTTTAATGGAAAGTACAATGACCACAGACTGTTTCTGTAAACAGAAGAAAGCTGAGAGAACACGTTCGGGCTTTCAGGCCCAAGTCAGAGCTCTAACCTGAGAGGCGCGCCCGGCGCCCTCGTGAGGCCGGGGAGGCGCAGACGCGGCCGGCCCCTCAGGTCCTCCGCGGCCCCTCAGGTCCTCCGGGGCCCCTCAGGTCCTCTGCGGCCAGGAGCCGTCGTGAGGCCGGGGAGGTGCAGACGCGGCCGGCCCCTCAGGTCCTCCGGGGCCAGGCGAGTTCCGTCCAGGCGTAGAAGTCCCTAACCCTCTCCCCCGCCAGCCCGACTACGGCGCGGCCGAAAGCACGCAGGCGCGCCGCCAAGTGCCGGCGGAGGCGGAGCTTGAGGGAGATTGACACGGAGCTCGGCCTCTCAGCTTTCTGGCTCCGCCCTCCTCTCCTAGTTCCCTCTCCGAGTGGCTGCTCGGTGATGAAAGCCAACTTCCCCTGGGCGGCGGGGCGCACCAACATCCGGCGAGCTTGTGGGTGAAGAAACCATGGTGCGGTTCAAGCACAGGTAAGCTGCTCCCTGCCGACCCTAGGCACTCTCCCCGGCCTCCGTAGCCCCGACTCGCGCCCTCATGCCCGGTCGCCCGCGGCAGGTACCTGCTCTGTGAACTGGTGTCTGACGACCCCCGCTGCCGCCTGACTCTGGAGGACCGTGTGCTGATCGGCCTCGTACGGGACACGATCGCCCGGGTGCATGGGACCTTCGGCGCGGCGGCCTGCTCCATCGGCTTTGCAGGTACGAGGGCGCTGGGTGGGATTTGGAGCTGCCTCTTCACTCGTCCGGGGTTCTCCGGCAAGAAGTCTGGACGAATCCGAAGTTAGCATGGGAGCTAACGGCAGGAGCCCACCGGCAGTGGGAGGGACCTTGGACAGTAATCCTGAACACCTGCTTGGCATTCGTTGTTGGGAGATGCTAATGCACAAGTCGTGTATAGTTGTTGTTTTTAGGCTTTATTTTTATTGGAAAGTCATATTTACAGAGACAGGGAGGGAGAGACAGAAAGATCTTCCGTCCACTGATTCACTCCCCAAGTGGTCGCAATGGCTGAAATTGAGCCGATCTAAAGCCAGGAGCTCTTCTGAGTCTCCCATGTGGGTGCAGGGTCCCAAGGCTTTGGGCCATCCACTGCTTTCCCAGGCCACAAACAGGGAATGAGATGGGAAGTGGGGCAGCTGGGACACGAACGAGCGTTCATATGGAATCCCAGTGCGTGCGAGAACTTTAGTCGCTAGGCTACCGCGTCTGGCCCAGTGTATAGTTCTTTTACAAAAAGAGTCATTATTTGGCCGATCACATTGACACCACGTGTGGGAGGGAAAAAAAAAGTATTGTCAAGATTACCCCCAGAAAAGCCCTTTTTTTTAATGTGAAAATGATCGGCTGTCCCCATCTGCAGGTTGGATGGGCACCAGAGGCTCTTCCTCCTGGCTGCTGCAGCCATTGAGTTCTGGACAGTTAAGTGCACCTGGGCAACTCACATCAGGGCACAGCCGCGGGCCAAGTGTAGTAAAACCAGACAAGGGCTTTTTCCTGATGCAAGATGGGTCTCTTCCCCTTCTTCCCACTGCAATAACTAGTTCAATAGAGGAGCATTTTAGATTCTAGATTCCTTTAGCAAATCTGAGTGACATGCTAGTCAGAGTGGTCATCCTTATTCCATAAATGAGAAGTCCTATAGGAAGTGGTTTTCTTTAGGAATCTTTTTTCCCTCCGTGGTGCATTCCAAGTGCATCACTGCAACGGTCTTTCTGGCACAACGTTGGCTCTACCCTAAGGGTTTTAACCTGTGAATCCAGTTTTTCCAAAACGATCCCCTTTGTAGTTCGATACCTCAATGCCTATACTGGAATAGTGCTGCTTCGATGCCGAAAGGAGTTCTACCAGCTGGTGTGGTCAGCCCTGCCCTTCATCACGTATTTGGAGAACAAAGGACACCGCTACTCCTGTTTTTTCAACACCTTACACGTGGGAGGTACGTTTGCACATGATACATGATGAATCTCCACGGACAGGTTCAGAATTGGACCTTCTCTGGTATGTTCATTGTCCCTGCTTGCTTGCTAGCTCTCATCACTCACAAGCCACTGACCCCCAAAACCCTTGGTGCCAGGTACCATTAGGACATGTCAGAAGTTCCTGATTCAGTACAACAGGAGGCAGCTGCTGATCTTGTTACAGAACTGCACCGATGAAGGTAAGCACAAAGCTGCGAGTGGCTGGCTGCACTGGAGCCGAGCGATCCCTCGATCCCTCGCCAGGCCTTCTGATTTCTGCTCTGCCTCGGCAGGAGAGCGGGAGGCTATCCAGACGTCTGTCAACAGAAGCTGTTTATTACTAGAGGAATCATCTGGGGAGGAAGAGCTTCCAGACAGTGGAGCTGAGGAAGCGGCTGAGGCCATGGCGTGAGCTGACCACCCAGCAGGCTTCACTGTGTCCGAGATCTCAGAGTGGAGGACAGTCAACCGGAGAACCATCTTCTACAGCTTAAAATGGAGGCCATGCCCACTGAAAACACCAAAGTAGTTTTTACTGTGCTCCTGGCTAAGTAGTCCTACTGGTTGTAAAGGCTGTACATTTGTAGATATTCCTGTCTCTGTGGCTGAGAGTAGACGTAATATTTGGTTTCTGTAGCACTGAGCCCAAGAATTAGGTTACAAAAAGGGCTCACACACTCCATGCCTAACCAGGTCTCTTCTTCCATACACCACTGGCTTTTCTGTGAACACAACCTCCCCTCTTACGGTACTAGACAAATTGTCTTTAAGATCTACCATCCACTGATTTACTCCCCAAATGGCCTCAACAGTCAAGGCCGGGGACAGAAGCCAGAGAACTCTACCCATCTCCCATATGTGTAGCAGGGGCCCCAATACTTTAGCCATCATCTGCTTTCCAAGCCACATTAGCAGGAGCCAAATCTTAAGTGGAACAGCTGGGACATGAGACTGCATTCTGATGTGGGATGCCATACAACACCAGCCCCACTGGATGGAATTTGAGTATTACACTGGATATGCAGACCTAAACAAATGAAGTCAATAAACATGGGGACATAGCAACCAGCCTTAATACAGATCCATAGTCTCAGTAATGATAGACTTCAGAAATACCAAATACCTGGCTAACACGTAAACAACCGTTGCCTCAGCCCCCCCAGTAGAAACAAAAAGCAGCTTCTGCACTTTTGTGGAACAGGCTGGTTGTCTCGTGGCTGCCAGCCTGCGCATCTTCTGCAGTCTGCTCAGTATCCTTACACCTGAAGACACATGGCCTGCCACACTCACAGGCCTCACACCGACAAAGGACCTGTGATCAGGTCTGTCCTACCTCATAATATTGAGACTATTTTCTTCATAAAAAACAAATGTCACTCAGAAGTCTCTACACATTTCAGTCACAGGACTTGCTCTACCCATCTCCTCTATCCTTTGTCATAGATTAACATTCACTGAATCATAAATGGCACCTATATGGGATACTAGCATTGCAGGCAGCAAGCTTGAGCCACTGTGCCAGCCCTGCACCTACATCTTTGAAACGAGGACCAAGACTTCTCCATGTGCCACAGGTGCCCTTAAATTTTCTAGTTAAGAAAGAATATTGGGGGGGGGGGGGTTTGGTGTGGTAGTTAAACTGCTGCATATACACAGTGCTGGGTTCAAGTCCCAGCTCCAGTCCTAATTCCAGCCTCCTGCTACCCTCCTGGGAAGCCCACACAGTTCCTGACTCCTGCTTGGCTGAACCAACAGATGGGAGAGTTCTCTGCCTCACAAGTAATTTTTTTTTTTAAGAAAAAACAGGTTAAAGCTAAGCCCAGCTTAATAGTCATTTAGGCCTTGTAAGACATCAGTCCATGATGGCCAAACTGCCTGATCTCTCAGAAGCCGTTACGTTAACCTATTTTGATATTTACATGTTTTGATGTCTAGTTGAGCTGTAATGAACTATTAAAAAAAAAAAAAAAAAAAGCTCTCATTGCTTGTGCAGGTGATTTATTACAACTATTTTGCCTTCACATCTGTTCACACCTATAGGTCACTTTATTATTAAGTAGCAAGAGAATTCACATCACTCAAGTCAAGACATAAGACAGCTGCTCTAAGCAAGAGGAAAGCAGTGGGTAACCTACTCCCTTCAACCTACCCTGTTCTGCAGGCATGCCAAATCCTGTCCCTACCATTCAGGCCACTACTGCTTCCAACAAGCTCGACCTGTGGGTGGGCAGGTGCCAGGGCCTCTTAATGACAGTGGCAGCTTTCCTAACTTCCAAGTGAGACAAAACCCTCCACACCTGCAAGTGGCAAGTACAACCTATCCATCAAACTGGCAATCCACATCTGCCACCACAGCCTGGCCATTTGCAGAAAAACAAAATGCAACTCCAGCTGGGTATCCTAAATTCATTTTATTCCCTTCCCTCTGAAAAGGAGAACTGAACAGGTAGAAAAGACAACTATTTTTAATGAAAGATAGCTGCAAGGTGTGATGAAAGCAGAAGCACTGACGGCCACTCAGGTTTGAGCAGCTCCAAAGGAAGCTTAAGGAAGGGACTCACTTATTTTGGGTTGAAAAAAACTACACATGGGCCAAGACTAACCTGGCAACAAACTAAACTTTTGGCAGGAAGAGATCTCTTGTGAGTGTCAATACTTTATTTTGGTGTAAAGACGAGAAGCTGGAAAATACACTGTATTTAAAATCTCAGTTCCCCCTCACGTTGTGGAAACCCCCTCCCCCCAAAGCTAATCTTCAAACTCAAAACACTTAAAAATTACAGCAGCAAATCAAAAGCACAGGGAAAAAAAACCCAATGGAGAAGGCAGCCAGAGCCAGTGGTGTCACTTGGTGTGGACGACCGAGGTACTGAACAGGAGCTTCTGCTTCTGCTTTTTTCTTTTCTTTCCTCCTTTCTCTTCTAAAGGGAAACAAATTTCAGTTAGTCTGGAAAGCCCAATTATCCCTTGCATTTTTCATGACCTAGAGTCTGAGTGCCAGCTAAGCCTGGATCCAAACACCAGACCAGGCATTTGTCTCTGGCAAGTCCCCTTACTACCCTAAGTTATAACCATTTCACACGGTTGTTGGCAAAATAATCATTACACTAGGGGCAGAGAATGCACACATCATTAATGTTATTCTTGTGTAATCACAAATACCACAGTGAACCGACTGCTGTACCCAAGCCACCCGTTACGAATTCAACTCAAACCACAGGTGATCTGTCTGACTCTTGGAGAGAGCAAGGGGGAAAGGTCTTCAGACTGTACTTGTAGATCTCAAGAATTAACCTGATGTGCCACATAGAACGCTGATATTCAATGCACTGAAGAGAGACACAAAGGCTCAGACAGAAAAGTGTTTGCCCCTGATGTGGGCTGCTGGGTCCAGCAGGAGTGGGTTATCCATGTGCCAGGGGTCCAGCAATACCAAGGAGCACCCCAGTTCTCTGCCCTTACCAGAGAGAGGGTCCGAAGTAGCTGGTATGTCCAGTTTCATGAAGGCTGCTTCAATAGCTTGACTGAAGGAATTCTGGAAACTGGGCACAGGAACACGGTCTGAATTGTCACTCTCTCCGTCACTGTCCACAGAGGCAGGAGGAACTAAGCTGTTTTCATCTGAAAAATACCAGTGTTAAGGATTCTAAAAACAGCTTTCAAGGTTTGTTGAAAGGGCTCACACTCCATCCACTACCTGCAAGGCATCCTTACCTTTCTTTGGAGTACTTTTGGGCCACACATCTGCTTTTGCCTTTCCAACCCTCAGCATCTATCAGAGTAGAAAACAGATGACAAGGAACTGAATTCATTAATTCAACTTTTCCAGATGCCCACCTTGACACTACACTACCTAGTTAAGAGGCAGACAAGTAACTACCACTTTGAAAAGACTTCCCCATACTTTCTCTCCTTACCACACTGTGTACCCTATAGTTCAATACATAGGCTGCAGCAAAGCACCAGCTTTTTTTGCTCCTTAATAAGTAAAGAATATTGCAAAGAAGGCACAAGAAGCTCTTAGTCATTCCCAGGTTGGTAATCCTGGTACTTTCCTGCCTTTCTTAGAAACCCTGTGGGGTATAAAGCAGTGTGCAGTGCCCTCCAGTTTTAAAACTATGACTATCAAGCCTCAGCTACTTAAGGCCACCAGAAGTAACTGAACTTAATTTTAACACTGATCTAATGACCCATCATCTTTAATTTTGCTTTCCCAGGAGCTCCTTAATCATCAACTTTAGATCCAATCATACACTGGTAAAGTTCACAGCCAGTAAAACCAAGACTATCTAAGGAATAACTTTCATCTCACTTGGCCATGGCCAACTTTCACTGTTAAGAGTTACTATGAAACCCATATGCTCTATACACTAAGCAACTCAGCATGGGGTGGGGGGAGGGGGGTTTTATTTCTGCTGAGAGAAAAATCATCTGGGATTCAAGTAGGCATATCCTAAGTGTGGGTCCCCAAGGGAGAACCTTAATCAAGATGAGGTGTAGAGGGTATATAATAGGACAGATTTTTTTTCATCATATACTGCTTTGATGAATGTGTCCCTTGGCCTCCGGGAGTTTGGGTCTAATCATACTCTGAATCATACTCTTAAAAGGTAATTAAAATATCTATGTTTTACTCTTAAGGACACTCTTAAAGTAACTGTTTGAACTGAACCTACTTATGAGGAAATAGACAATTCCAAACTAGGGCATTCTATAAAACTGACTTGGCTGCTTCGAAATCTCCATGTCATGGTGGAGAAGAGGGAGGCAGCACAGAGGGACGCTATGATGAAAGGGAGCTAAGGTGACTCAGCAACTGAATGTAACAATCAATGTGGCCCCTGAACTGAGACTAATAAAGACCAAGTCATAAGGACAGAGTTTCTTTAAGTGGATGAAGAGAACTGTGGTTAAGTAGGAGAATGCCATTTTCTTTGCTGTGTTATCTCCTAAATACTTAGTAATGAAGTGTCACAAGGTCCACAACTTATATTCAACTTAGAAAAACTAACCAAATGCGGCAAAATAAAATTAGACAATATAGGTGAAAGGTTTGAGTGTTCATAATACAAGCGTACTTAAACCATTTTGCATATCAATACTTATGAACTTTTCCAAGATTTCTTGCATACATGGATTTCAGTTCTTATTTTCCCCACTTAATTATAGGTTTAATTACAGTATAACTTTTTCCTTCCCAAAAACAAACAGGATGCTTTAACTACATAACAGAAGCACCACCCAACTCAAACGCCCTAGAGGAAGGGATCAGTTGAAATTCACTGATTGAAGTTCAGTCCAAGAACAGTACACAAACATTCATTCATTCTATCAGCTATTCTTGGCCACTTTCCTTAAGTCTACAGCAGTAACTTTTGAGATAAAATCCAGGAGTTTATTTTTTAAGAAAGTCTTGGTGCTTATCAAAATCAATGCAACATTAACCTGTATATCTCTCCTGCTCCAGAGAAGGGATGCCCCAACATCATCCACATCTGCCCAACTCCCTGTTGCCTCAAGTTCTAAAGCAATAAATTTCCCCCATTCCTATCAGATACCTTAGTTTATCTACTATATTCAAATGAGAGGCAACAATTCCTGAATGAGACCCCTCCCCCGCCCCAAGAACAAGCAGCAGAGTTCATACTAAAATTCCTGGACTGCTGCTTCACAGAGAAAGAATTTACCTGGGCAAAGGAAGGGAAGGGAGAGTCTTCTTCCAGACTCCCAACGCAGGAGGGACTGCCCTGACCGGCAGTGGGTGACAGAGGGGTCAGCAGAAAGTCTGAAATGGAACCAGAGACCCGATTACAAGAGTCAAGTTCCAAAGAACTGATGTCTGCAAGGAGAGCTGAATCCTGAATCAGATCTGGATAGTTTCAGGTCCCCACTCTCCTGGGCTAACCTAATCTAGTTTGTTTACCTCCGCTATGTTCTTATAAAGCCAAACCATGACCCTTTATAGCAGTAACCAACAGAGAAAGCTTCAGGATTACAGCAACACCACAGGTCATAGAAAAACTTACTGCAGGAATAAACTGCACTAAGAAAAACTGTCTTCTTAGAAGAAGAACCACATTTTCCACGAAGAGTGATTTAGGCTTAGGTGTTTTGGACGATCTCATACTGATGCAAGGAAAAGATGAAACCAGGAGCCGGCACTGTGATGCAGTACATTAAGTCACCATGTGCAACACTGGCATCCCATATCAAAATGTACTTGGAGTACTAGCTGCCTTTTTTTTCTTGTAAAGACTTTTTTTTGAAAGAGATTTTCAGAGAAAGAGAAAAGCAGATCTTCCATCCACTGGTTCACTCCCCAAGTGGCTGCAATGGCCAGAGCTGAGCTGTATGAAGCCAGAAGCTTCTTCTACATCTCCAACATGGTTGCAGGGTCTCAAGGCTTTGGGCCGTCCTCTATTGCTTTTCCAGGCCACAAGCAGGGAGCTGACTACGGAGTGAAACAGCTGGTACTATACCCAGCAACCATACAGGGTGCCAGCACTACAAGGTGAGGGATTCGCATGTTGAGCCACCACACCATCCTTGCTGCTGCTGCTTACTAAGCTCCCTAAGGCACCTGGGGAAGCAGCAGATCGCCCGAGTACCTGCAGCCCTGTCATACATGTTGAAGACGTGGGTGAAATTCCTGGCACCTGACTTCAGCTTGGTTCTGGCTGCTATTGCAGGCATGTGAGGAGTGAACCTGCAGACAGAAGTTCTTTATCACTCTGCCTTTGACTAAGTAAATAAAACCTTAAAAATGTATGACTCAGGTCAGCCTTTCTGTTCTAGCAAGCAGGTGCCTATGACCTGGGTGTATTTAGTTAGGATCTAAAACACACAAGATCCAGACAAAGATGCCAACTTTCTGGAGCTAAGCTTTTCCCACAAACCTGCCTGTCCTCTTCCCTGAGCACTCTGGTCCCCCTCACCCCCCCAGCAGCAGGCCCTTCTAAAGTCACCGAAGCCCGTTACTGCTTCTATTCCCAGAACCTTTTAATTTTGCTTGCCTAAATACATTAGAAACTCATACTCAAAAGTCAGTTCATGAAAAATCCTTATATTAGTTTTTTTTTTTTTTAAGGTTTACTTGTTTTTACTCTAGAAAGGTGATTTCCAGAGAGAAGAAACAGATCTTCCATCTGCTTGATCACTCTATGAATGGCCACAACAGCTACAGCTGAGCCCATGTGGAGCCAGGAGCTTCTTCCAGGGCTCTTACATGGGTACAGGATTCCAAGGCATGGCTATCCTCTGCTGCTTTCCCAGGCCATAAGCAGGGAGCTGGATGGCAAGTTAGAGCAGCCAGGACACAAGCCAGCACCCGTATAGGATCCCAGCCCTTGTAAGGAAGATTAGCCAATTGAGCCACTGCACTAGGCCTACACTACAAATTCTTAAATGTAAAAAGCGTTCTGCAGTTAGATGAAAACCAGAGAATTCAAATCACATTGACTCAAATGTTTAACTTCCTCCTAACACTTTAACATATTCTCCATATTAAAAGGAAAACAAGAAAAGCTAATGATCTTTGCGAACTCTGAGTCTGGCTCTTTGTTACAGTGGACACTACTGCTAGTTTGAAACATCCCTATCCCAGGATTTGTCTATATCATTCTTAGTATCTGAAGAATTGGTTCCAGGACTCCTGTAGATACCAAAAATCAATAGATGCTCAAGTGGCCAATACAAAATGGTATAGTAGTTGAATATTAAGTTACTCACATTCTTCTATGTTTTTTTTTTAACACATGTATTAGAAAGGTAGAGTGACAGACCGAAAGAGTTTTCCATCCACTAGTTAACTCCCCAAATGGCCACAACAGCTAAGATCTGTCAGGATCAAAACCAGGAGCTTATTACTCCATTTCAGTCTGAAGCCCAAGCACTTGGGCCATCCTCTGTTACTCCCCTAAGTACATTAGCAAGGAGCAGGATGGGAAGCAGGGCAGCTGGGACTCAAATCACAGCTGACATGGTTTGAAGCATATGGGACTCAAACTAGTGCTCATTACATACACCAGCCCCTTTATATACTTTAAATCATCCCTGGAATATTTTACAATACATATTACAACTTAAATGCTAGGTAAAAGGTTACTCTACTGTAGTGTTTAGGGAATAAGAACAGAAAAAATTTGTATATGCTCAAAATACTCAATTTTTCTCCTCTAGTTTCTGTAACTCATGGACACAGAATCTGTATATCGGTGAACTAGCTATACATAAATGACACACAGCAACTAGTTATACATAAATGACACACACACCATAGCTTTATGGTGGCTTTTTCAACCCATAGATGGTAGGTCTGTTCTTGCTGTGTAGTCTCTTTTTACCTTTCTATTCATTAAGAAATAAGTTTCTATTTTTCAATAGCTGCAAATTTTCCTCTGTATAGCTTAGTAGGCTATGTCCTCTTATTTCTGCTCTTATAAACAATAGAGACCCAAGGATAGCCAAGCATGAAAGGAACTGCACGCTTAAATAAGATGAAACAGCTATGTCACAGAAAAGACTCAAGGCTTAACAATCTGCCTATTGAACTATACAACAGAACAGCCAAGGAAAAAGATCAATGGGACAAGCTGACACATCTCAAACAACCCAAAGGAAGATTATGTGTCTGTAGGTCATACCACACTGTCCAGGTCAAAGGTATATATCCAAACAGCTAGGCTTTGCTTAGGGACTAACCAGTGGATTCCAACTCGGTTTACCTGCATGAGAACCTGGACTTCTGCTAAGAGGAGAAAGGGAGAGGGCCTCCTGGCCCTCTTTGCTGGTGGGACCCGAAGCAGAATCAGAGGAACAGGCATGGGAATTGAAGGCAGGAAACTGCTGTAGATTCTCCAGGGGAATGTAGACTTCTGGGTCTGTAAAGCAAAGACATTACTAGGTAGGCCCACTTAACAGAATTCCTCCAACACTGTTCAACAGCTGAGGACAGCCAACATGGCACCTGCTCACCAAGGCTCTGGAGGATGCAGACAGAAGCTTTCAAATTCAACTTTCTAATCTTTTAAACAAAAAATTTGCCCTAACTATTCATAACTGAACCTGGATGATTAACTTGAGTATTAATTCTACTGTTCCACTTACCTGTATATTTTTATGATAAAAATGTTTGGGGCTAGCACTATGGCTCTATAGTAAAAAAGTTTTAGGAAAAATATCCTGTGCCTTAAGTATCACTTATGGATATGTGCCAAATCACCTCATAATGCTGTAACCCAGGTATGTGGTTCAGTACAATTTCTACTGTTCGTCATAAAATAACAAATTTAATAGCGGAGTCCTTTCCTGTGCCTTCAAGTAAGGATTTCATTTGGTTTTCTAGTGGGTAACCAGGCCCTCATGTGACACTAATCCTAATCTCTATGGGTTCAGTGAGGCTTATACTGTAGAAGATCAAAAGATACTGTGTTGGGGCCCGGCGGCGTGGCCTAGCAGCTAAAGTCCTCATGTTGAACGCCCCGGGATCCCATATGGGCGCCGGTTCTAATCTCGGCAGCTCCACTTCCCATCCAGCTCCCTGCTTGTGGCCTGGGAAAGCAGGAGAGGACAGCCCAAAGCTTTGGGACCCTGCACCCATGTGGGAGACCCGGAAGAGGTTCTGGGTTCCCGGCTTCAGATCGGCGCGCACCGGCCGTTGCGGCTCACTTGGGGAGTGAATCATCGGACGGAAGATCTTCCTCTCTGTATATCTGACTTTGTAATAAAGTAAATAAATCTTTAAAAAAAAAAAAAAGATACTGTGTTGTTGGTACATAAGAGCTCTTAAGTCCAACTTTATGAACACATTTCTTCATTTGTCGAAGTGCCTACAATATCAGACCTGCCAGGCAAACTCGGTGTGAACAGCTGTCAGCAAGAGTCACTGGTGAGGTCTGTGATCCAGGGACACAGGAGATGACCAGCCGCAGGATTTGCAGCAGGGCTCCAATTCTCTCCTTGGAACAGGTCTTACCAGGCCTTAATCCTATGTGCCATTCACTTTGACTCACGTGAGCTCATTAAATTTCCAGGCTTTCAAAGAAAGCACTCTGCATTATTTGCACTGAACAAATAATGAAGTTGAGATGTGAACCCAAGTAGCCCGGCTTCTGGCCCAGCCCAGAGCCTCCACACAATGATACATAGCCGTCAATTTCAAGACAACAATTCCTGAACTTACACTTGCCCTGTTTCTTGTTCTCCTCCATCTCAATTCTGCGTTCTCGGCGGCGTTCCTCACGAGCTTTCTTCTGGCGCTGACGCTTCCTTTTCTCAATGTCATCTGCAGGATGATCAGGTCATAAGGAGGCAAACCCAACAAACCACCCCAGTAACTCTTCAGGTGGCAAGTAGTTAAGCCCAGCTACACTACAGACAAAAAGGTCAAGTGCTTTGGGAAAATACTGAGATTCATGATACAGCTCCTGAAGTTTCCTCCCACACTAGGCTTCTAGCCACGAGAATCAAGCAATCAAGGAGAAGCAGAGGGCATTCTCACCTGAGAATATCTCCAGTGTTTCCTTGGAGACCACAGGAGGCTGCAGGGCCAGTTCACAGATGCTGAACTCACAGGTGAGCGGCAAGTGAGAGAGATATCTATGACGCTGTCGAACATCCTACAATAGAAAAGGGACCAATGAACACTTAAGACTGATTCACTGTTCCTAATTTTCTAGAGTCCACAACTGAAGTAGGAATAACAGGCCAGATAAAAATGTTTTGGTAGGCAGTAGTTGTGGCACAGCTGGTTAAAGCTATAGCTTTCAATGCCTGCATCCCATTAGAGCACCAGACTAAGTCCTAACTACTACTAAACTTTGGATCCAGGTTCTTGTGGATGTACCTACAAGGCACAGAAGATGGATTAGTACTCAGGCCCGTGTTGCCCACATGGAAGCCCAAGACAGTTTCTGGCATCTGACTTCAGCCTGACTCAGACCCTGATGTTGCAGGCGTCTAAGAGTGGATCAGCTGACAGAATATTTATCTTTTCTCTCCATGTCACCCCACCTATCAAATGAATAAATTTATAAAAACAAAACAAAATGACCCCTACACACAGCATTTGTTGGAAAAACCTGAGAACCAAATGGAACTAATGACTGAAAAGTAAGAAAGCAGATGTCTACTGAATGAAACTTGGCCTGAACCTGCCAGAGTCCAGGTCCAGCTGAGTTCGGAACTCGAAAAGGGTGCATGGAGTAGGTGTACAGAGAAAAGAAATGGACCAGTAAGACTTCATGATCATAATGGGCAATGCAAGAAAGCTGTCCCCTTTATTTATACAGAAGCAGTCACAAGCTCTGGCACAGACTTTTTACATCATGGTCAAGTGGGTGTTTCCAAGGATAATTCCGCCCTTTGTTTCACCTTAAAGTTCTCAGCAGAAGTTCTCAATAGACTGTGCATAGGGGCCTGGCGGCGTGGCCTAGTGGCTAAGGTCTTCACCTTGAACGCCCCGGGATCCCATATGGGCACCGGTTCTAATCCCGGCAGCTCCACTTCCTCTCTATCTCTCCTCCTCTCTGTATATCTGACTTTGTAATAAAAATAAAAAATAAAAAATAGACTATGCATAGAATCAGTAACACATTCTTACTACAATCCTCATTCTACAACTTGATCTTGAATCAGTTAAGGGAGGAAATGCATCACAGAAACAGGGAGCTAAAGATCAAGGATGGTCAATGCGGGCAACAGAGACAGACAGCATGAAATGTAAAAGGTCCTTTTGCAACATCGACTTCCAAGCCCACATTGATAGTAAAAACCAACTCCCATAGTGGCAAACAATGCCTACACAGATTACAGAATTCTCAGTGGGGGTGGTCCAGTGTCCATGCAAAGGGAGGTGGAACTGCCTTCAGGTGATTGCAGAGACCTCCGCCAGGCCCTACCATGCAGTGGAAAATTCCTCGTGGCTTTGCCTGCAGGGGAACAGCTCTCTACAAAGCTCCATGTCCTCCATACCCACTGCACGGACACCAGCATGAACCAAAAACAAAATCCACTAGTTTTTTTGTATTCTTGCTCCATATTTGATGGACAAGTTTACAATACTCAAGAATTCTCTAATTTTGAAGTTGGTTAACAAAATTTGCATACTACCACCCAAAGAGACTTAGAAATACAACTAAGACCTCAGACTAGCTAAGTATAGGCACATCCCAACAGTGCTCTTCTGAAGAGACTGTACCTCGGACATGGAGTAACCAGCGATCTCTACCACAGTTGCTGAGATCTTCTCTGGGCTCTGTTCCAGGCTGCCGTACTCCCGCACGAGGCAGCGCACATTCACAGGGTGCAGGAACATATGCTGTCCATCTTCCGCTGAAGATAAAAGATTCTGTCACACACTCAACCCTGGCCAGCCTTCAAGAACAGCTTTTCCATGTCCCTGGAACTAGACCCGGCTCTCCTTCCCCACACCAAAAAGCACAGTAATCCAGACCTCCAGGGTCTAGTGAAGACACTACTGCTTAGAGCCAACAAACCTTGTGAGGCCTGTGCAGCAATCCAGCCCTTTTCCTCAGGGCCCCTTACCTTGGTAAAAGTAGTAACAAGGAGAGCTGCTGAGATGTGTGGTGTCTGGCTTGTTGAGGGGCTCCTCCTGGCTGGACTCAATACAAATGGTCCCTTCCCCAAGATTGTCATCTGCTAATTGTGAATGATCACAGGCCTCTGGTAATCCTTCAGGCTCCGGTTCTAACACTGCTTCCTCTTCTTCTACCACAGAGAGAGCAGGTGGACAAGATGGACAGTCCAGCGGACAAACTTCTGTGGTCTCATCATCAAAGGCAGACAGATACTCTAGCACACCCTGTGAGAACAAACTCTACATCAACCGAAAGCACACGATCGCATATAACAATCAACAAATAATGTGGTTCAACTGATTGGCACAACTCAAAAAACACCACTTCGTAGTCAGTACTGTGGTATAGCGAGTGGGCAGAGCCACTAACTCCAGTTTCAGCATCCCACACGGACACTTGTTAGTCCCAACTGCTCTACTTCCCATTTAGCACCCTGACAACAGCCTGGGAAAGCAGCACCCACGTGGTACACCAGTAGAAGATCCTGACTTCCAATTCAGAGTAGCCCAGCTCCAAACATTGTGGCTATTCGGGGAGTGATCCAGCAAATGGAAGATTCTGTTTCTTCTTCCCTTTCTCTCTCCCTCCCTTCTCTGTAACTCTTTCAAGGAAAATAAATCTTTTTAAAAATAATAATAAAGTAGTAATATGGTAGGCCAGTGTTGTGCCTCTGCCTGTGGCACTAGCATCCCATATGGATGATGGTTTGCTATTTCCGATCCAACTCCCTGGTTATAGCTTGGGAAAGCAGTGGAGGATGGCTCAAATCCTTGGTCCCCTGCAACCAAGTGGGAGACCCTAAAGAAGCTCCTGGCTTACAGATTTGCATCAGCTAAGCTCCAGCCACTGTGGCCTTTTGGCCAGTGAACCAGAGGACTGATTTGTTGTCCTTCTCCGTAACTCTGCCTTTCAAATAAGATCACATCCTTTAAACAAAGACAGTAGTTATATGGTAAAGGTAAACATAAGAATCAAGTTCCCAGGGCAGACATCTGGGTAAGCTGCTGGTTGCCATATCCACACTCTTCTGGGTTCAAATCGTGACACGTAGTTGGGTGCTGCTACCCAGGTAGGAGACCAAGTTTGAGTACCTGTTTCCTGATTTCAGCCTGACCTGGCCCCAGGTGTTGTGCACATTTGGAGATTTCAACAGTGGATGGGAATTCTGTGTTTATCTGGCTCTGCAATAATTTCTTAAAAGCACCAAGCTCCGTTGATGTTTCTGCTAGCTGTCCCCTTCACTGATGTCACATTCCAGCATAAAGACTTAGCACACAAAAATCCTAGCCCCTCTTCTACTGGGAAGTTCAGGTCTGGGTGGGGTCAACCAGTTGGCAGCAGTGCAGAAGAAATAGTAGCTTTGCCATAATAGGGACACACTAACCTTCCTGGGTTGAAAATCAGACTCCTTCGCCAAGGGAGCCATCAGCACCAGTTGTTCCAGGGCAGCCATGACACCAGTGACCTCTTCTTTGCTTCCAGCCAATCCTGACAGAGCCTCTTCCCGAGTCTAAGGCACCAGAGAGAAGACCAGAAAAGGCTGTTTCCAGAAACATTTAAGTTCGAAGGGCAAATGATTAAAATGGTCGCTTCCAACAGAAAATAAAAACGAAACAAGACCCACTGAAAACAGTTTAGTCGAGCACTTACAATCCTCAATCTTTGATGGAATCAGAAAGCAAAAAAAAAAAACAGCTTGAGCACACAAAGAAAGATATCCTACTGAGAATCTGACAGACTACACGGCATAAAAGCTTCCCAAGATGTCAGAACAGAGAATTAGTCTCCTTTTATAAACTATGTTAGCAAAAAAAACAGAGTTAACAGCAAAAGGGGAACAGGACTGGATAGCTCTAATTCGGGATATGGTTCTTCTACAATGCTACAATGTATAAAGAGAATTTTAAAAATAGGGGCTAGTACCAGCATCCCATATGGATGCTGCCTCGTGTCCCAGCTGCTCCACTTCCAATCGAGCTCCCTGCTTGCAGTCTAGGAAAGCAGTAGAGGATGGTCCAAAGTCTTGGAACCCTGCACCCACATGGGAGACCCAAAAGAGGCTCCTAGCTTTATATTGGTTCAGATCCAGCCACTGTGGCCATTTGGGGAGTCAATCAGCAGATGGAAGATCTTTTTTGTCTTTTCTTTTTTCTGTAAATCTGCTTTGCAAATAAAAATAAGTATTACCAAAAAAAGGGGCGTAGGGTGGGAGACAGTTGCATTTTCCATACCAGGATCTGAGGCTTAGTAAGATAAATAAAAGAGTACAACACAGGAGCTTTCACATACTAACCACTGAATAATTGAGAGAGTTTATACTGCTTTCTAAGTCATGGCTCTCAAAATAATGACAAGCAAAACTGCGCTAGAATCCAGTATACTGTGGCCTAGCAGCTAAAGTCTTCGCCTTAAACACACCAGGATCCCATATGGACACCGGTTCTAATCCTGGCAACTCCACTTCCCATCCAGCTCCCTGCTTGTGCCCTGGGAAAGCAGTCGAGGATGGCCCAAAGCCTTGGGACCCTGCACCAGTGTGGGAAACCCAGAAGAGCTCCTGGCTCCAGATTAGCACAGCACCGGCCGTTGCGGTCACTTGGGGAGTGACTCATTGGATGGAAGATCTTTCTCTTTGTCTCTCCTCCTCTATACATATCTGACTTTGCAATAAAAATAAAGTAAATCTTAAAAAAAAAAAAAAAAAAAACCCACTATATCACAAACTACTCTTAGCTGAGCCCAAATCTACTAAAATAAATTTTAAGGGTGAAGCCACAATTTTAAGTAAGCTTGCTGTTGGAGGAAGGTGTCTGGCCCAGCAGTAGGGATACCACGTGAAACACAGACATCCCAATCAGAGTGCTGTTCTCTTCCCACTAATGTTCCAATGGGTGTCTTCCACCCAATGGGAGACACAGACTGGGTATCTGGGTCCTGGCTTTGGCCTGGTCCAGCTCTGGCAGTCGCAGGCATTTGAAGAATGACCTAGCAGATGAGAGATCTTTCTGCCTTTCAAATAAAATCAGACATTGTTCTGGAAGACACAGGACCTATGAAAGCCTATACATGAGCAACTCTTGCAGGGCAACAATGTTGCTCAAAAAAAAAAAAAAAAAAAAAAAAAAAAACCCTAAGAAAGAGAAGAAATCTAATTACTTGGCTAGTATCAGCTAAACAAAGCAACTCCATTATCACACTTGTACAATCAGTTTGGCCTATTCTTTTCAGTTCTAGAAAGCTTTTCAAAAGCTTTTACTTCTTCCCTACAAAGAAAACCTATAGAACCAACTAGGATTTTAGCTACGTTCTTAATTCCAGGCAGAGTTGAAGTAACTTATTCCCACCATCTACCAGCTCACCCCAACCATGATCAAGTACAGAAGATTCAACATCTCTCGTGTTAACTTTCCAATGCCCCCTCACCTTGAGCTCCTGGATAGCTGCTTCAATAAAGCAGGACTCAGGAGTGTGCTTCTCCTCTGCCAGCTGCTGCTCCAGCGCTAATTTCTCTTCTAGTACCACCCGGTGTAGCACCTGCTCCTTAGAAGCAAGCAGCAACTTTGAGTACTGGCTGTGCTGTTCATCTATAAGAAAAAGCAAGCAAGAGTGTATGTGTTTATCTGAGTACTTGCATCTCAAATACACAAAATCATCTTTTCTAAAAAAAGAAGAGAAAGGAAAAGAGAAAGAAGATAGATGCTAAGACTGGCTAACTTTGGAATCCCCAAGACTATGGGTAGAGCAGACAATTCTATGAAGCCTGGTAAAATAAAAAACTAATTTTACACACACAGGAACCAAATGTCAAGCCAAGAGTACAAAACCACTCAGTAAATTCCCACCTACCCTACAGAAGCTGCACAATAATGTGGACATGCTAAACTTTAGCTGCACCAAAGGCTCTATTTCTGACATACAGCCTAATCAACAACTTGACTGTATCCCAAAACTAAGGGTACTCACCTCCTAGATGAATGGGATGGTCTACATTCATCCATTTGGATTTGGGCAAGGCCACCAAGACCCCTTTCTCTCTCTTCATTAGCTGCATTGTAATGGTGTCCCCAACAACATACTGGCGAGACTCCGTGGCAACAACACTGTAACACAGACATTCAGATGGAGCAAAGCAAGGAGTCAGCTCACTGGGTTTTAATCTATTAAATGTTTCAACCTCACCTCTTAAGATCTTTCTTATGCACAGAACTATAACAGATGGGACATTTACTCCATGTCTTCTCACTCAGTGAAAGATAGTGCAGAATGCACGCCCAGCAAAAGATGTGTCCACAACGGGTTATCTTGGCTGCTGTAGGTGGATAGAGGCATATTGGGCAAGATGGCACTTCATGGCTACAGATGCGCTGAAACAAAACATAACCATGTCACTGCTCTCTAAAGTGACTAAAGTTTATCCAACTTAGAGCTTCTTCTATTTATTTTCAATGCATCTTCATAAAACTATGAAAATTGCAAATGTACACGAATTCTTTTAGCAAATCACTAAGAAAACTCACAATGGCTTATGTGAAAAAAAAACAAACATTAACAAAACATTGTGGAAATCACCATGATGCTATTTATAAAGGCTTTAATATGTACAAAAACCAAAATGCATAAAGTTGTCTAGAAATAATCTACCAGTAATTTCCAGCAGAGTTAATAAGACTTCTGCTTTACATTCAGTTACGTAATTTTTCTGAAAGGCAGATCAATGTCAGTACTAAAAAGGCATTCGGATAAGGGAAATCAGGCACCCAAACGACAGCTTACTGCTGAACCAAACACTCAATCTCTACTTTTGTTAGTTTATTTGCAAGATTTATTTTTACTTTACTTGAAAGGCAAAGACACAGAGACAGAGACCTTCCCCACTTCCTGGTTTACTCCCCAAACGACAGCAATAGCCCAGGCAGTGCCAGACCACCTCTTGTTTTCCCAGGCACATTAGCAAGGAACTGGATAGGAAAACAAGCAGCCAGGAGAGGAACCAGTGACCATACCAAATGCCAATATTCCAAGAGGTGCTTAGCCTGCTGTCAGTCAGTAGAGAGATCTCTATCACCAACTCTGCCTTTCAAATAAAAACAATTTTAAAATGTAGCAGTGGTTCTGATAAAGTATAACTATATGACTCATTCATCTGTCACAAGGTTGAAGCCTAATTTCACACTATCAACAGCTGCCAATGAAGTAATGACCACATGGTAAGAGGGTAAACAGTATCCCCCAGACACCCCAGCTACTATTTTCTAGGACTGAGAAGCTGGGCAGTAGGACCACTTGGACACTTTTAACATAAGAACCCTTTATATCCCATCACTGTAAGACTGTGCCAATTAGGGCCCGGCGGTGTGGCCTAGCGGCTAAAGTCCTCGCCTTGAAAGCCCCGGGATCCCATATGGGCGTCGGTTCTAATCCCAGCAGCTCCACTTCCCATCCAGCTCCCTGCTCGTGGCCTGGGAAAGCAGTGGAGGACGGCCCAATGCATTGGGACCCTGCACCCGTGTGGGAGACCCGGAAGAGGTTCCGGGTTCCCGGCTTTGGATCGGCACGCGTCGGCCCGTTGCAGCTCACTCGGGGAGTGAATCATCGGACGGAAGATCTTCCTCTCTGTCTCTCCTCCTCTCTGTATATATGGCTGTAATAAAATGAATAAATCTTTAAAAAAAAAAAAAAAAAGACTGTGCCAATTAGTCACAAAATGAACTTCCAAGGGGAACCAAGGACTGACCTCTGAAAAAAGTTTATGGTACACAGAAGGGGTGTTAGCAGTAAACACTGCCATCAGCTGTTAACTAAAGAAAGGGACTACAGTGACTTAACAGTTTCCAAGTTTGGCTATGCTACTCACCACTTGTTCCACAAAGTCCCAGTTGACTAAAGTATCAGGATCTGCAAAATGAGCTGTGTAGTCTTGGTCTTCAGATACTACAAATTGGCAGCTAGAAACAGGGAAGACGGAGGACAGTCTGTCAGAATCCACAAGCAAACCATTAACAGAACTTCATTACCTCTTCACTTAGACGTCACATGCAAGCTACCTGTAGCCACAGTTCACAAAGCACAGCACTACAACTTCAGTTCCTGTTCTGAGCTCTGGCAGGATCCAATAGCTCATTGAGTAGAAATCTAAACCCCTGTTTCCTTCGCTTCCAAGTCCATCGCTATAAGCCTCTCTTGAACTAAGTTAACTAAGGCTGCTCTAGCAACCGTCAGTCAGCTAAGGTCCTTCCCGCACCCTCAGAATCCCAGAATGTGGCTCGTTTTTAAGGCTACTGAACACTTAGAATCACTCTCAAATTTATACAAAGCATAAAATGGTTACCTCAGTCTAAATCTGAGGTCAAATTTTGCATTTTTTAAAAGGTTTTATTTTTTTTTTTTTAACTGGGACATTAGATATACAGAGAAAAGGAGAGACAGAAAAATCCTCCATCCACTGCTTCACTCCCCAAGTGGCCGCAATGGCCAGGACTGAACTGAACCAAAGTCAGGGGCCCAGAAGCCCCTCGGGGTCTCTCACATGGGTACAGAGTCCCAAGGCCTTGGGCTGCCCTTGACTACTTTTACAGGCCACAAGAAGGGAGCGGGACGGGAAGCAGAGTCAGCAGGATTAGAACCGACCAGTGGGTGGAAGACCTTTGTCTTTCCCTCTCTGTAAATCTGTTTTCCAGTAAAAATAAATAAGTTCTAAATATTCCTTCTACTTCATCGTGTTACTAAGGCATTTATGTAAGCACTGCAGTCTTTAAGCTATCAAGAATATCCACAGAGAAAGTAGATGACCAGAAAAGAGGGAGAAAGAAAAAGCAGAATTCCCTCTCTGCCTCTCTGCCCCACTTTAAAGGAAGGCTCCTCAAAGCACTTTAAGTACCTAGGCACTCAATCTCACCAACCCCCATGAGTAGCAATACTCACTTGGCCTGTAAAAAGAGTTCCTTGTTGAAGGGCTTGTGTCCCCACTTGTTCCTTTTACCCCAGCTGCCATGTCCACTACCCTCAAAGTGACTTGCTTGGCCACGGGGTTCAAAAGTGAAATTCAGCAAGTGGTTCAGATTGATCTTCTTAGGACCAGAGAATTGGGCAGGGCTAAACTCTGCCCGCTGAGCCTCTGCTACCTAGGGAGAATAAGAATGAATCAGACTATTTCACAATACAACAGCACTTAACTGACTTACAGCAAAAACCAGTACAACTCCTCCTGCGTGGCTCAAAATATTAACCTTAATAAAACCATCTTCCTAGATGGGAATAATATCCTACCTATAGCTTAGATGGCAATAAAGAGAAAAAGAGCCTTTAACATGCAATTACTTAAAATGTTTAGTCTGCCTGAAGTGGCAACTAATTGTGAAATGATGAAACCCAGCATGAACTCCTCCAGCCACCTTCAAACAAAATGACATACTCACTGGATCATTCTTTAGACAGTGCCCCCACACAACTCCTACACCTTCACTGTTAGCAAGCGGATCTGCAGAGCCACCGTCTGGAGTCGGCTTGTAGTTAAAATGCTGTCTTAGACTTCTGCATCCTGCTAAAGGCCTCCCCTCTAAGACATATACTACTTCCTGTTTATTTTTTTTAAAGATTTGTTTGTTTTTATTGGAAAGGCAGATATACATAGAGGAGGAGAGACAGAGAGGAAGGTTTTCCCTCCAATGGTTCACTCCCCAAGTGACCACAACGACTGGAGCTGAGCCGATCCAAAGCCAGGAGCCAGGAGCTTCTTCCGGGTCTCCCACGTGGGTGCAGGGTCCCTAGGCTTTGGGCCGTCCTCAACTGCTGTCCCAGGCCACAAGCAGGGAGCTGGATGGGAAGCAGGGCCACTGGGACTAGAACTGGAGACCATATGGGATCCCGGTGCGTGCAAGGCGAGGACTTTAAGCACTGCACTATCATGCCGGGCCCACATACTACTTACTATTAGCCAAAACTGGCATGAGGCTAGCATTGCAGAGCAGCAGGTTAAGGTACTGCTTGCAATAGCAGCAGCCCATATTAAAGTACAGGTTCAAGTGCTGGTTGCTGTTTCCAATTCTGTTCCCTGTAAATGTACTTGGACAAACAGCAGATGACAGCCCAAGCTCACGGCTCCATGCCACCCACACAGAAGAGCTGGCCGAGTCCCAGAAGCTATTTGGAGGAATAAATCAGGAAACAGAAGATCTGTCACTTTCAAATGAATGTTCCAAAAAAATAGAATGAGCTGGGCTTAGGTGGAACACTTAACTTACGCCACTGTTTGCAATTCCACCATTCCCTACCAGAACATCTACTTCTGATAAAACGTCCTACTAGTGTGCTTGGGAAAGGCAATGGAAGATGGTTTAAGTACCTGGGCCCCTGTTGCCCACACAGGAAACCAGGACAGAGTTCCTCACTCCTGGCTTTGGCTTGGCCTAGCCATGTCTGCTGTTGCCGGAGAATGGACCAATGGAGAGACTGATCATCTCTGCCTATTAAATAAACAATAAATCTGGGGTGTAAGGTTGGAACAGTGGTGTGGTATGCTAGGCTTCAGCCTACAGTGACTGAATCCGATATAGGCACCAATTTGTTTCCTGGCTGCTCCACTTCCAATTCAGCTCCCTGCTTATGGTCTGGGAAAACAGCAAAGTTAAAGGATGGCTTAAATCCTTGGGCCCCTGCATGCATCTAGAAGACCTGAAAGAAGCTCTTGGCTCCAGAATGACTCAGCTCCAGCTGCTGCAGCCATCTGAGGAATAAACCGAGAGAAAGAAGATCTTTCTCTCTGCAACTCTGCCCTTAAAATAAATCTATTTTCACAGAAGAGGTTCCTGGCTTTAGATCAGCTCAGCTCTGGCCATTGCAGGCACTTGGAATGAACCACGGACAGAAGATCTTTGTCTCTCCTCTCTGTAAATCTGATTTTCCAATAAAAAAAGAAAAGTTTAAAAATATTTTAAGGAAAACAAAGAAAAAAACCAGGAAGGGCATATTTGGTGCATCCAGAAACCAATTCAATTAGCACATTCAAAACAGTTGTGTATGTGGCAATGTGGCAACAAACCACATGAGAACTAGTATTGTACACAAAAATGGAAGAAATCGGGCCCGGCAGCGTGGCCTAGCGGCTAAAGTCCTCGCCTTGAACGCGCCAGGATCCCATATGGGAGGCGGTTCTAATCCTGGCAGCTCCACTTCCCATTCAGGTCCCTGCTTGTGGCCTGGGAAAGCAGTCGAGGACAGCCCAAAGCCTTGGGACCCTGCACCTGAGTGGGAGACCCGGAGGAGGTTCCAGGTTCCCGGCTTTGGATCAGCACAGCGTCGGCCATTGCGGTCACTTGGGGAGTGAATCATCGGACAGAAGATCTTCCTCTCTGTCTCTCCTCTCTGAATATCTTTGTAATAAAAATATATCTTTAAAAAAAAAATGGAAGAAATCACATCACAGCATATTTTAGTCACCTTACATCCCCACACTAAAGTGGTACAGAACCAAGCTATAAGTCAGCTAGCACATTTGCTAATCCCACTTCGCCTTTGTTTTGTATGACTGTACCATGCTGCATTAATACACTGTTAGTTTAAATGACTACATACTACATAATACAGGCTGAGCCTATTATGCACCAATTGTTTGAAGCTTTCCCACCATAACAAAATACTATGATAAACACATCCTTGGGTAGATCTCTGAGTACTTATTTCAGCACTATATTTCAGGGTTTTTATAAGTGCAGGAGGAATTATTGGAGCAAAAAAAATAAAAACTGTAATTCCTCTCGATTCTGACTTCCTTTCTTCCAATTAGCTTGCCCCTCACTGTATCTACCCTAGCCACTACTCCCACAGCATACTGTCCAGAATGTCCATACTCATTTGAAGCCGGTGCTGTAGTGCAATGGATTAAACTTCAGATAGCAATTCCAGTATTTTATACCAGAGGAATGGGTTCAAGCTCTAACTGTTCAATTTCTGTTAATTTGCCTGGAAAGGCAACATAACATAGTCCAATTACTTGGGCCCCTGCGACCCATCTGAGAGACCAAAATAGACTTACTGGCTCCTGGTTTCACTCTGGTCCAGACCTTGCTGGGCAGTAAACCAGGGGATGAAGATCTATTGTTACTCCGGCTTTTAAAGAAGGAGTGGAAAAACAGAGGCAGGCAGGAAGGAAGGAAAATTTAAGGGACTTATTCACGGAAAAATTTCTCCACTCACCAAAAATTTTTCACCTACTACATGCCAAATGCCACTTAGGAATTTGGAATGCAACACTCAACATTCATTGCCTTAAGTCCTTTTGTTGCTTAAATTCTAGTTTCAAAACACAATTAGCCTCACCCATTTTTCTTTAGCCCTTAATCCGTTGCACCCTGATCAAATATGTAAAAATTATGAAAAAAAAATTCAATTAGGGGCCAGCACAGTACCCTAGTGGTTAAAGTTCTTGCTTGCATGTGCCAGGAATCCCAGCAGCCCTGCTTCCCATCCAGCTCCCTGCTTGTGGTCTGGGAAAGCAGTTGAGGATGGCCCAAAACGCTTGGGTCCTGCACTGGTGTGGAAGACCCAGCTTGGGATCAGCTCAGCTCTGGCCGTTGTCACTGCTTGGGGAGTGAATCAATGAACAGAAGACATTTCTGTCTCCCTCTTCTCTGTATATTGGACCTTTCAATAAAATAAATCTTATTAAAAAAAACTGTACAATTAAAAAAATTATTAAAAAAAAAGAATCAGAATTTCATTAGTAAGCTGGTAAGTGCTTACTGAATTAAAAAAAACTAGACTCTGGCTGGCACCGTGACATAGCAGTTTAAGCCTCTGCCTGCAATGATACCATTCTATACACAGGGCCACTGATTTGAGTTCTGGCTCTTCTACTTCCAGTCCAGCTGCCTCTCAAACCCAGGAAAGCCAGAAGATTGGCCTCATGCTTGAGCCCCTGCATACATGAGAAAGACCTCCCCGAAAAAAAGCTCCTGGCTTTGCACTGGTCCAGCTCTGGACAGTGCAGCCATTTAGGGAGTAACCAACAGATTAAAGATATTCTGTTTTAACTTTGCCTTTTTGCCTTTCAAATAAAAAGAAATCTTAACAAGAAAAACTAGAGAGAGAAATCAAGGGATAGATACCACAAATACAGTCGTTTAAGATAGCTATGGCAAGCTTAACCAAGGGCACACACACTACAGGCTTGGGGAAGAGTGATTTATTGGGAAAGCAAAGAAGGTACAAGAAACTGAAGGTAGGACTGAGCCATGAGTCAAGGGTAATAAGGAACTAGCAAAATATAGAGCAGGAACAGTGGGATTAGGAGAACTCAAAGTTAACTGCAGAAAGTGTAAGATTTATTGACTGATCCTGATAGGCTCAATGTGAATAAGGACTGAAAATTGCCCACTAGATATGAAAATGTAAAGGGAAGTATCCAGCCTTACTTTGGTATGATGTAATCCGGCTTGTAGGAATCGAACCTGGGCTAGTATTCCCTGCCTTCCCAAGTGCCATTAAAAGGATGCTGGGGGCCCGACGTGATAGGGTAGTGGTTAAAGTCCTCACCTTAAATGTACCAGGATCCCATATGGGCACTGGTACTAATCCTGGCAGCTCCACTTCCCATCCAGCTCCCTGCTTGTGGCCTGGGAAAGCAGTTAAGGACAGCCCAAAGCCTTGGGACCCTGCACCCATGTGGAAGATGTGGAACAGTCTCCTGGCTTCTGGCTTCAGATCAGCACAGCACCGGCCATTGCACAGCTGGGGGAGTGAACCGTTGGAAGGAAGATCTTCTTCTCTGTCTCTTCTCCTCTATGTATATCTAACTTTCCAAAAAGATAAATAAATCTTAAAAAAAAAAAAAAAGCCTAAGTGACAGAAAAACATATACACATGGAAATCAATCTTCCATTAACTGGTTCACTCCCCAAATGGGTGTAACAGTGCTATAACCCTAGAACTTCGAGTCTCCAAGTTCTTGGGTCTTTTTTTTTCTACTCCTTTCCCAGGTGTGTTAGCAGGGAGTTAGACTGGAAATGGCAAAGCTGGTACTAGATCGAGTACCCACATAGGATCGTGGTATCACACAGCAGCTTAACATGCTACAACAAAATATCTGCCCCACAACCTACAATGTTGACACCTTCCTTTAAGGAAATTTTTACAACCTTTTAATGAAGTAAGGAGGCAAAATTCTGAACCTAGTTAATCCTCAACTAGTCAAGAACATTCTGGTTATCTACTGCATGTCTTGCCCTCCCTAATTATTGGTAAATTTGGGAAGAAAAGGAAAACTCAGATCTCATGCCTCTCACATTCTAGAAACAATATTCTCAAATTCCATACCTCATCTCGTCTTCCACCATTAAAAGAAGAGCTAAAGGGTTTGCTGCTGCCACCACCCCTTTCAGGAGGCATCTTATTAAAAGTTTTGCTTTTCTGTGAATTGGGGCGACGGGACTGGTTGCTAAAATTTTCATTTTTAGGGTAAGAATATTCACGTTTGCGATTGTAACGCTTGGATCCATTCGAGTTCTTTCCATCTGAAAGTGAAAAACACAAAGTCATTAGTTATGAAATGACAAGAGCTAATCGCTCTCCACCTTCCAACAATATTGTGCTTAAATAAGGTTAATCATCAGCTCTTCAACAACCTCTAAGTAATCTGTTGCAGTCAAGAAATACAGTCCTTTGAACAAGACAACAAACAGTGAAGTGGGCTTTCTGCTTTTTGCTTGAAAAGACAGCCTGAGAGCCTCTCCCTCAGGAAAAACAGACCAAATCATACAGGTGCTCTGTACATAAGACTTTTTCCCAGGGCTTAACCATTATGCTTATAAAAATCCATTCTTGGGCCAAGCGGCGTGGCCTAGCGGCTAAAGTCCTCACCTTGAACGTGCCAGGATCCCATTATAGGCACTGGTTATGATCCCGGCAGCTCCACTTCCCATCAGCTCCACTTCCCATTCAGCTCCCTGCTTGTGGCCTGGGAAAGCAGTCGAGGATGGCCCAGAGCCATATGGGTGCCCACTCTAATCCCGGCTGCTCCACTTCTCATCCAGCTCCCTGCCTGTGGCCTGCAGATGGAAGATCTTCCTGTCTCTCCTCCTATCTGTGTATCTAACTTTCCAATAAAAATAAATCTTTAAAAAAGATTAAGAGCCAGATTTTTATCTACAATTTCAATTTTTAATAGGTAAGTGTCAAATATAGCGCTGCAGGTAGCAACTCCGAAATGGAGCTCTGGATCTTACACACACAGGAGGCAGAATCCAATCCAATTCTACCAATACACCAGAACCTCCTTCTCTGCCTTCCTTAACCCTGAGAACTGACAAGTCTCATGAGGTAAGTACATGAAGAAAACACACATTCCTCAAACATTGTCATCAGAGATGGTTTTAGATGCTACCACATCTGACCCTGCTTTCAGGATAAGAACCTCATCAGGTTAGGCACAGCCAGATTCCACACTGCAAGGGATTAAGAAAGCAAACTGGCACGGAGCAAGGGGGTTGTCTTCATTCCTCTTTAAACTGACACAGAAGCGGTTCCACAATGCTTACAATACTGCTGATGGACACTGGGCTGCTCACTTCGACAACAGATTACAACTACTACCCACTTAATTCATGATTTGAGTTGCTAACATCCACTCCCTCCCGTCTCCCACTCACCTAAGAGTGTGAAGTAACAGACTAGCTTTTATCTCTTGGCCCAGGCAGCTAATGACTGAAGGTACTGAAGGTCTGGGAAGCAGAGATAAAAAAATTGAAAATACTATGTTTGAGATGCTTTGTTTACAGCTTGCCAAGACACATACAACCTTAGGTAGAATTTATTCACTTCCTCTAACAGCAAATGAGATGATCTGATCTGGGTTATTAGAAAACAGATGAAGTCAAATTCTAGGTGAAACATTCTCCAGTAAAGTTTTAAGAGTGGTGGGCCCGACACGATGGCTCAGTGTGGCTAAATCTCACCTCACATGCGCAGGATCCTATACAGGTGCCAATTCGTGTCCTTGCTGCTCTACTTCCCATCCAGATCCCGGCTTATGGCCTGGGAAAGCAGTAGAAGATGACCAAAAGCCTTGGGACCTTTGGGTCCCTGCATCCATATAGACCAGGAGGAAGCTTCTGGCTCCTGGCTTTGGATTGGCTGAGCTCCAATCATTGTGGTCACTTAGGAAGTGAATCAGTTTTTCTGTCTCTCCTTCTGTCTGTAAATCTGCCTTTCCAACAAAAAAATAATAATAAAAAAAAAAGTAGATGCTTTTTGGGAGCCTGGCTGCAAAAAAAGTCAGAAATACCCAGTATCCAAGAGCCTCAGCTAGCCCTAAAGAACCAGAACGAACAGCCAGGAAAGAACGTCACACATCCCTGTTTTGATTCCAAGGCACAGCTAAGAACAACTGCCAAGAACTACTGGCAAAGACATTCCAAAACCAACAATGGTCATTAGTTCAACGGCTCAAGTCCAGAATTCAAAATCCCAGAGTAAACAGAAGACCCAGAAACTTCATCAACTCTTACCTGTTCCACACTATCTAAAGGACTCACCAATTTAACAGCAGGTCTACCTCTTTCCTACTATACTAAATTAAAGGTCACAGGTTCTTCCTCAGTTATTTGGCATCAACATTTCTAGCTCTAACCTTGAGGTCAGAATACTAGCCAGGAAGTTCCTGCTGCTGATTCATGCTGTAATCACATGCAAACTGCTTACCCAACCTCCAGAGTGGTTGACCAGCATGGGGGTGGGGAGAAGATAGCCATGCATAGCCTGACTACAGAATCAACCGATGACAAACTGAATCCAGCTGAAATTAGTAACACAAGGAAAGAAGAGAACACTCGTATCAGGAATGATGTACATGCCAGTAGATTACCTGCTTGCTTTATTAATTTATTGATACTTATAAATATTGCCTAGGACTGTGTAAGAACTTACTTGGGGGCCGGGTGGCATGGCCTAGTGGCTAAAGTCCTCACCTTGAATGCACCAGGATCCCATATGGGTGCCGGTTCTAATCCCGGCAGCCCTGCTTCCCATCCAGGTCCCTGCTTGTGGCCTGGGAAAGCAGTCGAGGATGGCCCAATGCTTTGGGACCCTGCACCCATGTGGGAGACCTGGAAGAGGTTCCTGGTTCCTGGCTTTGGATCGGCGCAGCACCGGCTGTTGCACTCACTTGGGGAGTGAATCATCGGACAGAAGATCTTCCTCTTTGTCTCTCCTCCTCCTTGTATATCTGACTTTGTAATAAAAATAAATAAATCTACCATTGTAGTTCACAGCTTCTATGACATGAAAGCCTTTTTTTCATATATCCACACCATTCCTATCAGAAGAATCCCACAGGACTTCCAATATGGTAAGCCATATAAACCAAGACTCCAACTCACAGGCCCTGAGTCAGCTTTCTCTTCAAAGCCATTAACATTGCAGGTCCAGACAGCTCAGAATCATTCTCCAAATGGATTAGCACAGTAATCTGACTTCTGGTACCAGAACAACAGGAAACACCTCAGAATGGGTGCCCCACACCGCCAACCCCAAAATAACTGCTCACTGACACCTGACCTTCCTTTCACCTCCAACTGCAGGATCATCCACCCAGGGGGATGGCAAGAGCCTAATTCCGGCCAGGATGCGGTGTTTGCCTAAAAGCAGCCTCACCCATCTTGGCCCTCATCGTTAAGGTCTTAGAACTGCATTTTAGCCTTGCTATACAAAGGCAACCAAGCAAACAAAGATTACATAAATATTTATAGCAACTGGACAGACAAAATTGTTGTATGCCACTCTTGCTAGAAAGATCAAGAAAATCCTGGCAACCAAATTTGCCTATTTTCTGCATACAAATAAAAGGCAAACTTAAGCCAGCAACAGGAACAAAGATTTGAGTGTATTAATCACAAAGCTAGAAACCAAATGACCACTTGCTACACACATATTTGGGAGAAACCAGTTATTTTTCCGCACACAGTAGCAGAACAGAAAGGGCATCAAATACTCAAATATTCAAAAAGCTTGTTCTTTTTACTTGACAAGATTCTTAAAAAAAAAAAAAAAAAAAGAGGGAGGTCAGGGTGGTCAGAGCGCTCACTAGTCAATCCTCCACCTCCCAAGTTTCAATGTCCCATCTGCAGGCCAGTTCCTGTCCCAGCTGCTCCACTTCCCACAAAGCTCCCTGCTTGTAGCCAGGGAAAGCATTGAAGGATGGTCCAAAACCTTGGGACCCTGCACTTGCGTGGGAGACATTCCATTTCAGGAGCGACTGTGTTCAAGGTGTGGCTCAGCTTCTGATTCTAGCTTCCTGCTGACATACCCTGGGAAATAAAGCGGAGGGCGCAAGTGGAGACCCGGATTGAGTTCTCAGCTCCTGGCTTCAATCTTTCCCAGCCCTGGCTATTATGAGTAACCAGCATATAAAAGATCTGTCTCAGACCATGCACGGTGGCCTAGTGGCTAAAGTCCTCACCTTGAATACGCTGGGATCCCATATGGGCACCGGTTCTAATCCCAGCAGCTCCACTTCCTATCCAGCTCCCTGCTTGTGGCCTGGGAAAGCAGTCCAGGATGGCCCAAGGCCTTGGGATCCTGCATCCATGTGGGAGACCTGGAGGAAGTTCCTGGATGCTGGCTTCGGATAGGCGCAGCACCGGCCTCTGCGCTCAATTGGGGAGTGAATCATCGGATGGAGAATCTTCCTCTCTGTCTCTCCTTCTCTCTGTATATCTACCTTTGTGATAAAAATAAAACAAATCCTAAAAAAAAAAAAAAACGATCTGTCTCTCTTTTTTAAGATTTTTATTGGAAAGTCAGACTTACATAACAAGGAGAGACAGAGAGAAAGATATTTGGTAAGCTGGTTCACTCCCTAGGTGACTGCAACAACCAAACTGAGCTGATTAGAGAAGCCAGGAGCTAAGAGCCTCTTCCTGGTCTCCCAAGTAGATGCAGGGTCCCAAGGCTCCACTGCTTTTCCAGCCACAGTAGGGAACTGTGGATAGGAAGTGGAGCAGCCGGGACATGAATCAGAGCCAAATGGGATCCTGGTGCATGCAAGGCGAGGATTTAGCCCCTAGGCTATCTTGTCACACTGGGCTCTTGTTTTATACTATTTTAAATAAAGGTGAACAAGAGGTGTCAGGAATATGCAAATTACCCTGATCATAACATTATATACATGCACTGAAATGTCACACCATACCTCATAAGTAAGTGTAATTATCATGTATAAATTATTGTGCATAAACTGTAAGGGCCAGCACTGGGATACAGCATTGCGGTAAGCCTGCCACTTGTAACACCAGTCTCCAATGCTGTTGCCCAGCTACTCAGGGCCTTGCAAAGTGGAGCAGGGAGCAGCCAGGGCCAGATCTGGCAACCACATGGTAGCCCAATGCTTGTAATGGGTGGATTAACCAACTGAGCCATTACACCAGGCCACACTCTGTCTTTCAAATAAGTAAACAAATCTTTTTTAAAATTCAAACCATTGTGCCAGGTGCAATGGCTCAGTGGCTAACATCCTCACTTTGCATAGGCCAGGATTCCATATGGATGCTGTCTCTTTCTGTAAATCTACCTTTCCAATTAAAAATAAATAAACCTAAAAAAGTAGTAACAAAGTTCAGACTGTTGGGGTCGACACGGTGGCCCAACCTCTGTCTGCAAGCGCCCACGTCTCACACGTGGATGCCAGTTTGTGCCCCAGCTGCTCGATTTCCCAGCCAGCTCCCTACTGAGGCCTGTGAAAGCAGTGCAAGGTGGCCCAAGCGCTTGGACCCTGCACCCAAGTGGGAGATCCGGGGGAAACTCATGGCTCCTGGCTTCGGACTGGCTCAGCTCCAGCCATTGCAGCCATTTGAGGAGTGAACCAGTGAATGAAAGATTTTCCTGTCTCTTCTCTGTAGTTTTGCCCTCCCAATATAAGTATATTTAACCAAAAAAAAAAAAAAAAAAAAAGACTTAATTTAATTAAGTAAAAGGCAAATAAGTATTTTCAGTACGTTTTCTGGTCTTTAACTGTTAAGAAAAAAACTAGTCAGAACAATCAACAATTATTCTATACATGTCTGCTTGAATTATTTTTTTTTTTTTAAAGATTTATTTTATTTTTATTACAAAGTCAGATATACTGAGAGGAGGAGAGACAGAGAGGAAGTGGAGCTGCTGGGATTAGAACCAGCGGCCATATGGAATCAAGGCGAGGACCTTAGCCACTAGGCCACGCAGCCGAGCCCTGCTTGAATTGTTAAGACTGCCAAATATTTGCTTTGGTCAAACTACAAGAGAATTCTGTAGCACCCTCCAGGATAATCATAGTTCTTCCACTCCAAGTCAAGGGACGACTAGGAGAATACTTGTTTTTTTTCTGTTGACTTTGTGATGTCAGACGTTTTCACCTACTGCTTGTTAAGGAACACACGCAGGCATTGACTGCAGCTGACTCATGAATGTATGTTAGTGGCTTAAAGAGGAACCCCAGAAAAATTTGTGGGGAACTCAGATGATTGGAAAATCAAATCCTTAAAACTGCATCTGGGAATAGAGTCCAAAAGCAAGCTACCAACTACTTTGAGAAACATTCGGACCACTTAACCAGCTCCACATTGGCTGCTGTACTATCCTTAGCAGCCTGAGAAAGCTCAGCTTGTGCAAACCAGTAAACACTCACCTACATACTCCCTGCTGACAGGCCTGAGTCCACACTCTTCTCTACTTAGTCCTTAAATCCGTTTCCAAGACTTCTGGTCTCCAGCTGAACTCCACAGGCCTACTAAGTCGGCCAGGCCCAGCGGTCAGTAAGCCCCACTGTGCTTTTGGGCCTTGGTCTTTTCTTTCAGTCGTGCATGTTTTTTAATCGTAAAAACTTCAAACAACTGGACCTCCACATTCAGGAGCCCAAATATTGGGCCTGGCAGCGTGGCCTAGCGGCTAAAGTCCTCACCTTGAACGTGCTGGGATTCCATATGGGCAAGGGTTCTAATCCCGGCAGCTCCACTTCCCATCCAGCTCCCTGCTTGTGGCCTGGGAAAGCAGTCGAGGATGGCCCAGAGCCTTGGGAGACCTGGAGGAAGTTCCTGGCTCCTGGCTTCAGATCAGCACAGCACCGGCCATTGCATTCACTTGGGGAGTGAATCATCGGACAGAAGATCTTCCTCTGTCTCTCCTCCTCTCTGCATATCTGACTTTGTACCAAAAATAAATAAATCTTTAAAAAAAAAAAAAAAGGAACCCAAATATTTCTCTGTCACAGTTTCCTTCCACTGAATGTCATCAGAAAGAGCGGAGGTTGGCACACAGGCTTTGACGATGAAACAACTTTGCTCAACTCCCAACATGCCACCCTTTCAGCTTGTTCCTTCCTTCCCTACGCTCAACTCCACCTGGTTGCACAGATGAGTGACTGCAGCAGTGACAAGAGGCAAAGGCTACTCTGGAACCTGGGTAACAGGTGACAGGTCACTCCGTAAGTGACAGCTTATCGCCAGGCCACCAAGACATGACCACCAAATCGGACACGCTGGAGGACACCGCTATTCCCTGACGCAAGGAAAGCCGCAAGGTTCTGGTGACCACCACACATCCCGCAGTTCGCTGGCCTTTACACATCAGCTCCACTTTCCCAAGCAGGGACACTCCTCCACTCAAAGCCTGGCAAAGCACGGGGCCTTAGAAGAGGCCGGATCCAGAGCCTGGCTGCGCACCGTCCTACACTCAACACGGACAACTTCCCGCGACTCCTCTTGGACAGGGGGGAACGACCAGGTTAGGAGGCACCAGACGCTGAGGCTGACCACCCCTCGAGCCCCGCCTCTCCAGCCCGTTCCCACTCCAGGAGCAGACCACCTAAGAGATCCTATGGGCGTGGACTGACGGGTCAGAAGAACCGCGTCCAAGGACTGCTGGGAAGGAGGCAGGCAGGAGCACCTGCTCAGCACCCACTCCTCACCCACCCCGCTGGTTCGAGGAGTGATGATGCCAAGGACCCCGCGGTACCAAGCCCCCCTCGTCCCCCCGCCGCCCCGGATCCGCCCTTACCGCTCTTGGTTTTAGACTCGCCGGCAGGCCCCGCCGAGGCGGAGCGGGGCGGCTGTTGCCCTTTGCTGCTGCCCGAAGAGGCGGAGGAGCTGTTGGAGCCGCTGTTCTTGTCCATGTCGGAGGCGGTGGTGGCGGCGGCGTTCGGGGAGCTCTGCGGCATCAACGGGGGCCTCGGCGGCGGCGGCGGCGGTCGGAGCGGAGCGGGCGCGGCGGGGACCCAGGCTCATGGCGTTCAGGGCCGGAGGGGGTCGGCGGCGGCAGCGGTTCTCGGCCTTCATGGCGACATTTTTCCTTGTTTCCTTCCTTAGCTTCTCAAACTGGGACGAGAAGCGGCAGGTGGGGCTGTCGAGCCCGACGGTGGCGGTGGCGGTGGCGGCGTCTGTAGAGGAGGAGGCCGAGGCTCGGGAGTCCGGGCCGGGCCTGGCGGGGCGGACGCTGTCGGGGAAGGGGAGGCGAAGAAGGGTTCGCGAGCCCCGCCGGCCGGCCGGACACGCTCTCCCGCCGAAGGGCAGGAGAGAGAGCTGGCTGTCTTGGGGTCGGGGACCGAAGTCTCCGACACAGCGATCGACACTCGCCCCTAGGCCGAGGCCGAGCTGCTCCCGGAATGGCGACGAGTCGCCAAACAGCATCTCAAAGAACCCGGATGGACTATATATATAGCGGAGGTTTCTAAGATGAGCACTCTGGGAAATGTAGTTTTCGTTTACATCCGGGTCCAGTGCTCTCCGGCCCTGTCACTCACCGTCAAGGCGCGTGGCCTAACGGGACTTGTAGTTCTAGTCAAATTTAGTGGGTTTTTTTTTTCTTCTTAGTATATTGATTATGTACATAGCAGGTGTATGCTAATAACATTACAGCCAAACGTTAGAGTACCTGTGAAAATCTCATGGTCTCATTGTTTAATGGTTCCTATTCTAGTATTAATGTCAATTGATTCACACGGCTTTTATAACAGGTCAATTGCCTTACAATAATTTTTCATACAATACTTAATTTCATTGTCAGCAAATCATCTAATTACATAAACAATTCTTACTATTTCAAACTTAAGGGCCCAACGAGATAGCCTGGTGGCGAAATCCTTGCCTTGCACAACCCAAGATCCCATGTAAGTGTTGGTTCTAATCCTGGCTGCTCCACTTCCCATCCAGCTCCCTGCCTGTGGTCTGGGAAAGCAGTAAAAGACAGCCCAAAGCCTTAGGACCCTGCACCCGCGTGGGAGACCTGGAAGAAGCACCTGGCTCCTGGCTTTGGATTGGCTCAGATTCGGACATTGCAGTCACTTGGGGAGTGAGCCAGTGGATGGAAGACCTTTCTCATTTTCTCCTTCTCTCTGTAAATCTGCCTTTATGAGAAAAATAAATATGTCTTTTTTAATTTTTCAAAATTAAAATAATGCTGCTAATGACTATTGCTAATAATCATTTTGGTTATCACTGAATATTTATCATTAGCAGTAAATGTTCTTTGCTGTTAACATGCATTATCACATTTAACCCTCACCATAACTAAACTTTAATTATTCCTTTAAACACAGAGAAAGAGAGAGAGAGAGCACCCATCCATTGGTTCACTCCCCAAATGCTAGCAATGCCCAGGACAGGGTCAGGCAGAACCCAGGAACTAGAAACTCAATACAGATCTCTCACACAGGTAACAGAAGCCCAGTTACATGAGGCATCAGTCTCACACCCAGGTGCTAATACAGGCGTCGTAACTAGGGTCTATATCAGCAGGTTAAAAGGCTGCCTCGCATAATTAGATTTATATTTCAAGAATTAAGGGACAGCATTGTGGTCAGCACATTAAGCCACCACTTGCAATGCTGGTGTCTCATGTCTGAGTGTTTTTCAAGTGCTGACTACTACATTTCCACCCCAGGTCCCTACTAATGCGCCTGGGGAGGACAATGCATAATAATCACAGGACTTGAGCTCCTGCAACTTGTGTAGAAAACCCAGGTGGAGTTCTATGCTCCTGGCTTAGGCCTGTCCCAAACCTGGCTGTTGCAGTCATTTGAAGAATGAACCAGTGAGTAAAAGTCTCAGTCTCTCTCTGTCTCACTTTTTCAAATAAACGCATTTTCAACATCAGAAAAGAGTCAAAATGCCTAGCTGATTTACTCATAATCACACAGGTATTAACATTTTTTAAAAAGATTTGTTTATTTTCATTGGAAAGTCAGATAAACAGAGAGGAGAGCCAAAAAGATTTTCTGTCAGTTGATTCACTTCCCACAATGGCCGATCCAAGCCCTTGGACTATCCGCTACTGCTTTTCCAGGTCACAAGCAGGAAACAGGAAGGGAAGCAGAGTAGCTGGGGTTAGAATCAGTGCCCATATGGAATTCCACTGGGTGCAAGATGAGGAATTTAGGTATTAAGCTACAGCGCTGGGCCTAAATACAATTTTTTTTTAGATTTATTTTTATTGAAAAGTCAAATGTACAGAGAGGAGGAAAGACAGAGAGGAAGATCTTCCATCCAATGATTCACTCCCCAAGTGGCCACAACGGCTAGAGCAGAGCCTATCCCAAGGCAGGAGCCAGGAGCTTCTTCCAGGATCCCAAGGCTTTGGGCTGTCCTCAACTGCTTTGCTAAACCACAGCAGGGAGCTGGATGGGAAGTAGGGCCACCAAGATTAGAATCAGCACCCATGTGGGACCCTGCTGTGTATGAGGTGAGGACTTTAGCCTCTAGGCTAAAATTCCAGTCACTCAAATAATTTTTTTTAAGATCTCTAAAAAGAATGTTTTTAAATCTCTGAAAAAAAAAAAATTTTAAAGAAAGAAGAAAACAAAGGGGAAAAAAAGAATGAAAAGTACATTGTGCCCAAACTATGCTGGGAACATGATATACCAAACACATTGTTGGGTACCAAATACTGACCACAGCAGAGCCTTAGCAGCAGTTTCATCAACTGTACCATGATATTAAATTCTGATACAAAACCAGATATATAAGAAATGAATCTTCATTTCCCTTAACAAAAATGTGAAGAGTTTGGACACGTGTGTGAGTCATTTCTTCCTTCTGGCATTAATAAAAGTAAAAGTGAAATCCCAGTGTCAGATTTCTCCAAATGAAAGCAGGAGGTGTCCACCTGTGAGGCTGTATTAAACCCGAAAGAGACTTGCTGTCCCAAATACTTTCTTAGGCTCATTGGCACTTGCTCCTTGTGAAATATTTACAGACAACATACATTTAAAAAGGGAACCAAAGCAGAAACACACAGAAACCCAAGCAAAACTCAAAAGCCTCCAGCCTTTTTTTTATATATATATATATACAAGATACTCTACATTACTCCTTCCATTAAAGAAGAAAAAGAAAAATGAAAATCTAGCGTGGAAATAAAACACACATGACATGCTGGTTGGACCCAGAAATGTCAGCAGGTGACAAAGTGTGAATTGTGTTTGCATTTGGAAGAGTCTTTCGTCTATGAACCTGCTGGGTTCAGAAATGGACAGACCACAGGACAGCCTCTGCTACATTGATTTTTCAGGATATTTTAACATTGCATGGTTTGCAAGAACAGTCTGTTAATCTCATTGGTTCAGAGTCAGCAGAAAAGCTTGTTCAAAGAGAATCCAGGAACATATCACAGGTTCAACAGCTTGGGAGCAGGCACATTTTTTTCCTAAAGATGTAGTCCGGTTTTTTTTTCTTTTTAATGGAAAGGCAGATATCTTTTATCTGCTGGTTCACTCCCCAAACGGCTACATTAACAGGGATGCTGGATCGGAAATGGAACAGCCAAGTCTTGAACTTGTGACCCTTAGAGGATGCAGCCCCAGCAAATGTTTAAGTGTTGTTTTTTTTTTTTTTTTCAGTAGTTAAGACACCCATGTCCCCACACTGTAACAACTCCAGCTCTTGACTCCAGCTTCCTACTAATACGGACCTGAGGCAGCAGCAGTTACATCTCAAGTAACTGGTTCCCACCACCCATGTGGGAAACCTGAATTTAACTCCTGCTTCTAGTCACCACTACTTGAGGGTATTCGAAAAATGATTCAGCAGGTCTCTCTCTCTCACACACACTAATTTATCTTTAAATTAATTGGTAGCAATCTTTTTGTTGAAATCGCTGGCACCTGGGGGCCTGGGAGCTGTATTTTAAAGCTCAGACCAAGGGCTGGCATTGTAGCAAAGTAGGTTAAGCCATTGTCTGCAGTGGTGGTGGGAGATCTGGCTGCTGCACTTCCAATCCAGCTCCCTATTGATGTGCCTGGGAAGACAGCAGAAGATGGTCTAAGTGCTTGGGTCCCTTTATCCACGTGGGAGACCAAGAGCAGCTCTGGGCTCATGACTTGCCAGGCCCTTGTGTTACATGGGGAGTGAACCAGAGGATGGAAGATCTGCCTCTCCCTTTCTCTCTGTAATTCTGTCTTTTAGTTACATGTCAATTAATTAATTAATTTACGAAAGTGCAAATAAAGCTCAAACCAGGAGACTCAGGCATTTTACAGCTGGTACTATTGGAGTTGTGGCAGGATTCAGAGAAATGGCCGCTGACAGGTGTCTGGAGGCACCATCCGTGATTTCCTGGTTGGTAGCAAAGTCTAAATTCAATTTTGGAAGACAGAGAGACAGAGATTACGAGTCTGCTTCAAACATTAGTTCCTGGATCCCCTGAGCTAATTCCCAGCTCCTTAACTGCAGGTTTCAACACGCAGTAAGCGAGCACTGTCCCCCGCCGGCCGCCGTCGAACTGGTGACGCAAGCAGGCGTTGACTCACTGCGCTGTCAGCTGTCAAGATGGCGGCTCCCTGGAGGTGCTGCCTGTGGAGCAGCGGGGGTCGGGGCTGGTGGCGGGCGACCCGGGGCTGCTGGCTTCCCAGGCTTCGGAGCGCTTGGCCCGGGGGCCCTAAGGGTGCGCGGCTTTTGTCCCAAGAGAAGCGGGCAGCAGAAACGCACTTCGGGTTCGAAACTGTCTCGGAGGAGGAGAAAGGGGGCAAAGGTGAAGGGGGCCGGAGGAGGCTCGGGGGTGATCGGATCGTCCGCCATCTGGTGTGCCCTGCTAAGGGGTTGATTTATGTCCCCGTTGGTGCTCGGATGGTGGTGTCGGTGGAGTCCTGACTGCCGAGGAGTGGTCCGCCAGCCCTGCCTCGCAGACCTTTTTAGAGCCGAGTATCTTCCAAGTCCGGTCGTGGGAAGGTTGTGAGGGGTCGAGCAGCACGCATGGTTTCCAATTCCCCTTTCAACTTTCCCAGGAGGGTGCGTGTTGTCACCACATCACACGTGAGGAAATTGAGAGAGCTTAAACCAGGGGCTGGTGCCTCCAATCCCATAAGGACATGGGCCAGGAAAAAGACTGTTATAAAACTGTGTCATTTTATGATCTTAGAGTTGTAGATACATTTGTTTTCTTTTTAATTTTTGGTTTTTAAAATTATTATTATTATTACTATTATTATTATTACATTTTATAAATGGGGAAGGTGAGGCGCTGAGATGTCCCCTCACTGAGCCTAAGGTCACCCAAGAAATAAGGGAAAAGACCCCACAATGGAACTATTTCCATCCCTTAAGGACTGTATTCTTTGTCCACCTTACTGTAACTCTGAGTACTGAATGCAAACTTTCCTTCATGGGAATGGCTGGCTAGAAAGTTGGGACAATGTCTCGTTTTCATGTCTTATTTTCCTCAGTGCAAGATAGGCATTAGGAGCTTGCTGACGGCTGTGGGGTGAACTAAGGCCAAATATGAGCATGCATGTTGATTGAGCGTGTGAGACCTTTCAAGCTATTTTACATGGATTCTTAGGAAGACAACTTTGTGAGTGGGCAGCTGTCAGTTCAAGATTTACAGATGTGAAACAAAGATACTGAGTCATTTGTCCAAGACTTCAGATCAGTGGTAGAGCTTGGGTTGCGGGGCATTCTTTCAGGACTCTTGTATGGTAAGAACGCCACACTTCCAACTGTGCTCACAAAGGGGCCAACTGCAGAGCACTTAGCAGTTGAGCAGAAAGTCCGCTATCGGACTGGGAGCCCAGAGTGAAATGCAAGCAGGCCTTGCTTTGTACAGTCATGTAGGCCGTGAAGATCCTATTCTGGCCAACAGCATGTACAGCGATCTTAATACCAAAAGTCACAGTTGTTCTATGACATTTTTAAAGTATTATATATCAGAAATATATGCTGTCAGTTATAAATGTATAGGGAAATGAAAAGCTATACAGTAAAACTAACATTTACCTAGAACACTGTTATTTAAAATTAGATTTAACTAATATAACTAAAGTTCTGAATATTGTAAATTTAACATTTTAAAATCGTTTTTTAAAATTACCTGGACTGGTATTGTGGTGTGGTTAATTTGCCATCTCTAATCCCGTAACAACAGCAGTTCAAATCCTAGCTTCTTATCCAGCTTCCTGCGGTTGTTCCTGGGGAAGCAGTAGAAGACGAACCAAGTACTTGGGCACCTGCACACACGGGAGACTCAGATGCTGTTCTCGACTGCAGACTTCGGCCTAGCTCAGCCCAAGATATTGCCAACATTTTAGTGAGTGAACCAGCAGATAGATGATCTTCCATCTGTATCTCTGTATCTCTGTATCTCTCTCTCTCTATATATATATATATATATATGTGTGTGTGTGTATAAGATCTTCCTCTCTGTCTTTCCTCCTGTTCATCTGACTTTGCAATAAAAATAAATAAATCTAAAAAAAAAGAATAGTTTCGTTTTCACAAAGTTGCTCTGCCCCCATAATGGAAGTTTATAGTGCTAGTAGTGGCAACATTATTTGATTTGAATTTTAAGTCACACATTATCACTATTTCTTTTCTGAACTTTTTTTTCTTAAGGTTTATTTATTTTTATTGGAAAGTCAGATTTACAGAGAAAATGAGAGAGAGAAAAATCTTCCATCCTCTGGTTCACTCCCTAAGTGACCGCAACAGTCGGTGCTGAGCTGATCTGAAGCCAGGAGCTAGGAGCTTCTTCTGGGTCTCCCATGCGGGTGCAGGATCCCAAGGCTTTGGGCTATCCTCTACTGCTTTCCCAGGCCACAAACAGGGAGCTGGAAAGGAAGTAGAGCAGCTGGAATAAGAACCAGTGCCCATATGGAATCCTGGGTGTGCAAGGTGAGGACTTTAGCCACTAGGCTAATGCACTGGACCCTGAACTTTCATTTTTGTTGCTCATTTCTGCTTTCATCCATCCAGTTATTATGACACAGGTATACAGAATAAGGAAGCAACACAATCCCATGCTTTGCCATCTGTATACACTGAATTACGGAACAGTCACCTGCAGTCTATAAAAGAAGTGATGTGTGCAGTTACTCATCATGATTCATAACTTGCTTCTATAATGCTTTATAAACTGATGAAGTTTGTACTTCTTGACATTACAACTCATATATCATTACATTTGAATGGTGATGTCAACACACTGGAATCTAAAACAGTGAATGAGGGCCCAGGGTGTTAGCCTAGTGACCGAAGTCCTCACTTTGCATGCGCCGGAATCCCATATGGACTCCGGTTCATATGGCTGCTTCACTTCCCATCCAGCTCCTTGTTTATGGCATACAGAAGCAGTCGAGGACAGTCCAAACCCTTGGGACCTTGTACCCATGTGGCACCCATGTGCAGGAGCTTCTTACAGCAGATAGAAGATAAGTCTCTTGTGTCTCTTGTGTGGATGGCCCAAGGCTTTGGGCCATCTGCTTTCCCAGGCCACAAGCAGGGAGCTGGAAGGGAAGTGGAGCAACCATGACATGATCCAGTGTCCACATGGGATCCCGGCATGTGCAAGGCAAAAATTTAGCTACCGGACCATCACACTAAGCCCAGAAGTGACTTTTTGTATAGAATATTATTAAGCTTTTTTTCTTAAGTTATCTTAATTATTTGAGAGGCAGAGTTCTAGAGAGTCGGTGGGAAGGAGGACGGGAAGAAAAAGAACTAGGGCTCTTTTGTCCACTGATTCACTCCCTAAATGGCCACAACAGCTGGGGCTGGGTCAGGGCAGAGCCAGGAGCTTCATCTTCTACACAGATGCAGGGGCCCAAGGACTTGGGTCATCTTCTGCAGCTCTCCCAGGTGCATTAGTGCGTAGCTGAGTTGAAATCAATCTGCCAAGACTCGAACCAGGACCCATATGGGATGCCAGCATTGCAAATGGTCTCTTAACCCATTATACCAGATGCTAGCCCCTTTTACTTGTCTTTGAAAATATACATATTACTTTGAAAGTCAGTTACATAAAGAGAAGGAGAAACAGAGAGAGGGAGAATTGTCCATCGATTTGTTCACTTCTTAGATGCCTGCAGTGGCCAGCACAGGCCCAGGCCGATGCTAGCAGCCAGAAGCTTCATCCAGATCTTCTATGTGGACAATGGGGACAAACGCTTGGGCCGTCTCTCCTTGCATTTCCCAGGCACATTAGCAGGGAGCTGGATCAGAAGTAGAGTACCAAGTCACTCATGGCCATAGGGGATGCTAGTGTCGCAGACAGCAGCTTTACCCACCATTCCATAGTGTCGGCCCCAGCACTTTTTTCTTTCTTTTCTCTCTTTTTTTTTTGTTTTCAGATTTATATATTTTTATTGGAAAGGCAGATGCACAGAGAGAAAGATCTGTCCACTGGTTTATTCGCCCAAATGGCCATAATGGCCAGAGCTGAGCCAATCTGAACCTAGGAGCCAAGAGGTTCTTCCAGGTTTGCCACGTGGGTGCAGGGTTCTAAGGACTTGAGCAATCCTCTGCTGTTTTCCTAGACCACAAGCAGAGAGCCATATTGGAAGTGGAGCAACTGGGACCAGCACGTTAGCCTAGTGGCTAAAGTCCTCATCTTGACATGCCAGGATCTCATATGGGCGCCGGTTTTAATTCCCAGCAGCCTCGCTTCCCATCCAGCTTCCTGTTTGTGGCCTGGGAAAGCAGTGAAGGACGGCCCATACTGGGGCCCTTGCACCCATGTGGGAGACCTGTAAGAAGCTCCTGGCTTCAGATCGGCTCAGTTCAGGCTGTTGCGGCCACTTGGGGAGTAAACCAGCAGACGGACAATATTTCTGTCACTCCTTCTGTCTGTATATCTACCTTTCCAATAAAAATAAAAATAAATCTTAAAAAAGAGGGGCAGAGATCACAATGAGTTGTAGGTTTAGGCGTCAGACAATGTGGCTTAGCCTCACATGGCAGCCACCTGGTTCTAGGAGAAACAGTGGTATTTTTCTCATTTAGCATTTTCCTCAAGTTGATCTTATTAATAACAGTTGTGTGTGTATTTCCCCCGCCCCGGCCAGTCTATCAGGTGTTTGAAAGTGTGGCCAAGAAGTATGACGTGATGAATGACATGATGAGCCTCGGCATCCATCGTGTGTGGAAGGATTTGCTGCTCCGGAAGATGCGCCCACTGCCTGGAACCCAGCTGCTGGATGTTGCTGGAGGCACAGGTGACCGTGGCCTTGGTGCCCTGGGGTAGCACTGGGGATCTTCCACAGGAAGTAGTGTCTGCTGTGGGAATGTGCTGTCTTACCTGTCATGAACCAAAATTCAGGAATTCAGGACTAGAGAACGGTGTGCATGCCGCTCTGCCCTCGAATACCATAGACTTCCAAGTGTGTGCTTGTTTTCTTTTTCTTTTCTTTTTTAATATTTATTTATTTTTATTGGAAAGGCAGATATACAGAAAGGAGGAGAGACAGAGGAAGATCTTCCGTCTGATGATTCACTCCCCAAGCGGCCGCAACGGCTGGAACTGAGCCAATCCAAAACCAGGAGCCAGGAGCTCTAACGGGCCTCCCACGCGGGTGCAGGGTCCCAAGGCTTTGGGCTGTCCTCGACTGCTTTCCCAGGCCACAAGCAGGGAGCTGGATGGGAAGTGGAGCCACTGGGATTATAACCGGTGCCCATATGGGATCCTGGCACATTCAAGGCGAGGACTTTAGCTGCTAGGCCACCGCGCTGGGCCCAAAATAAATAAATCTTAAAAAAAAAAAAAAAAAAAAAAAAAGAATGTCTAGGAAATCTTTTCTGCTTAATCCTTTTGTATCACATCAAGTATCAAAAGCTTAATTATTTTTTTAAGATTTATTTATTTGTATGGAAAAGAGAGATTTACAGAGACAGAAACATATTTCATTTGGTGGTTCAGTAACCAACTGGCTCAACAGCCAGGAATAAGCTGACCCAAAGTCAAGACCCAAGAGCTTCTTCCAAGTCTCCCATGTGGATGCAGGGGCCTGAGGACTTGAGCCTCCTCCACTGCTTTCCCAGGCTGTAAGTGGAGAGCTGGATTGGAAGTGGAGCATCCAGAACACAAACTGGCACCCATATGGGGTGGTGGTTCTTGCGGGTGGAGGATAAGCCTTTTGAGCCACCACACTGGCCCCATGTTTAATCAATTTTCTGAAAAGAATCTTAGTTAAAAAGTTGTTGAGGACTCGGTGCAATGGCCTAGCGGCTAAAGTCCTCACCTTGCATGGGCTGGGATCCTGTGTGGGTGCTGGTTCCAATCTTGGCAGCCCTGCTTCCCATCGAGCTCTCTGCCTGTGGCTTGGGAAAGCTGTCGAGGATGGCCCAATGTCTTGGGACCCTGCACCCATATGGGAGCCCCGGATGAGGCTCCTAGCTTCAGATCAGTTCAGCTCTGGTCATTGTGGCCTCTTGGGAAGTGAATCAGCAGACGGAAGATCTTCCTCTCTATGTCTCCTCTTCTCTGTATATCTGACTTTCCAATAAAAATAAATCTTTTTTTTTAAGTTGAAAAAACAAGTTATTGTTAAAGAGAAACTTCATTTTCATATATTCATTTCATCCTAGACTCTTGCTCATTTTGGATTTAGGAAAGGTTTTACTGTTTTACTTCGATTTCATTTCCATTTTGCTTCCTGTTGACTTCCCACAGGTGACATTGCATTCCGGTTCCTTAATTACGTTCAGGCGCAGCATCAAGGAAAGCAGAAAAGGCAGTTAAGGGCCCAACAAAATATATCCTGGGAAGAAATTGCCAGCAAGTACCAGAATGCAGAGGATCCCTTGGGCGGTTCCCAGGTGGTGATCTGTGACATTAACAAGGAGATGCTCAGGGTCGGAAAGCAGAAGGCCATGGCTCAGGGACACAAAGCTGGTAAGTCCCATGGAAAACCAACCTGGAGGTTTTGTGTTTGTGTTACAGCACTTAGGGAGAATCCTAACTCCTCTCAGGATTCCAGCTTCCTGTTAATGTACAAGGCTGGACAGAGAAGAGTTAAAGGTAATCCGGGACTGGAGTCAGTTTGCATGGTGTTCCATACCTCATTTCAGCCACCTGTTCAGCTGTATTATCTGCACGACGTGATGGTGAGATAACCAAAGCCCAATGAGGTTCAGGATCTTACTTATCCAAGGCATACATTTAAAAAAATAAAATTATTATTTTGTATTTCATAGGTAGATTTACAAAGAGAGGAAAAGATAAAGTTCTCTATCTGCTGGTTCACTCCCCAAGTGGCATTAGTGGCCCAAGCTGAGCTGACCAGAAGTCAGGAGTTTCTTCAAGGTCTCCTACGCGGGTGCAGGGTCCCAAGGCTTTGGACCATCCTCCGCTGCTTTTCCAGCAGAGTAGAGAGCTTGATGAGAAGTGAAGCAGCTGGGACACCAACCATTGATGGAATGCTGGTGCCACAGGGTGGAGGATTAGTATGTTGAGTCATGGTACCTACCCACAAGACATAGTTTTGAAGTGAAAGAACCCAAGTTTGTGCTGAATTTTCCGATCTCAGCTCTTGGTCCCTGAGGCAGATTGCTGTCGATTCCCGGCAGTTCTGGGTATGATTTCTAGTGCTGCACCAGGGGCAGTTGTTTGTGTAAGTGGTTAAGACACAGATGGAACACCTGTATCTGGGAGCCTGGGTTCAGTCCCAGCTCCTGTTAGGATTCCAGCTTCCTGCTAACGCACATCCCTTGGAGACAGCAGGTTACTGCTGCCACCCACATGGGTGTCCTGGATTGAGTTTTGAGCTCATGACTTCAAGCCTGGTCCATCCCTCATTGTCATTTGGGGAGTGAACCAACAGATGGAAGATATTCTATTTTTCTGTCTGTTCCATTTAAAAAAAAAAAAAGGAAAAGAATAGTTACAGGCTTTTCTCGATTGCAGCATTTGCTTCTCTGAGGATCTAACTTACATAAAGAAAACACACCTTGGAGCAGCTGTTTACCCCAGCAATGAGGAGAGTTGCAGGATCCCATGTCAGAAGACCTGGATTCCATATGCAGCTCTGGCTCCTGCTTACAGCTGTCCGCTCACATGGACCCTGGGCAGGCAGTGGTTACAGTGAGAGGTTGGCTTCTTGCTGTTCTCATGGGAGATGTGGGTTGAGTTCCCAGCTCTTGGATTCAGCCCAGCCCTGGCCTTTTGCGTATAAATCAATGGATAAAAGCTCCCTCTTCTAATAAGTTTCTTTAAAGATTTATTTATTTTTATTGGAAAGTCAGATATACAGAGGAGGAGAGAGAGAGCAAGAGAGAGAGAGAGAGAGAGAGAGAGAGGGAGAGGAAGATCTTCCATCTGCTGATTCACTCCCCAAGTGGCTACAAGGGCTGGAACTGAGCCAATTCAAAGCCAGGATCCAGGAGCTTCTTCCGGATCTCCCATGCCAGTGTAGGGTCATAAGGCTTTGGGCCATTCTCAATTGTCTTTCCAAGCCACAAGCAGGAAGCTAGATGGGAAGCAGGGCCGCTGAGATACAAACTGGCATCCATATGGGATCCTAGCACATTCAAGGTGAGGATTTACCTACTAGGCTACTGCACTCGGCCCATAATAAATATATTTTTTAATACCATGAAACAGTACTTTGCTAGTTTCCCAAAGTAGATAACAGTGGCAAAGAGACAAGTGCCTGCAAGTCTCCAGGAGCCCAGTGCAAGCTCAAAATGGACTTTGTGCCCAAGCTTAAAAATGTACATTTTTTCCCATTTGACTTTCTGCTTTAATCTTGTAGAATATCATTGGCCCCAAATCTTTCAGATAAAAGAGATGATCCTGGAAGCTGTACATTGTTTCCCCAGTTCTATGAAGTCACTGTACTACCCCCTTGCCAAGTTGGCCAGACACTGCATACAAGCATCATGAGAGGCACCGCGTACCCCAAGAACCCCCAGGATCAGCACTTCTTTCTTGCCTGCCTCTATCATGAGTGTCTCTGGTTATTTTAGCTCAATTCTTCCTCCCACCCCCAGAAGGAGCTGCCTGGAGAGACTCGCAGCCCACTGGATCCCCAAAATGAAGGCCTCGTTTGTTCTGCAACGACACTAGTTAGAAGGCAGACAAAGGCCCTCTGTTTCCTTCCTCCCACTGGCACACGTGTTTCCCTGGTTGCTGGTGCTCTGTCCCAAAGTGTGGAGAACAAAGGTTTTGAAAAGATAGGTTCCTTTCCAGTTCTGTAACGCATCTTCTGTAGCTAGCTCGGCTGTTGGACTGTCCTCGATGCTAAGTTAAATGCACCTGCGTAGGAATGCCTAAAAATGCCACAAAGGACTCCAGTTTGATGTGTTCTCTTTGCCTTACCAAACTCTAATCATGTCCTCATCAAAAAGTGTCATGCAGGGCCGAGCGCGATAGCATCGCAGTTAAGGTCCTCGCCTTGAACGCGCCGGGATCCCATATGGGCGCCAGTTCTAATCCCGGCAGCTCCACTTCCCATCCAGCTCCCTGCCTGTGGCCTGGGAATGCAGTCGAGGACAGCCCAAAAGTTTGGGACCCTGCACCCACGTGGGAGACCCGGAGGAGGCTCCTGGTTTCGGATTGGCTTAGCTCCAACCTTTGCAGCCGTTTGGGGAGTGAACCATTGGATGGAAGATCTTCCTCTCTGTCTCTCCTCTATGTAAATCTTAAATTAAAAAAAAAGTGTCATGCAAACAGTGTTGAGACACACAGCTGATTTTTGTCTTTCAGGACTTGCCTGGGTCCTGGGAGATGCTGAAGAGCTGCCCTTTGATGATGACAAGTTTGACATCTACACCATTGCCTTTGGGATCCGGAATGTCACCCACATTGATCGGGTATGAACGGCTGCTCATCAGCCTGTAAGACTCAGGATAAGGGTTCTGGGGTGGAACCACAGGGAGTGAGGCAAGCAGGAGAGAGTCCTCGTTAGGCCCAGCACTTGAGTGAAATGAGTACTTGAAGTTGCCAGTTTTTCCAAATCACAAACTTGGAAAAACCTGAAACCGCAGAGCAGGTGCTGCAGAAGTCTGTTGCCAGGGTTGGCATCCACGTCTGTCTCATTGGCCTTCTCTTGCGCGTGAGGCTCTGCTTTGCAGCTTGCAGATTGGGCATGGACAGCAGAGGCTGACCCAGGAAGCAGCGCTCAGAGCACCACCCGGGCAACAGGCAGCTTCCGGCTTGCTTCCTTTCCAGGAGGAGGGGACGTTCAGCTCTCGGTCTGACACAGCAATTCTTTATTTCTTTTATTTGACATTCTGTTCAAAACACTCAAAGACCATGTGTGAGGCAACTGGTTTCATTTCTGTAATGTATTTCTGCGATACTCATTTGTCAGGTTCCTCTGCTTTCGGTGGGACATTGGATTTTACCACCTGCCTCTGACTGTAGCCAGTTTGTTATTCTTACAAAAGGGTGTGTTAGCAAAGCGCTCCCTCCCATTATTGCCTGCAAAACATTTAGTGCCTCCTCTGCCTTCAGACAATCTCTAGTTTTTGTGTCTATTTGTAAAGATGTTTGGTGCATATTAAATGTATATATGGGGGTAGATCAGAAAATTCATGGAAAGTAGAATTGAAAGATAAGCTTATTTCAGTGCAAAATTTTTTAAATTCAGTTTTTTCCTAGTAAGCATATTCTGTGAACTTTTGAAAGACTTCTTAGATACATGGATTTCAAAAAAGATTTTTTAAATATTAGTTTTAACCTACTTGAGCAAAGTGACAGACACAGATCTTTCACCTGCTAGTTTGCTCCCCATATGCATTTAGAAATCAGTGCTGGACTAAACCGAAGCCAGGAGCCTGGAGCTCTGTTTGGGTCTCCCACATGGGTAACAGGGCCCCAAGCCTTTGGATTGTCACCCGCTGCCTCCCAAGATGGGCTAAGGGAATGCCAGAGTAGAAGCAGAGGAACTGGGACTTGACCCGGCATTCTAACTAGCACTCACTGGCCCTGATATGATGTTGGCATTACAAGCAATGACTTACCCCATTGTCCCACAACACCCATCCTCAGGACTTCAAAAAATTTTTGCAGCAAAATAATCTTGTTAATTCCATTTTCCACAAAAAAAATTTTTTTGTTAAAAGACTTTTTTTACTTGGAAAGTCAGACATACAAAGAGGAGAAGAGACAGAGAGGAAGATCTTGCGTCCAATGATTCACTCCCCAAGTGGCTGCAATGGGGGAGCCGAAGCCAGGAGCCCAGAGCCTCCTCCAGGTCTCCCACACTGGTGCAGGATCCCAAAGCTTTGGGATGTCCTTGACTGCTTTTCCAGGCCACATGCAGGGAGCTGGATGGGAGTGGGGCCACTGGGATTAGAACCAGCTCGCATGTGGGATCCGGGTGCGTTCAAGGTGAGGACTTTAGCCACTAGGCTACCGCGGCCAAACCTTGCATTTTTAAAATGCAAGATTGGAATACTAAATATTTTTCATATACATATATTTAATATCTCTTGGAATGGGCATTTGGTGTAAGTTAGATTACTACTTTGGATACCTGCATATTGTAGTGCCTGGGTTAGTCCCAGCTCAACTTCGGATTTTAACTTCCTATTAATGCATACCTAAGAGGCACAGGTGATGGCTCAAGCACCTGGGTCTCTGCACCCAAACGTGAGATCCAGGTTGAGTTCCTGGCTCCTGGCCCAAGCTTTCATCAGTTTCAGATGCTTTGGGCAACTGAAGCGTGAACAGCAAATGAGAGACCTTTCTGCTTTTGAAGTAGTTTAACTATCCCTTCATTTTCCCATGTGAGTGTGTAAAGGGCACTGGCTGTTCTTCACAGTAGCTGTCTGGATTCTGTTTGTATAGAGACACACAGTGTAACCAGACTCATTCATGGCTGGTTTACTATGAGCTGTCCACACAGTGACTGACTCATATACATATCCTTTCCATAGAAGTATTTGTTACGTAGATTCCTTGAAGTATAATACCTAATTCAAAAAAGATATTCAGTGTACTTTTGCTAGGTAGTTCTCAAGTTGCCCTGCATGGGGTTATACCAATCTGTAGTCAGTTTAGATTATGCCAAGTACAGCAGAATGCTTGTACCATCTTAGACATTCAGTGTTGTTTCTGCTGTTAGAGCTTTCCAACAGAGAATGAATGAGGGATTTGTGGAAACAACAGTGCTCTCCTGAAGCTAAAACTGTGCTCACCTCCCGGAATGAAGGGAGATCTACTGAGGGATATGTGCTCTTGTTCCTTGTCTCGCTCAGGCCCTGCAGGAAGCCCATCGAGTCCTAAAACCAGGAGGACGGTTTCTCTGTCTGGAATTTAGCCAAGTGAACAATCCCCTCATATCCAGGTTGGCATTGTTAACAGGGCCGTACCCTCACTGTCTAGCCAAGGGTTTCCTATCCCCAAAAGGGGATGTAAGTTGTACGCATGAATTTCACAGTTCAGTCCCTTAAGGACCCTGCCACTTCGCAAGGTCAGCCAGTTCTGAATGACAATCCCCAGGTCGGAAGAGTCTCTCAGACAAGCAACCAGACTCAGGTTGTCCCACATACATATTTCCTTCAATGTTTAAGAGTTGGACAAGTCTGTATTTAAAAATTAGGAAATTTTATATAAAATGTGGATTTCCAGCTTCACTTGATGAGTCAGCGCATGGCCATTCTGGACAGGTCCATGCATCCCCTCAGGCAGCAGGCAGAATGGAGTCATAACTGCCCTTTTCACTTCATTGCCACTTCCTAACTGTACAGACCACATAGCTCGGGAAGAGGCCCTCAAGCAGCACCCAGTGAGAGATACGAAAAAGTGACACCTATTGGACTTGTCCAGGACCCACATAATTTCTTGACTCCTATGGGTATTTGAGTTTATGACTCCCAAGCTTAGACCTTGCGTTTGCTAAGGGAAGAAATCAAGGCATTTTCTCCTATTAATCTTTTACCTTTTTTTCTATTAGGATTTATGATCTCTACAGCTTCCAAGTCATTCCTGTCCTGGGAGAGGTCATCGCGGGGGACTGGAAGTCCTACCAGTACCTCATAGAGAGTATCCGGCGGTTCCCGTCTCAGGTATGGAACGTCTGTAGCTTGTTTACAAAGGCTCCAGAGCTGAAGTCCAGGCAACCCTTGCTGTGTCTTTCCTTGTGTTGTAGGAGGAGTTCAAGGGGATGATAGAAGATGCAGGTTTTCAGAAGGTGACTTACGAAAGCCTAACATCAGGCATCGTGGCCATTCACTCTGGTTTCAAACTTTAATTCCTTTCCTATGCTGGAGCGGGAAGCAGTCACAGCCTGTTGAAGTCTGGAACCAAAGGATCATCCGAGACGGAAGCAGAGCATCTTCTCGTACGGATATGAGACCCATGTTCTGAACCAGCGCACTTCAGAGTGAAATGAACAAGATCCTATGACTGATTTTCCAACTTTTATGAACAGCCACTTCAAGGCCTCCCAGAGAAACTTAGTTCTGGGTTCTCTGTTGTTTGCATTCAGGTCCTGGTGTGTGTAAGACTGGCACTAAAGCAGGTGTTGGGGGAGATTTACAACTTCTCTGCCCATGTTGTTTTTCCGAATAATAATGGGTCATTTGAATCCCATGATGATGTACTTGAACCAGAAAGCTTAAAGACAATTGAGTTAACCTTTTAGCCTAGGACTGGGTCTAGGGGTCAGAAACCAAAGGCACTACTAGAATAATGTGCAGAACCAATTCATAAGCTTCAGTCATTTGTATCAGTCATAAAGAAAATCATTCTAAATTCTTGTTCAAAAAATAAATGTACCAGTCAACTCCTACTTTCACGTCTTAAATAACTTGTCAGAATCCATTTGGATGGATCCTTAGATGTGTGCCAGTTTGTTATCTGTAACTTAGACTGCAATGTAAATACTTTTCTTGAAGAGTTTTATAGGAAAAAAATTAAAAACTTTATCTACTTACTGTATTCTAGTGTTTGGTGTTAAAATGAGGCCATTTATGTGTATAGCTTCAGGTTCTTGAGGGGCCTTTCTAAGAAATTGCAAAGTTTAATTGCAAACAACTTAGTTTAGGGCTATGTGAAAGGGCTTCAGATATGCCAGATGTTGGCCCAGCACAGTAGGAAACATTCACGTTGCTTCACTTACAAGATCTTGTCTACCTAAGAAAAAATTCCAGACATAACTAGCCAATTTGGATTAGCTCAGTTTCAGCCGTTGCGGCCATTTGGGAAATTAACCGGTGGAGGGGAGATCTTTATTTCAGCCTCTCCTGCACTCTGTAAATCTGACTTTCCAATATAAGAAAAAAAATCTTAAAAAAAATAGCCAAAAGCATTTGACAAAACACAAAAATTTTCAGCCAATGGGAGTGTATTGGCTTTTGAAATTAACTGGAGGATTCAGCACAATAGCATAGCTTTAAAGTCTTGTCTTGAACATGCCGGGATCCCATATGGACGCTGGTTCTAATCCCAGCAGCCCCACTTTCCATTCAGCTCCCTGCTTGTGGCCTGGGAAAGCAGTTGAGGACAGCCCAAAGCTTTGGGACCCTGCACCCGTGTGGGAGTGGAAGAGGTTCCTGGTTCCTGGATTTGGATTGGCACAGCACCAGCCGTTGTGCGCACTTGGGGGAGTGAATCGTTGGACAGAAGATCTTCCTCTCTGTCTCTCCTCCTTTCTGTATATCTGACTTTGCAATATAAATAAATAAATCTTAAAAAAAAAAAAACTAAAAAAAAAAAAAAGGGATGACTATGCACACATTTGGAGGGCCCTCATATGCCAACTTTCCAACAGTAGATAACAGATCTCCCGAGGTCCAGCTAAGTTGACCTTGAATCAGCTCTAGGATCTTAGAACGTCCCTTTGGAAACCAGTTAGCTGGACAAGATAACTGTGCAGGCCAACGAGTAAAAGGTGATAGAACATTTGCAGTATTTAATAGCAACCCAAATCACTGCTCTGGCAGTCTCCTGTTTCATGCCACCTTAAGGGCCACGATAGTAACACATTGTCCTCTATTGCAAAGCCCTCCCCAGTCTAAGCATGCCTTTCATCAGAACCTCTAAACAGGTATGTTCTAGTAAATAAACGCCCAAAGATGAGGTCTTTACCCTCTCCTCAGTCAGGGAAACTGTTGTGATGCTTAAGAATTTCCAATTACATCCTAGAGCTCTGAATCAAACAGCCTAACCCACAAATGAAAGTAACAGCAAATACCAAGTCCAGAACCTTCTTGCAATATTCAGTAGGCACGGCGACTGAACCACACAACACTAGAAAGCCATCCACACACCCTGCAGCCTAAGCCATTTCTGAATACCTGGACAGCAGCACTCCTCAGACACTGGCTATCTTCCCTCCAGATTACGAAAGCTGCTCTACCGTATGAAAGCTTCACCATGCATCAACAGATGTGGGATGGGTCTGAATCACAAAGACTCACAGCTTGTCTATTACATCCCACAGAAACTTACCTCAAGGCCTCACAAGCCCAACCAGGTCCCCTGGGTAGTCAGCTCAGATGCATCTTCAATGCTACTCGAACAAACTAGCCACACTCAAATAAATGCATCTCCAATATTTATTCTTTTAAAGGAATGAACTGAGAAAAAAACATGGGGAAGACAAGTATGAAATAAATACAAATGTAAGCTGTTGTTGGCTAACTGTTTTATAACCACTAGTACACAGTATGCCCTGCACAAAACACAATGAAGGTTCAAAGACTGAGGTGTTCCCTTGGCAAGGCAGTCTCTGATATTTGGAATTTAGGCTGCAGTTCTTGTTTTTGGATGGATCATTGGGTTTGTGGCTGAGTCCATGCTTTTAACCAGATTTGAACAGAAGAATGGCCACCTGGCCCAGGTAGAAGTAGATGAAGTGTTTGGTTTCATGTGTCACATAACTGCCGAAGTTTCTCCCCACAATGCAGTGCCAAGTGGGGTTGTACTTCTTGTCAAACTCCTGGAAAAGAAAACACTGGAATTTTAGTAATAAGCCAGAAGAGTCTACCTCCTGGGTAAGTCAGAGCCTGTAGAGGCAGAAAGAAAAATTAGCAGCTGCAAATTCTCAGAATGAAAGAATGTTCTCCAGCTCCAAGTCGCCTACACAACGTGTTAATGCAAATACAGCCCAGTCTGAGCGAAGATGGGGACGGAAGCCGAGGTCCAAGGCAGAGCAGCCTCAGATGGAGATCCTCACCGTAACGGCAATCACACCTTCGTATTTGCTAATATTCAACACCAAGTTCCAGTCAGTCATGTTTCATGCAAAAAGAACTACATGTTATTTACCATGCACCCAGAACAGGTGACAATTTAGCCAAATACTACATTTAATCCTGCCCCTTTTATCAGAAGGATCTTAGCTGTAAACAAGATTTCCAAAAGGACTAAGCTTCAGTTAGCATCACAATCCACAAAGCTGCACATCAACATTTTAGGGATTGCAGCCTCTGTCCCCACACAAGAATGCGGGTAGCAGAACCTTACAGCGAATTGGCCAATTTTTATCCTTAATCCTAACTTGCCCTCCTGTCCACATTACCCTGATGGTGTTCATCTACTAACTGGTCCAAGATGAACAAGTTGCAGAAACACTGTGCCCCTTCACCCCAAAGGGTTCGGGCATCAAACCTATGTTACATTTTTCAGTAGCTGACCACAAGCAGGAACGCTAAGGTAATTATTTTTAAAACTCCATTTTTTAAATTTTTTTTGCACTGCGCATCTATCGCATACTGTGCAGAAACTTCTTGAATTTCTGGTGGAACTGAGGTTCCCAGAGGCTGCACGCACTGCTGCGCTGTCCCGGTACCCCCGCCAGCCCCGGTTTCCCACTCTCCACGGGGACCTCGGTGGCTCCGGCTGCCACCTCACTGAGCCCCCAGCGCAGCCTCCATCCAGGCCGCCGACCCCTACCCCCACTGGAGGGCAGGCGGCCCCGAGGCAGACACCCCCGCAGCTCCCCGCCCCCCGAACGCCCGGATGGATCCTCCGAGCTCAGGAATCCGACCCGACGGGGAAACCTCGGCTCTCCGAGCCTGGAAACCGTTGCTAGGTGGCGTTCCCCCCTCCCCCTCCGCAAGCTTAAAACACCAAAACAAAACCCAGAAACTTCGCGCGCGGAGGGTCTGCTGTTCCAGACCAGAGCGCAAAAACTCCTTCGCGTCCTTCTAGAAGCCTCTACTCCCGAGCCGCCCCCCACGCCCGGACATCTCTGCCGGGCGCTCGAGGGCGCGGGCCCCGGGCGTGGGGAGGGTCTGAGTGGAGGACGACTCGCCCAGCCCCGAGCCCCGTCCTCACCTTCTTAATGTGGGCCGCGATATCCTTCTCAATGTTGTATTTCTCCAGCGCTTGAGTAGCGCACTCCACCGAATCCTGTTGCATTTCTTCGGACATGTCCGCATTTTTGATAACTGCCTTACGGTCGCACATGGTTACCTGCGGGGAGGTCCCAACGAGGGGGTGAGGAGCTGGGGTCTGGGCCGCGCCTCCAGTCCCGCTCCGCTCCACCGCGGGACTACGCCCCCCAAAACCCACTTTTCTGGATGCTTGGGTCGCGACGAACACCCCGGCAGGGTAAGTCCCGTACGCGCAAAAGCCAAGCAGCCAGGACTCCCTCGGGGTCCCGAGTCTCTTACCGAGGAGCTGCGGCGGGCTGACTATACCGGTCTCCTGGGGAAAGACGCCGACTGTGCTCAGCTCAAGCGAGAGGATACGTCCTACCAAAGCCGTGGCGCATCTAAGCCGCCCCACGCCAGTCGCCACCGCCTATAAACTCAGGCCCCGCCCTACTCCCGCCAGCCCCGCCCGCCCCACGACCCTATTGGCGTAACGCAGCCGACGGAAGTTTCCCATTGGTCCAGGAACTCAATGGTTTCCCCGGGATCTTTCTCCTGCATTTTGTTGCAGACCACAATGCACCGCTCACGGCGTCGGTTGCCCGGGCAATGGACCTCACGCGGTGAGGCCCTCAAGCCGGGAAGGTGGGGCCCGGCGGGTCTCGAGGACCACCCGTGGCCGGCTGGTGGGGCCCCAGGGGAGCTCACTTCCCGGTCTTGGGGGCGGCGTGGGGCGGGGGAGGTAAGTGATGATTCTAGAGTCACAGAAGGCGTTCCAGGCTGCGTTCTTCAATGACAGTCTCTAGAAGTTGGATGACTAGTCCCCAGACTCTTGCTCCCCGCCCGCACCCCTCCTCCAGCTGAATGTAAAGATTCTGACTGAGGTGGCTTCGCCCCTCACAGAAGAGTTTATGGATTTGAGAAAACTTGCGGACCTAAATAAACATCTTTTAATTTCACTTTCTGCAATCACCTGAAGTGCACTCTCGTTTTTGAACCTCCGTGAGGGAGCCTTCCCGCAATTTAATCTTGACCACCTACTCTTACTAGCCTTGAGTAACAACAATTTACCAAGGCAATGCGTAATATAGACTTCTCTGGGAACCACACATGCGGATCAGTTTTTAACCGTGGGAGTAAGTGCTTCTGCTGCTTGAGAATGTGTGTCCCTGGGAGGGCAGTGAAGATGGCCCCAAGAGGTTAGCCCTTGCCCACACACGTGGGGGACTTGGATGGGGCTCTAGGCTCTTGGGTCTGGCCAGGCCTTCTGCTGCCCCTTAGGGGAGTGTACCATCCATCAGTGGATGGAGAATCTCAGGCCTTCGCTAATCCTTTCTAACTCTGCCTTTCAAATGAATAATCCAATCTTTAAAAAAGAAAACAAAAATTGAGAGCTGTGGAATCAAATGGTGCCAGAACTGGAAGCTGTGGTGATGCATACATCCATATGTTCACCTGTACATACGTTGTATTCCATGGAAAATGGAATGAAAAGATATTTTTTGTTTTTAGCACACACACACACACAAATGGATTCCACACATACAATGTGTTTGCAGCAACCCAACTGAAGATGTATAATATGAAAAAGTGCATGGATCTCAAAACTTTTTTGCAACACAAGTGATCACTTAATTTTTTTTCTCAGAAGCATTTTGAAGTATCCTTCTATAGATTTATGCCTGTGATCTATGGCTTAGCTAGCTTTGCTGGTTTGGGCTAGAAAGGGCTGAGTGAAGTGACTCAGGGAATTAGAATAGCAGCTGTTCACTTGAGTGGCCCCTTACCAAGTTCCTCCCCACAACAGCTGTGCTGGGGACCACCTTCCTCCTGCCTCCTGCCTTGCTGTCTCCTCCCTCAGATTTCAGCTCCAGTGTCACCTTCCCTGAACTCCCATTGATACCACCCTTCAGCTGCTCTCTGCAATCCTTTTTATTTACTCCATTATATGTGCCCCACTCACTGCATCAGAGGAATCAGCTTAGATATTGATTGGTTTTGGTTACTGTCTTTCTGGCCCTGTTGTGTTTTCTTTGTGCTTTGTTTTTAGCATCTAATTCAATGTCTGGCATGTAGTAGGTACTCAAAAGTTCTATATGTAATTTAAAAAGATTCATCTTTTTTTTTTTTTTTAAAGGAGGAGCTTAAAATTTACTTATTTGAAAAACAGAGACACACACAGACAGAGTCCCACCAACCGCTGGTTCACTCCCCTCAGTGCCTGTAACTGCCAGGGCTGGATCAGAATGAAGCCAGGAGAGAACTCCATTTATGTGTTCAAGCACTTGAGCCAACACTTGCTGCTTCCCCGGATGCAGTACTAGGTAGCTGGATCAGTGACAGAAAAGCCAGTGTTCCGACCAGCACTCTGATACAGGATGTGGGCATCCCAAGTGGCAGCTTAACCCACTGAACCACAAGACCTACCCAAAATACCAGATTAAAAACAAAGAAGAAGATTTATTTTATTTATTTTAAAGGCAGAGTTACCAAGAGAGAAGGAGAGACACATCTTCTATTTGATGGTTCATTCCTCAAATGGCCGCAATGACTGAAGCTGGGCTGGTCTGAAGCCAGGGGCCAAGAGCTTCATTCAAATTGCCCACGTGGCTGTAGGAACCCAAGCACTTGGGCCAACTTCCCTGCTTTCCCAGGTGCATCATCAGGCAGCTAAATCATGGGGGGGGCGGAGAGGACAGCTGATCTTGAACCTGTTCCCATATAGGATGCCAGCAATATAGGGTCTTAGCCCTTTATGCCACAATGCTGGTCCTAGATATCATATTTCATACCCACTGATTCACTATCCAAATGATTTGCAACACATGAGGCGAAGCCAGGCACCAGGAACTCATTCTAGGTCGTCCACATGGTGGCAGGTATTTAAGCACTAGAATCATCCATGAATGCTGTCTCCCAGGCTATGCATTCATTGGAAGCAGAAGATGACATAGAGCCAGAACTCAAACAGACATGGGATGCAAGAATCCCAGGTGGCATCTCACTATGTTAAATGCTCCGCTCTAAATAAGCAAAATCTAAAAACACAAAGAATGAGGGCCTGGAGCAATAGCCTAATAGCTAAAGTCCTTACCTTGCACACTCCAGGATCCCATATGGGCACTGGTTCTAATCCCAGCTGCTCCAATTCCTATCAAGCTCCCTGCCTGTGGCCTGGCAAAGCAGTTGAGGACGGCTCAAAGCCCTGGGACTGTGTACCCCGTGTGGGAGACCTGGAAGAAACTCCTGGCTGCTGGCTTTGGATCAGCGTACCGCTCCAGCCATTGTGGCTACTTGGGGAGTAAACCAGTGGGCAGAAGATCTTCCTCTCTGCATCTCCTTCTCTCTGTATATCTGCCTTTCCAATGAAAATAAATAAATCTTAGAAAAAAGAAAGCATCTAGGGCCGGGCATGATAGCCTAGTGGCTAAATCCTGTCCTTGCATCCAATGGGACCCCATATGGGTACTAGTTCATGTTTTGGTTGCTCCACTTCCCTTCCAGCTCCCTATTTGTTCCTGGGAGGGCAACAGAGGATGGCCCAAAGCCTTGGGACCCTGCGCCCAGAAGGGAGACCTGGAAGAAGCTCCTGGCACCTGGCTTTGGATTGGCTCAGCTCTGGCCATTATGGCTACTTGGGGAGTGAACCAGAGGATGGAAAATCTTTCTCTGTATCTTCTTCTCTCTGTGTAAATCTACCTTTCTTTTTTTTTTTTTTTAATATTTATTTAGTTTTATTACAAAGTCAGATATACAGAGAGGAAGAGAGACAGAGAGGAAGATCTTCCGTCCGATGATTCACTCCTCAAGTGAGCGCAACGGCTGGTGCTGTGCTGATCCGAAGCCGGAACCAGGAACCTCTTCCAGGTCTCCCATGCGGGTGCAGTGTCCCAAGGCTTTGGGCCATCCTCGACTGCTTTCCCAGGCCAGAAGCATGGAGCTGGAAGGGAAGTGGAGCTGCCAGGATTAGAACCGGCACCCATATGGGATCCTGGCACGTTCAAGGAGTGGGCTTTAGCTACTAGGCCACGCCACTGGGCCCAAATCCACCTTTCTAATCATAAATAAATCTTAACAAAAAAAGCGCACCTAAAAACCTAGTCACAATGTGACTAATGGTAGCTCTTTCTACTCATGTGCCAGGCATTTTGGACCCATTATCTCCTTGACTTCTCATAACAGTTGTATCAGTTAAGAACTGTTAGTCTTTATTACACAGATGAAGAAAATAAGACTCAGAGATGGGGTGTCCTTTATGTTGTCATACCTCTAGGAAGTAACAGAGCTGGGATTTTAAATCTGGTCCACCTATCTCCACAGTGGATGCCTCAGAATAAAGTTCCTGAACACCAACTCCTTGTGAGGACCTGAATTATATGTCAAGTGATAGGTGGATGAGTGGATGATGGATTGATGCAAGAATGAATGGATTAACAAATGGATAGATGGACAGACAGATGAATGCGTGGGTAGGTGCACAGATGAATGGATTCATATGTCAGACTAATTCAGCATCAAATACCCCAAAGTTGACTCTGGATTAGTTATTGACTGTACTGCTCTAGCATAAACAGATTGCCTGATCTGAAGCCAGGAGCCAGGAGCTTTCTCTGAGCCTCCTGTGTGCACGCTGGGTCCTAAGACTTTGACCCATGCTAGATGGCTTTGCCAGGCCACAAGCAGGGAGCTGGATGAGAAGCGGAGGTACTGGGACACAAATCGGTGCCCATATGGGATCCTGGCACTTGCAAGGCGAGGATTTAGCTACTGAACCAATATGCCAGGTCCCTCGAATACTTTCTTGAACTAGAAGTTCTGTAAAAAAAACCTATCAGCCCAACACTCCTTTACCTGAAAGAAAGCAGGAGATGAATCTGCATCTCCCAGATTGATTCAAGAAACCCCATTCCATGGGAGAGTGTAAGAGCTAGGTCTAAATCCAGAAGCTTCCTCCCCATAGAGAAGAGCTGGCACCAATCTGGGGCTGGCAAGGTTGCTAAGCTTTGGAGCCAAGGACTGGACTGCAGTGCAGGGACAGCAACGCCAGACAGAAGGAGACAATTTGGAAGTGAAACACTCCCTTCCCCACCATTCTGGCCAAGAGCCCAGCATCACCTGACTGGACTGACACTCTTCTCTTCATGAGGACATCAGATCAAGTCAGGCACACCCAAAGAGGCCAACGAGGCCCCAGTCAGTAGACAGAACAACCCAGGGCAGATGTTAAGAGGCAGTCTTGGGTGAGCATCCCTGACCTGCCCCTATTAAGGCACAAGTGAGTCCATCCCTCTGAGTCTGTTTCCTCATTTATAAAACGGGGATTGTCAAAGTTCTTATTTCTCAGGGACAACAGCAGAGATTGAGTGACACAGTGTACGTCAAATAGGCAGCACAGTATTTGGCATGTGGCAAAGATCCATGATAATAGCTATCAATTTTATTCAGTGTTAAGAAAACCATGACTTTCTTCACTTTGGTGCTTATCAACATTTTGGACCAAAAGATGGCTTTGTTTTGCTTTGTTCTTTGCTTGAGAAGCACCAGTGCATTGGAGAATGTTAGCAGAAAACAAAGTTACTGGGACTGGTATTGTGGCATAGCAACACTGCAACCCCATATGGGTGCTAGTTGGAGTCCAAGTTACTCCACTTCTGTTCCTGCTCCCTGCCAGTGGCCTGAAAAAAGTGATAGAAGATATTCCACCTGGGAGACCCAGGAAAGCTCCTGGCTCCTGGCTTTGGCCTGGCCATCTGAGGAGTGACTTAGTAGATGGAAAACCTCCCTCTACTCTCCTTCTCTGTCTGTAACTCTGACCTAAAAATAAATCTCTTAAAGTTACATCTAGCAGCCCAGCTGCTTATGGCCTGGGAAAACAGCTGAGGCCAGTCCAAAGCCTTGAGACCCAGCAACCATGTGAGAGACCTGGAAGAAGCTCCAGGCTTCTGGCTTTGGATCAGCTCAGCTCCCGGCCATTGCAGCCACTTTGGGAGTGAACCAGCAGATGGAAGACCTTTCTCTCTGTGTCTCCTTCTCTCTGTATATCTGCCTTTCCAATAAAAATAAATGGATTTTGCAGAAAAAAAAATAAAAGATTAGTTGTATAGGCTAGAAGGGGTTGAAGAGAGCAGAAATAAAGAACAAAAATAGACTGGTTACTTTTCTTATAAGCATGGGACAGGGAGACAGAAGCTTAGGAAATCTATATGGGCTTGACCTTTGGTATAGTAAGTTAAACTGCTACATGTGACACCTATATCAGAGGGCCAGTTTGCTTATTGGCTGCTCCAATTGCAGTTCAGCTCCTGGACTAGAATGTGCCTGAGAAATCAGCAGAAAATGACCCAAGCATTAGGGCCTCTGACACCCACATGAGAGACCCAAGTGGAGTTCTTACCTCTTGGTTTTGGCCTAGCTCAGTTCCAGGCATGTAGCCTTTTGGAGAGTGAACAGGCAAATGGAAATCTCTCTCTGTGTGTCACGTTTTCTCTCTCTTTCTTTTTTTCTTCAGATTTATTTTTTTATTGGAAAGAGATTTACAGAGAGAACGTAGAAGAAGAAAGATCTTCTGCCTGCTGCCTGCTGGTTTACTCTGCAAGTGGCCACAATGGCAGGAGCTGAGCTGATCAAAAACCAGGAGCCAGGCCCGATGGCGTGGCCTAGTAGCTAAAGTCCTCGCTTTGAACACACTGGGATCCCATATGGGCACCGGTTCTAATCCCGGCAGCTCCACTTCCCATCCAGCTCCCTGCTTGTGGCCTGGGAAAGCAGTTGAGGACAGCCCAAAGCCTTGGGATCCTGCACCCGTGTGGGAGACCTGGAAGAAGCTCCTGGCTCCTGCCTTGGGATAGGCTCTGCTCCAGCCGTTGTGGTTACTTGGGGAGTGAATCATTGGACGGAAGATCTTCCTCTCTGTCTCTCCTCTTCTCTGTATATCTGGCTGTAATAAAAAAAAAATCTTGAAAAAAAAAAAAAGGAAAGAAATGGGTAAGGTGGGCAGAGGCAACAACACATTTTGTTGGAGCCATGACACATTGGTGATGCTAATGGGAGATTCCAAGTGGACATGTCAAACATGTGATTAAATATGTGAGTTCTGGAAAGAGGGCCAGGATGGAGTTATCATTTGGGAAGTCATCAGCTTATAGATGGCATTTAAAATCATAGAGCTGGATGAGATCACCACTGAGGATGGAATTTGTGTAGATGGAAAAGATAATGCCTAGTCAGCTAGCAATCTCCTCTGAGCATTTGCAATGGGCCAGGCCCCAAGCTAGGTGCTACATATAGAGATGGACTTCCCTTGGCTCCCGCCCAAGAAAAGCTCCATGGCTTATTAAATTTTTTCCTAAGTGCTTGGGTCATGCAGAGGATGAGACCTGGGAGCTCTTACCTTGTCTCTTAATATCATTTTTAATAGACATTTATCGAGCAACTATTTGGTACAAAGTCACCATCGAGGTACTTAAATCCATCAACCAAGCAAGTCAGTTCTGGCTCTCATCCTAGTGGAGTTTACATTTTACCTGTGAAGCAGGCAATGGTCGAAGAAGGATGAACATAAGATGTGATGACAGTTTTGACGAATGCAGGATAGAGTTATTAACAGGAACTCTCTAACCTGAGAAGCAGGGAAGACTTTTCTAAAAAGCCACATTTAAGAAGCCATTACTAGGAGCCGGCAAGATAGCTCAGTTGGCAAATTACCTCCACCTGTAAGTACCATCACACCACATGTGTGCCGGTTCGTGTCTTGGCTGATCCACTTCTCATCCAGCTCCTGAATCGTGTGAGGGGAAACATCAGCAGATGGTCTACAGCCTTGGGACCTGGCACCCACGTGGGAGATTTAGAAGAGGCTCCTGCTGTAGCTGTCACTGTAGCAGGAAATAAGAACCTCCTACTTCCTTGCTCAGACCATTGAAACCTTCCTTCTACTTTAAGCGATAAACTACTGTTAGATTCTATAACTGGAAATAAAGTTAATTAAGATTATCAAACTGGACCCGGTGCGATCGCCTAGCGGCTAAAGTCCTCGCCTTGAACGCGCTGGGATCGCATATGGGCGCCAGTTCTAATCCCAGCAGCTCTACTTCCCATCCAGCTCCCTGCTTGTGGCCTGGGAAAGCAGTCGAGGACGGCCCAATGCCTTGGGACCCTGCACCCGTGAGGGAGACCTGGAGGAGGAGGTTCCTGGCTCCTGGCTTTGCATCGGTGCAGCACTGGCCATTGCACTCAATTAGGGAGTGAATCATCAAACAGATCTTCCTCTCTGTCTCTCCTCTTCTCTTTATATCCACCTTTTCAATAAAAAAAATAAATCTTTAAAAAATTATCAAACTATAATTGGTATGTTTGCCCTTTTTTAAAAAAGATTTATTTATTTTTATTGGACAGTCAGATATAGACAGAAGAGGACAGACAGAGAGGAAGATCTTCCTGATTCACTCCCCAGGCTGACCCAATCCAAGCCAGGAGCCAGAAGTCTCTTCTGGGTCTCCCATGGAGGTACAGGGACACAAGGCTTTGGGCTGTCCTCCACTGTTTTCCCAGGTCACAAGCAGGGAGCTGGATGGGAAGTAGGGCCACCAGGATTAGAATCAGTGCCCACAGTGTGCCGGGCCCCAAGTTTGTCCTTTGACAACATGAAATACGAACTAATAAGAAGTGACACTAAGAGCCTGGATGGGGGTGGGTTGAGCATGATAACCTAGTAGCTAAAGTCCTCGCCTTGAATGTGCAGGGATCCCATATGGAAACCAGTTCTAATCCTGGCTGCTCCACTTCCCTTCCAGCTCCCTGACTGTGGCCTGCGAAAGCAGTCAAGGATGACCCAAATCCTTGGGACCCTGCATCCAAGTGGGAAATTCGGAAGAGGCTCCTGGTTCCTTGCTTCAAATTGATTCAACACCGGCCACTGCGGTCACTTGGGAAGTGAATCATTTGTCGGAAGATCTTCCTCTCTGTCTCTTCTCTCTGCATATCTGGCTTTTCAATAAAAATAAATAAATCTTTAAAAAAAAGAATTATTATTTTTATTGAAAAGTCAGATATACAGAGAGGAGGAGAGACAGAGAGGAAGATCCTCCGACCGATGATTCACTCCCCAAGTGACCGCAACGGCCGGTGCTGCGTCGATCCGAAGACAAAAAAAAAAGTTACTGTTGGAGTAAAAGGAGCAATGGAAGACAACTTGGCCTTCTAGCTGTACCAACTTGGAGGAAAGCTCTAGATTGGAACACGGGTCTGAGCATCACTATTTGACTAAGTCGGAGTGCTGAAATTTTGACCTGGCATTGACTGAGGAGGCAGAAACAGCTGGAGCAGAGACCTAGAAGAAGCAATGCATAGGCCTTCAGACCCAGCAGGTCCCATAGGGATAGGCAGGGGAATAGCAGATGTGGAGAAACTTGTTGAGGGCAAGGTCTGACGGTCACTGCAAGGATGTATAGGTCGATGGAACTGTCTCCAAAATGATCCATTTCCCACCTAGCAAGCCCTCGATAGACAGGCAGTGAGATCCACTGGGTGCCTCAAGCTTTTGGGGAAATATGGACTATTGGCAAAAATCCTAGCATTTTGAACCCACCTCCCCCCACCAACCCAGAAGCTCTTCCTTTGTCACACTAGGAGGGATCATTGGATTTCTGCTGAATCCTGGCTGGCTCCCCCAGTATCCCCTAGCTATGTACGGTGTGTGTTTAGGGACTGGGAGGCCATTTCCCTTGCAGGCCCCTCCACCTCCAGCCCTGAGCATTGCTTTCTCCTTACAATCACCCTATTCAGGGATATACAATAAACACTTGTCTGGCAAAGGCAACTCACTGCTTTCCACTGGACAGCTGAACTATTTAGGGTTTACATGTGCAACCCAGACCAGCCAGTCTCTGCTGTACCCTGGGGCTTCTTCCTGTAAGTCTCTGTGGCTCCAGAGACAGAAGGAACAGTCCCGCCCACACCATGCTCTCACTGTGCTCAATGAATTCATTTCCCCAAAGCACCCAACTCTCTTCTGTCTACCCAGCTTTCTTGCATTTGCTTTTCCTTTGGCCTGGAATGCTTTTCTTCTCATTATGTACCTGCCTAACACCATCTGGTTCTTCAGGTCTAGGGTAAAAGCCACTCCCTCTAGAAAGTCTTTCCTGAATACCAGACTGTACAGTAGAGCAGGAGTACCAAGTACTGTATTTCTCTCTCTCATTTTTTTTAAAAAGATTTATTTATTTTCATTGCAAAGGCAGATCAGATTTACAGAGAGACAGTAAATCTGGTTCACTTCCCAAATGGCTGCTATGGCTAATCCGAAGCCAGGAGCCTCTTCCAGGTCTCCCACATGGGTGCAGGGTCCCAAGGCTTTGGGCCATCCTCTATTGCTTTCCCAGGCCATAAGCAGGGAGCTGGGTGAGAAGCAGAACAGCCAGAACAGAAACCAGTGCTCATGTGGGATCCCGCCATTTGCAAAATGAGGATTTAGCCAACTGAGTCATTGTGCTGGGTACTATATTTCTTATAGCACTCACACTTGGACCTCGTTGTCCCCAGGAGAGTATGTGAGGAGGTAGGTTCCAGGACCCCTGAAGATACCGAAATCCACAGATGTGCAAGTCCCTTATGTAAAATTATGTAGTATGGACCAGGCACTATGGTCTAGTGGCTAAATCCACGCCTTGCATGTATCAGGATCCCATATGGTCACGGGTTCGTGTCCTGGACGAGGCTCCTGGTTCCTGTCTTCAGATTGGCTCAGCTCTGGCCATTGTGACCACTTTGGGAGAGACCAGCAGATAGAGGATTTTTCTTTCTGTATCACCTTCTTTCTGTATATCTGCCTTTCCAATCAAAACAAATCTTTAAACATTTTTAAAAGCAAGGTTGCCTTTAAAAATATTATGTAGTATATGCAAATAACCTATGTATATTCTCTCAAATACTTTATTTATTCTTAAAATAAATGGAGAGTTATTCCACCTTATTTTAAACTTTATTTAACTGAAGAGACAGTCAGAGGTATCATCCACTGGTTCACTCCCCAACTACCTCCAACAGGTAGTGTTGGGCCAGGTTAAAGCCAAGAGCAAGGAACTCAACCCCAAGCTCCCATGTGGGTGGTTGATATAACATGACCATTTCTCACTATGTGGGTGACAGAATGTTTACTAGGGTGCACATTAGCAGGAAGCTCGGATTGGGAGTTGATCTAAGTATTAAATCCAGGAACTGCAACGTGAGAATCCCAGTGTCTTAACCACCAGACCAAATGTCCACACCCAGCTCATCTTTAGATGACTTCCAAAAACCTGATAAAACCACAGCAGGTGAGCCTCCATATCATTTCATTTACATGAGTTCAGTATAGCACTCAAAGTGACAAATTCAAGTTTTATTTTATGAAACTTTCTGGAATTTTCTTTCTCAGACATTTTTGGTGGTTGCATCCACAGACGTGGCTCACGTAGCTGTGGAGGGCCAACTGTCTCTCACTTGGCTGTAACTGCCTTTTTGTTTGTGAATTGTGTAAGGGCAGAGTTTGGGTCTGACTCAGTCTTGTATTTCTAGCACTTAGCATGTGAGCACAGAGCCAAGCACTTACATGGCTCAGTAAATGTTAACCAAATCAATGAACAATGTGGGACTGAGCAGCGGAAGGGGAAGCCATCCCAAGTCCCATTAGCCATGTTCAGAACCCTGAAATGTCAGGGTTCTGGGGACTGCAGCTTACCAGGAGGGAAGAAAAACCCTGGCTTCCTGCCTTCAATGATTGTGCTTCAGCAAGAAGAACTAGCAACCCAGGAGACAGGCAAAACAACAACAACAACAACAACAACAACAACAACTGGTTCCCAGCTGCCTGGCTCCAGGGAATGTTTGTCAATGTGACATTCACAGAAGCCCTGCACACGTGCTGGCTTGGAGGGGGAGAGGGGAGCCTGTGCCAGACACAAGGAAATTCAGCCACTGTGCACGTGTTAGCACTGAGCGACATGTGGCTGAGAAGCTTCTTGGTTCATTTAGTGGATTTCTTCCCCTGAAATATTAAAAACAAAAACAAAAAAAAATCCCTCCAGATACATTTCATATTTGTTTTTTTCACCTTTAAGAAATCTGTTTTCCTTGGCAGCACCATTACCAAATTGTCAAGATACAGTTCATTAAAAATCTGCTTAGTACAAAATTGATGTGGGTCCAAAAAAGTTAGGGTTCTATTAAAATAAATGCATCCTTTTGCTGCTTCAAAAAACATCTTTAAGGCTGTTACTCATCTTTTCACACCCCATTTAACCTCTGCTTGTGTTTCTGGTTTACAGTGCCCTAGAGTAAGATTCCAATTTATTTGACAGGATGTAAAAAAGTTTTAGGGAGGGCATCCCTCCCTCTGCCTCCATGGCTGTCGCCTTAAATGTGCCAGAAATCCATATGAGCACTGGTTCGTGTCCTGGTTACTCTATTTTCTGTCCAGCTTCCTGCTTGTAGTCTGGGAGGGCAATAGAGGATGGTCCAAAGCCTTGGACTCCTGCACCGATGTTGGAAGCCCAGAAGAAGCTCCTGGTTCCTGGCTTCGGATTAACTCAGTTTTGGTCATTGCAGCCATTTGGGGAGTGAACCAGTGGAAGAAGATTTTTCTATCTCTTCTTTTCTCTGTAAAGCTTCTTTTCCATTAAAAATTAATGAATCTAAAAAAATATGATGTTTAGCAAAAAAAAAAATTAGGGAGAAGTTTTGTGTTAAAGGACAGGAATTTGGGGGTTTAGAAAATAAAATCTGGTGAACTTGATGAGCCCATTTGCAGGTTTGCACTGCAATTCTCCTTTTCTGAAGCCAGAAGAACCCTTTCAAATACTGGTTAATAAAATCAACAGGTGTTTTGGTGATCTTACCCTCCTTCCTGTAGCCCTTGACCCTTATCACCCTAATCAATTATCATCAAAAATAAACAAAATTAATAAGTAAAATAAAATAAAATAAGGTGTTTATCCAACTATTTTGTGTCAACCCAGTAGGGCTGAAAAGGGAAAGGACTTGTTCCAGTAGTTCTAGACCTTTCTGAGCAGAATGTAAGACCACTGAAAATGATGAACTCCTGTTCTGCCCCATGTCCCTACTCACTAGCCACATTTGGCTACTAAAATTCTAATTATATACTTCAGTATAATTAAAAAGTTCTGTTCTGGGGCTGGCACGGTAGCCTAGTGGCAGAAGTCCTCACCTGGCACGCCTGGGATCCCATATGGGTGCCGGTTCTAATCCTGGCTACTCCACTTCCCTTCTAGCTCCCTGCTTGTGGTCTGGGAAAGCAGTCTAAAATGGCCCAAAGCCTTGGGACCCTGCACCCGAGTGGGAGACCTGGAAGAGGTTCCTGGCTCCCAGCTTTGGGTTGGCTTAGCACCAACCGTTGTGGCTACTTGGGGAATGAACCAGTGGATGGAAGATCTTTCTTTGTTTTTCCTTCACCCTGTATATCTGCTTTTCCAATAAAAATATATAAATATTTAGGAAAAAAGTTAAATTTCATTCTCGGTTGCAGTAACCATATATGAAATGCTCAATAGTTTCGCAGAGCTAGACTATCATATAATTCAGATACAAAATGTTTCCCTTACTGGACAAAGTTTTATTGGACGTTGTTTCCTTGATACTCTCCAAAACAAAAAGCCTTTTTATCTTCAGGTGTAATTTGTGCATACAAAGTTCACAACTTCGCAGAATCAGGGTCAGGAAGTAGAGATTAGGGGAGAGGAGATGAATCCAAGAAAAACAAAACCTTACATGAAAAAGCTGAGGACTCCCCTGTTGAATAGAACAAGGCAGCAAAACTAAACAAACGAGAAAGCTGCTGAGCTGCTTCAAGTTCAGTTGGTTCACAATTAGAAACAACCTTAGAGAAATGGAGGCCATGAGTTCCCACCTGTTCGGCCAGAACGAAAGAAAACATCAGTTCCTTCTTTATTCAACACTGATTGGGAGTCATGCTCAAGGCTTCCTGCTGCCTTCAGGAACCAGCGAAGGAGAATGACATGCACAACAGGCTGCAGATCTTAAAATTATCTTCATCTTTGTCTTTTCATCCTCCCACACTTGGCACTTGCTTCCTTAAAACTCTCTGCACCTCCCTCCCATCCCATCCACCCTGCTCCCATCTCAGAGTCTCTCTAAATCTCTCTAGTTCAGCTCATTCTGCTCCCCTTCCTCCCTTGCACCACCCAGGTATTCGCAGAAATGTTTGAGTTAATCTATTCACACAAATACAGTGGCAAAGCAGGACAGAAAGACCCTGGGAACTGTGACCAGCAACACATTCCACCATGACCCAGCCCACGGTTCTGCCTGCCAGCCAGGACCCGTTCCTCTAAGATGACTCATTTTCCCACTTCTATCTGCTCCCCCACCTCTTCCGTTCCTGCCCACTGCTACCGAGGGCCAGGATCTCAGAGAGAGGCTCACGACTGAACTGACAGGGAAGGAAACAGTTTGCTGGGATGCCAGAGAGGACTGATGTCACAGGGAAAGGGAGAAAACCAGCTGTGCAGGTTCAGAGGATGTTTAATCTGCACTGGTAATTATTATTATTATTATTTTAAGAATTTGGGTACTGCCCTACTCTTTGGCAGAGAGTAAATAGCTTGATGTTAGATGTACATTAACTCTTAATTTTTTTTTTTAATTATGTTCAGGGTCCTGGTGCGGTTGCCTGGTGGCTGAAGTTCTTACCTTGTATGCACTGGGATCCCACACAGGTGCCGGTTCATGTACTGGCTGTCCCACTACCCATCCAGGTCCATGCTATGAACTGGGGAAAAGAGGTAGAGGATGGCCCAAAGCCTTGAGACCCCGCATCCACATGGGAGACCTGGGAGAGGTTCTGGCTCCTGCCTTCAGATCGGCTCAGCTCCAGTCACGGGGGCCACTTGGGGAGTGAACCAGTGGATGCAAGATCTTTCTAGCTCCCTTTTCTCTGTAAATCTGCCTTTCCAATAAAAAGAAAATAAATCTTTTTAAAAAACAAAACTGCTTTTAAAAATATTGTTCATTTACTTCAACATGGGGAAAATTGCAGGATCTGTGGTCTGACTGTGGAGTGCATATATCAGATCTAGGCCTCCTCAGTGACTTGGAGCAGTGGACAGTATATCCAGATGCACACAGAAGATGTGGCTGTCCATTTGGGCCATCAGAGAACATCTGGTACCATAGCAGAGGAAGGAAGGCAGAACAAATTGGTTAACTCCCCCAGCCAAGCATTGACAGCAAATATCTGGGTGAATGAAGACTCTAAAGTGGACTATGTCAGTCAATGGACCTTGGAAGGATTTCCTCATCCACGGATCGGTAAGATGGACAGCATTTTAGTTTTATCAAAACCACTTGAACAGAACCTTTGGAGCATGCTCCACATTGGGGACCCTGGGATGACATCAGGTGGCCGTTCCCCATCCCTGGGTACGGAGGCAGCTGGGAGGCTGGGTGCAATTTCTCCCTTTTTCTACCTCCTTCCCTCAGATAAAGGAAGAAAAAGAAAATTTGATAACAATGGTCTTACCTGCTTTCTCCTAATCTTCAACCCTTCCTACCCTGATCAATTATGTAAACATCATCAAAAATAAAATTTTGAAAAATTATGTTCATTTTGTTTGAAAGGCAGAGAAACAAAGAGTAATAGTGACGGAAGTCAGAGACAGAGACAGAGACAGAGACAGAGATACCACACAGGGAGAGGAGAGAGAGCGATACAGATAGAGATACTTAGAGGGATCTGCCACCTGCTGGTTCACTCTCCAAATGCCGGCAACACATCTATGCCAGGCTTAAGCCAGCAACCAACTCCATCCAGGTGTCTCACAAGTAGTCGGTCACAGAGAACTGACTACTTGAGCTCTCACCTACTGCCTCCTAGGGTGCACACTGACAGGAAGCTGAAACTGGAAGCAGAGCAAGGTTGTTTTTTTTTTTTAAGATTTATTTATTTTTACTGGAAAAGTCAAACATACAAAGAAGAGGAGAGAAAGAGAGAAAGAGCCTCCAACCATTGATTCACTCCCCAAGTGGCTGCAACAGCTGGAGCTGAGCTTATCTGAAGCCTGGAATCAGGAGCCTCCTCTGGGTCTCCCATACAGGTGCAGGGTCCCAAGGCTCTGGGTCATCCTCTGCTTCTTTGTCAGGTCACAAGCAGGAAGCTGGATGGGAAGTGAGGCTGCAGGGACACAAACTGGAGCCCATTTGGGATCCTAGTGTGTGCAAGGTGAGGACCCTGGCCACTAGGCTACCGCGCAGGGACCCAGAGCAAGGATTTGAACACAGACATTCTAATATGGGATGCCAATGTCCCAGGTAGCATCTTAACCACTGTTAAGGTGGCCAATTGCCCACTCCTGCATTAACTCTTAACAGTTGGGCAAGGTCAAAGATGTCTTCTAAATCCAAGCAGAGGGGCTAGCATTGTCATGTGGTAGGTTAAACCACTGTCTCAGATACCAGCTAAACCCCAGCTCGTCCACTTCTTATTCTAGATGCTTGCTAATGCATCTTGGGAAGCAATGGGAGACCGTCCAAGTGCTTGGATCCCTGATACTGGATGGAGTTCTTGTCTCTTGACTTCACCCTGGTTCAGCTCTTGCTATTGCGGCCATTTAGAGAGTAAAACAGTGAATAGAACATCTGTTTTTCTAAAGCCGGCTGGGCTTAGGTCAAAGCTGTGAGTCAGAAAGTCAATTCTGGGTCCCCAATAAGGGTGTCAGGAACCCCACTACTTCAACAATCACCCCTCCCTTCCAGGAAAACCATTAGCAGGAAGCTGGAATCAGGGGCTGGAGGCTGGTATCAAACCCAGGCACTCTTTTCCTTTTTTTTTTTTTTTTTAAGTTTTATTTATTTTCATTGGAAAGTCAGATTCACAGAGAGAAGGAGAGACAGAAAGAAAGATCTTCCATCTGCTGGTTTACTGTCCAAGCGGCTGCAATGGCCAGAGCTGAGCTGATCCGAAGCCAGAAGATTCTTCTGTGCTCCCAAATTGGTGCAGGGTCTCAAGGCTTCGGACAATCCTCTTCTGCTTTCCCAGGCCACAAGTAGGGAGCTGGATAGGAAATGGAGCAGCCGGGATTTGAAGTGGTGCCCATATGGGATTTGGGAACATGCAAGGCAAGGACTTGTAGTAGTCACTAGGCTACCACTCTGGGCTCCAGCCATGTGTCCTCCCCTACTTCTCCCTGCTTTACTCCTGCTGGTCCTGCAAAACTCCTGCTACTCATCTTCCAGGAATCTCTCATAGAACCTTTAAATCTGTGTTAGGACATCCTCTGGTGTGATCTCAAGCAGCTTGCCCTTCTCACATATGTCAGTGTAAACAGCAGCGTGTGTGTACAACTTGAGGACAGCTACACTAGATGAGCGCAAGAGCTAAAGGACATTCCTGCATACAGTGTATGGCCTTAGCATAGAATGCAGCCCATGACCTCTTCTTTTACACTCTTTTTTAAATATTTATTTCAAAATTTGTATTGGAAAGTAAGATTTTGCAGAGGAGAGACAAATATCTTCTGCCTACTGGTTTACTTCCCAAGTGGTTACAATGGCCAATCTGAAGCCAGCAGTCAGAAGCCTCAAGTAGGTCTCCCACATGGGCACAGGTTCCCAAGGCTTTGGGGCATCCTCTACTGCCATCCCACGCCACATGCAGGGAACTGGATTGGGAGCAGAGCAGCTGGGACACAAACCAAACTGGAGCCCATATGGGATCCTGGCAGTCCAAGGCAAGAATGTATCCACTAGGCTATCGTGCTGGGCTCTACATAATGTATAATACAGTGATTCTGGTTACTTTATTTTATTTCTAAATTAAAGATGGGAGATGTTCTGTGAATGATGATATTGATCCTTTCTATTTATTATTTATTTTAAAAAGATTTATTTATATTTATTGGAAAGGCAGATACTATAGAGAAGGAGAGACAAGGAAATCTTCCATCTACTGGTTCACTCCTCAAGTGGCTGCAACAGCCTGAGCTGAGACAATCTGAAACCAGGAGCCAGGAGCCTTCTCCAGGTCTCCCACGTGGGTGCAGGGTCTCAAGGTTTTGGGCTGTCTTCTGCTTTCCTGGGCCACAAGTTTAGGTCTTCCTCTTCTGCTTTCCCAATCCAAGCAAGGAGTTGGATGGGAAGTGGAACATCCACGACACAAACTGGTACCTATATGGGATCAGGGCTTGCAACGGGAGTATTAACCAACTGAGCCATTGCACCAGGCCCTGGTTATGTTATTTTAGGTTAACTTCTTTTATTCCATTCTAATTAGAAAAGTATGGGCCTGGCGGTGTGGCCTAGCGGCTAAAGTCCTCGCCTTGAACATGCCGGGATCCCATATGGGCGCCGGTTCTAATCCCGGCAGCTCCACTTCCCATCCAGCTCCCTGCTTGTGGCCTGGGAAGGCAGTCAATGATGGCCCAATGCATTGGGACCCTGCACCCGTGTGGGAGACCTGGAAGAGGTTCCTGGATCCAGGCTTTGGATCGGCATAGCATCGGCCATTGCGCTCACTTGGGGAGTGAATCATCGGACGGAAGATCTTTCTCACTCTGTCTCCTCCTCTCTGTATATCTGACTTTCCAATAAAAATAAAAAAACAAATCTTTAAAAAAAAAGTATAATTTAACCAATTAAAAAATAAAAGAAATAAAACCAAATATAAATTAAAACTAAAAAAAGAGATAAATAAGGGATGACTATGCTCACATTTGGAGGGCCCTCATATTTTTTTGTTGTTGGTATAAGCAGTGAATATATACACGTATGTATGTGCAAATATTTTCTCTTGTAAAGGATTGGGATAATAATGTATGAATTTTTATAATATAAAATTATTTTTATCTATTTTTATTTTATATTTGAAAGGCAGGGACAGAGAGATCTTCCATCCACTGTTTCATTCTCCAAGCACCCAGAATGGTGGGTGCTGGCCAGGCTGAGTCCATAACTGAATCCAGGAGTCCTTTAGCGGTAGCAGGGACCTAAGTACTTGAGCCAGCACCTGCTGCCTCCCAAGGTGCCCACTGGCAGCTGGCTGGAATTGGAAGCAGAGTGGGCATTTATTTTTTATTTTTATTTTTTTAAGATTTATTTTATTTTCATTACAAAGTCAGGTATACTGAGAGGAGGAGAGATAGAGAGGAAGTGGAGCTGCCGGGATTAGAACCAGCAGCCATATGGGATCAAGGCGAGGACCTTAGCCACTAGGCCACGCTGCCAAGCCCCCAGAGTGGGCATTTAAATCCCAGAAGCTCCTGTATGGGATGTTGGTGTCTTAACTGATGCAACATTTTATTTTATTATTTTTTCGATAATATGAAAACAAAGCACAGCTCTGTCAACAATCTTCAACTCTACATAAAAGTATGACATCTAAATTGAAAAATTCCTTTTAAGCTCCATTTAATAATTAGTCATTTTAGTGGCAGAGAAACAGAGACAGAGAACTCACATCCATTAGTTACTGCCCCAATACCTGCAAGGGCAAGGGCTCGGTCAGGTTGGAGCCTGTCCCAAGAACACGCAGTCAAGGTGTCCTCTGTGTGTGGCAGGAATTCAAGTAACTGAAGCCATCAGTGCAGGTTCCCAGAGTTCTGCATTCGCAGGAAGCTGGGGTCAGGAGCACAGCCTGTATGATAGCACATACAGGCATGTGCGGCAGCATCTTAACTGCTTGGTTAAACACTCACCCAGGAGTTTGGAACTCAGTCTGGATCTCCCACGGGAGTGGCTGGGTACTTGGGTACTTGGACCACCACCTGCTGCCTCCCAGGGTGTGCCTTATCAAGAAGTTGGAATGAGGACAGCAGCCTGGACTCAAAACCAGGCTGTAATATAGGATGCCCCCAAGTAACAGCTTCACCACAGCACGTAATGCGCACTCCAGAGCCTTCATTTTGGACATGAAAACTCTTCTTTCAATGAAAGATTCCTCTAAAGCAAGTCCCCAGGTGCCACAGTTTCCAGGTTCGAGTCTCTGTACTGCGAGATGTTAATGTGGAGAAGTCAAGTTGGGCGTGTGTCTACCTGATACTGAAAGTATTCACATCAGACGGCAGGCTGTGTGTTCTAAGCGTGTGCCCACTTTGGTGGGGGGTGGTCTTCCTTTTCTCCCCCTGGAAATCGGGGGGCGGGGGAGGGAGGTCCTTTTGTCATGTTTGTAAAGATTATAAGCACCGAAAGCCACAGGCACCTTAGAGACGGGTGAGGGAAAGCAGGCGCCCTTCACTCCTTCATCTCATAAGCTACATGGAGACCGCGTGGCCCCAAGGGCTACTGACCTGAGGCTGGGGGCCGCGACAGCCTACGTTGGGGGCTCGTGAGGACCGTCCAGAGGTCAGCCTGGCGCCCCGGCCTGACTCCTTCCCTCCGGCGCCCCGCACGCAGAGTGACGGCCGCCCGCTGGCCCAGCGCGCTCCCCACCCCCTGGGCTCTGTGAGGTAGACGGAACCCGAGGACAGAGGAGACGCCGAGGCTTGAGGCCGCCTCCGCCCAAGCCTAGGCGACGGAGCCGGGTCTGGGGGCCCGACCTGGAGGCTCCCGGGGCCGCCCCCGGCACCTACAGGGGGCGCCGGGCCGCGCGCACGCGCGATCGCCTCCGTCTCCCCTGTGGCTTCCGCGGCGCGTTCCCACAATGCAGTGCGGCCGAGAGCTTCCTCCGAGCCCGCGGGGACGCTGCGGGGGGACCCGGGGCTGAGGAGGCGGCGGCGGCGTGGGCTGCGGCGGGCCCGCGGCGGCGTTGGGCGGTGCGGATGTCGGGCTGGGTGGACGAGCGCTGCGGCGAGGGCGACGGGCGCATCTACGTGGGGAACCTGCCGACGAACGTGCGTGAGAAGGACCTGGAGGACTTGTTTTACAAGTACGGCCGCATCCGCGAGATCGAGCTCAAGAACCGGCACGGCCTCGTGCCTTTCGCCTTCGTGCGCTTCGAGGACCCGCGGTGAGACCCCCCGGCCCCGGAGGCCGCCGCCCGGCCTCGTCCCCCACCTCCCCTGCAGGCTCGCCCCTCCCCCTCGGTGTGGACCACCCCCACCCCCGCCTTTCATGGCGCCCCCGGGTGGAGGTGGAGGCCTTCTCTCCCTTCTCTCCGCGGGCTTCGGGCCGGCCTTTGCTCCATCGTCACTTCCTTTATTATTATTTTGCTTTAAAATAAATAAATAAACAAAATACACCGTCTGCGCGCTTGGAGGGCCCGAGCCCGCCGGGAGCGGCCTCGGGGATGGTGAGAAGGGAGCGCCCTACATCTCGCGCCCGGGGACGAAGCAGAGCCCGGGGCTTGGGCACCTCGCGCGACCGGGAGGGCGCCGGCGTGAGAGCTCTGCTCCCGGCCTGGAGCTGGCGGACGGCTTGGTCCCGAATAGACGGAGAGGTTCTGGGATGTCCTGCCCTCCTCCTCCGATGAGGGAGGCTCCTATGATGTAGGCGACGTGGAAGCGTCGGGTCTTTAAACTGTCGAGGGAGGGTCTGCAAACCCTGTGGGATAGGGAGCTTTCAGAACTGCGGGTGGTGCTTCTGGGCTCTCCCATCTACCTGCGGTTAAATAGGAACCTGCTCTCTCCCTCCCCAGCTTCCTCTACCTCACTACCTCGGATGACTGAAGGATGTCCCACTTGGCCAGGGACCTGGAGAGAGTTTAGGGGTCCAGGGGGAGGCAGGAAAGAAGGAAGGAAGGCTGAAGGCTCTCCTGGGCCTCACTCCTAACTTGCCGTTTCGCCTCAAAACGCTGCCCCCCTCTTAGTACTCAAACGGGTGTGTGTTTGAACAGCCCCTATGTGGCAAATCCCATTATTGTATGTTTAGCATTTTTTAGCCATGTGTGAGGCAGCCACCATAAACTACATTTTACAAGAAGAGAAAATTGAGGGTTTAATTGTTCATAAATGGGAGTCCCATGGATGGGATCAAGGTCAGACTCGAACTATCTGTTCTGCCCTTGGAATACAAACTTACTGCGTGATCTGCTACTTGGTCGTTTTTTCCCCTCCCTCTTTTCATAAAAGAAAACTTTTTTTTTTCTAATATTGATAGTTCCCCAGTGTTAAGGCATTGCACACAAAGTATCTTGCTTCATTTTTTCAGTAACAGTATGGGTTAGTCATTCTTCTTACATTAGAAATGGAAACTTTGATTAAATAATACTACCAGGAAGTGGCAGAACAGGGTGAGCCCAGATGCATTTATATTCACAGTCTGCCTTTGTTGTTTTTGAGAGTCAGGGTTAGAGACAGGTGTGTTCCTCTGTGTGCTGGTTCGCTCCCTGCCTGGCCGCAATGGTTGGCTCTAGGCCAGGAGCCAGGAGCTTCCACCAGGTCTAGTGTCAAGGAGCTGAGGTTAGGGCGCAGTTGCTGTTGATTGCGACTGTTGCATCCTCCCATTGGAGTGCCAGCTGGAGTCCTGGCTGCTCAGTTTCTTTTTTCTTTTTATGTATTCATTTTCCCAGACATTTATTTGAAACAGTAGTAGTGAAAAAGGGAGAGAGTGTCACTTTGCTTATTTACCCCTCAGATAACAGCAATGGCCACGGCTTGGCCTGGCTCAAGCCCAGAACTGGGTCTCCCAAATGGGTGATAGGATTCCAGGGCCTTGGGCCATCTTCTGGTGCTCTGCAGGCTCATTAGCAGGGAGCTGGATTTGAAGTGGAGCAGCTCTGACTCAGCTGGCTGATATGTGATGCTGGTGCAGACAACAGCTTCACTTGCTGTGCCAAGGTACCAGCCTCTGCTTTGTTTCTTATCCAGCTTCCTGCAAATATGCTAGCAAAGCATGCCTTGGGGCTCTGGCAGCTTCATGTGAGATTAGGATGGAGTTCTGGCTCTGGCTGTGGAGGCCATGTGGAGAGTGAGCCAGCAAACGGAAGAGCTTTTTCTCTGCGTCTTCCTCTCTTCTCTATTATTCTGCCTTTCAAATAAATAAGCAAATCTTTCAAACAACATCTACTCTAAAGCCCACACAGCTTCACCTCTCCCCCCATAATTCATTATCAGGATTAGGGTTGCGGGCCTGGCGCAATAGCCTAGTGGTTAAATCTCTATCTTGCAAACACTAGCATCCCATGTAGGAGCCAGTTTGTGTTCCAGCTGCTCCACTTCCCATCCAGCTGTCTGCTTGTGGCCTGGGAAAGAAGTAGAGGATGGCCCAAAGCCTTGGGACCCTGTACTTGCATGGGAGACTTTGAAGAAGCTCCAGGCTCCTGACTTCTGATTGGCTCATGTCTGGCCATCGTGACCACTTGGGGAATGAACCAGCAGATGGTAGATCTGTTTCTCTGTACCTCCTCTCTATATCTGCCTTTCCAAGGGGAAAAAAAAAAGAGTTAGGTTGCACTAGATGTGGGCCTTTTTGCCTCGGTCATAGAATCTTATAGAGTTCTGCACATGTAACACTGAACAATGCCCTCATTTCTACTTGTCCACTAAACTCTGAGGCCATTTTGGAGAATCAGCTTGGCAATCCCAGCTCCTCTAGAGCCCTATGAACTCTTGTAGAGCCCTAAAGTAACTATTAAATATTTTCCTCTTAAAAAAATATATATTTACCTCTTACCAAAATTGTATGTTTTTGACAACTAAGTTCTTCAAAGCTTACTGGAAAAATACACGTAAGAGAACGTACACTTACTTGCACCATATTTGAGTCTAGTTTTTCTTTTTTTTAGTATTTATTTTTATTTGAGAGGCAGATTTATAGAAATATTGAGAGAACGATCTAGCCTTTGGTCACTCCTGAACAGTTGCATTGGCCAGACTGAGCCGGTCTGAAGCCTGGCACTTCCTCTTGTCTCCCTCATGGGTACAAGGACTTAAGGACTTGGGCCATTCTCTGCTGCTTTCCTAGATACACCAGCAGGGAGCTGGAAATCAAACCAGTGCTTAGGTGGGACACTGGCAACACAGATGAACACTTAACTTATTACACCGTAGCACTAGCCCAAGCCTATTTTTTATTATTATTTATTTTTATTGGAAAGCCAGATATACAGCGAGGAGGAGAGACAGAGAGCAAGATGATTCACTCCCCAAGTGACTGCAACGGACGGTGCTGAGCTGAGCTGAAACCAGGACCCTGGAACCTCCTCCAGGTCTCCCACGTGGGTGCAGGATCCCAAGGCTTTGGGCTGTCCTTGACTGCTTTCCCAGGCCACAAGCAGGGAGCTGGATGGGAAGCAGGGCTGCCAAGATTAGAACCGGCGCCCATATGGGATCCTGGCGCATTGAAGGCGAGGACTTTAGCCACTAGGCCACCATGCTGGGCTCCTCAAGCCTGCTTTTTTTCTTAATAAAGATTTATTTATTTTTATGGGAAAGGCACATCAGATCTACAGAGGGAAGGAGATACAGAAAGACCTTCTAGCTGCTGGTTCACTTCCAAATGGCTGTTACAGCCAGAGCTGAGCTGATCCAAAGTCAGGAGCTTCTCCTAAGTCTCCAACATGGGTGTAGAATAGCCAAAGCTTTGGGTCATTCTTTACTACTTTCCCAAGCTATAAGAGGGAGCTGGATGAGAAATAGAGCAGCTGGGATACAAGCCAGTGCCCATATGGGATCCCGGTGCTTGCAAGTTGAGGATTTAGCCATTGAGCCAGGTCCTCCAAACCTACCTTTTAAATGTTTTTTTTTTTAATAGGCTTTAAGATGTTAGGCTTATGAAAAAATATTAAAAATGTTAGAGTATGGTATGTGTTCTGAGAAATTGCTGGTTCATTCTGGTTTATTACCAAAGTCAGTCATCTGTCAATAGTTCTTTTCTATGATTTAGCCCTTTTATAAGTACTGTTTGTTCATTTACTTTATTTTTTAAGATTTATCTTTATTGGAAATTCATATTTAAAAAAGAAGAGACAAAGATCTTCCATTTGCTGGTATATTTCCCAAATGGCTGCAACAGCTGGAGCTGAGCTGATCCGGAACTAGAAACCAGGAGTTTTCTCCTGGTCTTCCACACGGGTGCTGTGTCCCAAGGACTTGGACCAGACTCCACTGCTTTGCTAGTCCTCTTTGGACTAGTGGCTTTGGAGCCACTGGGTCCACTGGTGCCCATATGGGATGCCAGCACTTGAAGGTGGAAGATTAGTCAGTTCCGCCAATGTACTGGTCTCTCATTTGTTGTCATTTGTTAAAAAGATTGATTTTATTTATTATAAGGGAGAATCACAGAGAGAGGAAGAGAGCTCTCCCATTTATTGATTAATTCCCAATTGGCTGCAGTGGCCAGAACTGGGCCAGACAGGAACCAGGAACTTGATCGTGGGACTGGCGTGATGGCTGTACAAGCTAATCCTCTGCTTGTAGCACTGGCATCCTATATGGGTGTTAGTTCATGTCTCTTCTACCCCACTTCTGATCTAGTTTTCTGCTTATACCCTGGGAAAGCAGCAGAGTATTTGTGGGAGACCCAGAAGAAGCTCCTGGTTTCCAGCTTTCAATCAGCCCAGCTCTGGCCATTGCAGCCATTTGGGGAGAACAAAGCAGCAGATGTAAGACCTCTCTTATCTCACTGTAACTCTGCCTGTCAAAGGAAAGTAAGTAAACCTTTAAACAAATAAACATACCAGGAACTTGATCCAGGTCTCTCACAAGGGTGCAGGAGTCCAAGCTCTTGGGCTGTCTTCTGTTGCCTTTCCCAGGCTGTTAGCAGGGAGCTGAATTGGAAGTGGCTATGGGATACCAGTGTTGTAGGCAGTAGCTTAACCTACTGCTCCACAGCACTGGCTCCTGTTCATTATCATTTTGTACCTAGAAAACCCTGTATGTTACGCTTCTGAAGTTTAATTCCGGTGTCATCAAAGATCTTCAAACCGAAGCAGAGGTATACCAAGATCCTATTTTATTTCTTTCTTCTCATTCTGGCTTTCCTTGTTATTACTCCTGTCTCTCCCTGGGAAGTCACTTAGACACCTGAGCAGCACTAACTCTAAGCTTTTCTTTGCAGAGATGCTGAGGATGCAATTTATGGAAGGAATGGTTACGATTATGGCCAATGTCGGCTTCGTGTGGAGTTCCCCAGGACTTATGGGAGTCGAGGTGGGTGGCCCCGTGGTGGGAGGACCGGACCACCTACAAGAAGATCCGATTTCCGAGTTCTTGTTTCAGGTAAGGTCCTTGCAAATTGAATCAGATGGTGCATGTATAATCCTTACCACAGCAGCTGGCCTCCGAGAAATGTTAGCTGGGACACGTTGTTTGCTTGGGGTAGCAGGGCCATCTACAGTAGCTTGTGCCACTTTACAGTGTAAGGCTCTCCCCAGGGAGACACGTATCTTGCAAAAGAAACTGTGTTGGTAGGACAGCCTCCAAAGAACATGAGCAGGTTTTCTAGTGGTGAATAGGGAAGCTGCTGGAAAACCTTGCAAGCGGGAGTTCGAAATACATTTTCTTTTGTAGTGGATGGGTATCAGACTTGCTGGATAGGCATTCCCGGAGCCAGAATTAAGTAACTTGGCTAACCTTGGAACCTGAAAGGGGCTAGAGTTTGTGATGATTTTGGAATTCCTATTAAGAAAAGCCAAAGCTCCATACCTTCTGAAATCTTGGGGATTACATTGGGAAGTATAGACTGTTTCTGTCTAACATTTACATGTGATGAAATGTTAAGCTTAGAAATGTGTCTTTGAAATACTGACACACTAGTAAAGGTCTGGGCCTTCTGAATATTGCAGAGTTTAGTTGCATGAATGGAGTACAACATGACAGAACCTGGCATCTTTAAGAGGTGAATGGCACACAATCCCAGCAGGTTCCAGTGTACTTAGAATGATACTGCCTATCTTGTGTCCCATTGTAATTTTTAACCCTAGAACTCTATTCCCTCCTTCAGGATGTCATACATTATCTTTTTTTCTCTCCATGCTGCTCTGAAATCCTGCTTAGCACACTTTTAGGAAATGGCTGCAGTCCTGAGCAGTGAGCAGTAAACACAGCCTTTGAAAGCAGGAGCACATTTCTCTTTCAGTGCATCAGGTAGGGGTGTGTGACTCCGGACTAGTACTAGCATCTGAGTCTAACCTCCCCCCCCCCGTAGTGAAGAATTTGGTGATCTCTTAAGAGGTACTTGGTCTAGTTTATCAGTCATCCACACCTCCTAGGAAGCTGACTCTTTTTAAAATGTTCCTTGCTGTTACCTCCAGATGGATTTCTTTGGCTTGTTTCAAAACTTCCCATATCCTGGGAAATCCAGCCAGGCAAGAAGTAATTGGTACTGATAAATTTCATGGTGGAAAAAAATTGGAAGTTGAAGTCTTGGGAGTTTGGTTTTATGAAGGATAAAAAAACAGGCTATGAATTCTGAGATGCTAGAACGGTGATGAGATAGACCTGCTATGCTGGAGAGGCTGGAGCTCTGAAAGGCTAGCTGAGGACCCGTTTCTCAAAGTGGTTTACCGCTTAGGCTTCGGTGTTCTTCTCTGGGTTCATGTCCCTTGTCAAGATTTGTGATGTAGGGACCCTGAGGATTAAGTGATTCACAGAGAAAGGATGGCTGGTTCTTCACAGGGCAGTCACACAGCTAAAAGAGATGGGCTCTTCTCTTGTATTCTCCGTGTCTAGGACTTCCTCCATCAGGCAGCTGGCAGGACCTAAAAGATCATATGCGAGAAGCTGGGGATGTCTGTTATGCAGATGTGCAGAAGGATGGAATGGGGATGGTTGAATATCTTAGAAAAGAAGATATGGAATATGCCCTGCGTAAGCTGGATGACACCAAGTTCCGCTCTCATGAGGTGGGTCCCTATCTTATTTACGGGATTGTACTCAGATAACTGTACCTGAACCTGACCTAGTTGAAGTAGCAGTAAGCCATGCATTTGATATGTGATGACTTCTCAGTACCATTAAGAATCTACCCTGGGGTGGGTGTTTGGTCTGGCAGTTAAGATGTCACTTGGGGGTCTGCGTTTCACTTTGGAGGTTCAAGTCTCAGTTCTGTTTGTGTTCCTAGCTCTTTCCTGATGATACCATTTAGGAAATCCAGGTGGGGTTCCAGCTGTTGGCGTTGGCCTTGCTCAGCCCTTAGCTATTGCAGGCATGTGGCAAGTGAACCAGTGGTTAGGAACTCTTTTCAATCTATCTCTAACTCAAAATAAGTTTTTAAAAGAAACTATGTCTTAAGCAAAGTCAAGTAATTTGCCATTCCTAAGTCCTCTAGGGTCATAGCAGTGTATTCCTCTTCCCCCCACCCCTTTTATTTGAAAGAGAGGAAGAGGAATTAGGAATTTTTTCATCTGTGGAATTACTGTAATAACCAGTGCTGAGCCAGGTGAAAGCCAGGAACCTAGCGCTCCATCTGGGTTTCACATGTGGGTGGCAGGGACGCAAGTACCTGAGCCATCATCTGCTCCCTCCCAGGATTCACATTAGTGAAGCTGAACTGGAAGCAGAGGAGTTGGGGCTCAACTCGGGCACTCTGAATACTGACAACAGGTGTCCCAACTGTATTTTAACTGCTGGGCCAGTCACCTGGCCACCTGTCCCATTAATTTGGGAGTACTGGTGTAGTCTGCCATAATGGGGTGAGCTATTCTATGCCACCTTGTTTAAACATCAGTGTCCCTAAGTAAACTCAGCTCTTGGCTGTCCCATTTCTTGATCTCTTGTTCCTCCTTCCTAGCTACTGCCACAGGGCTGACAGTCACTTTCTTTTCCCAGAGTGGGATCCTCTTTGAAATCTGATTCACCCTTTTTCTTGTAGATGATCCCCTCCTTCTTAGAACTGAAGTTCTTTGTTTTTAAAATTTGTTTACTTAAGAGGCAGAGCACAGAGGGGGAGGAGAGACAGGTCTTCCATTCATTAGTTTATTCTCCAAATGGCTCCAATGGCCAGAGTTGGGAGGGTCTGAAACCTAGAGCCACAGGCTTCTTCTGGGTCTCCCATGTGGGTGCAGGGGCCCAATATTTTGGGCCACAGGTGCTTTAGTAAGGAGCTGAATCGAAAGCAGCCAGGACATGAACTGGCACCCATCTGGCAGCTTTATCTACTATGCCACAGTTAGTTCTTGTCCTTCCTTTCAGGAAGGCAGCTGCTGGTTTCTATCTGATTTGGATGGTGACTCCTTTTGACACTGGATATGATGTTACCAACTGGACATTGTTTCTTTCTGGTTATTTGTTCTGACTTGCTGTGTTGCTTAAGGAAGCCTGGGGAACTTCGATCTCTGGGCTCATTTCTTTTTCTGAGAATTCATATAATTCCCCAGTTTTATGGCTTGTCTGGCTTACCAGTTTTTTTGGCTGAGGCCGTCCTCTAGAGCTTGAATTTGTAGCATAAACAAAATAGGACTTGGACCTCAGTTACACTGAAAAAACAGTTCTCAGTAGGGGTAAATTCAGTGTCTGACTTTGACTTAATGGGACAAAGCTGCTGGCTTCTTTGACCATAACAAATGAGAATGTTGCCTGATGGTATAGGGCCAGCCCACACAGGACTTCTTTTTTTCCTTATTAATTTCTTGGCTGAGCTGTTGCTCTGAATCCTGCATCCTTCAATATGAAATGTTCACATAACAGCACACCAAAAGTCCTGCCAGGAAGCTGACCTACAAAGCATCCAGCCCAGCTCCCGACCCTTGGGAGGTACTGAATACATTAGCTCCTTCACATGTCCCCAAGTTGCCATTTACTCCTTGTGTCACATTTTGCAAATACTGTAACTTAAGTCTTTGTTTTTCTTAATTCCTGAAATGGGATAGTTAAGAGTACATGTTGTGAGGATAACATTGTGCCAGACATATAAAAGTACTTAATATTTATATATCTTTTTATTTGAATTTCAGGGTGAAACTTCCTACATCCGAGTTTATCCTGAGAGAAGCACCAGCTATGGCTATTCACGGTCCCGCTCCGGGTCTAGGGGTCGTGACTCTCCATACCAAAGCAGGGGTTCCCCACACTACTTCTCTCCTTTCAGATCCTACTGATACAGCTGGTGGGAATTTTTCCTTTATTTTTTAGATGAACTGAGCTGCTTTGTGCTCAGAATCTACATTCCAGATGGATGATTTAGTGGCTTAGGACATTTTTTAAATTTTTTTTAAGGAAATAAAAAAAAAAAAAACCTACATAATTTCTACCAGGGCCAAATTAAGCAGCAAAATGTTTTAAACAGCAAAAAATTGTGATTCAGAAGCAAGCTGTATATTTTCACCCCAGATTATTGGGGGCGGAGAGGGGGAATCAGTGTTGTGTCTTGTAGGTTGCTCAGCTATGGAGATGAGCAGTTAGTGTGACTGAGTTGGCCCATTCTGTTTAGAAATATATTTTAAACGTTTAGTAATTGACATGTGTGGTTGTCCTTAATAAGTTTCACCAAACAGGCACACTTATTAAAAAAGAAAATGAGTTCTAGCCATTTAGATCTACTTGGTAAGAAACAAGAGTGGGTAACTATATTTGGCAATAAAGATGCTTGCTCTGGTCAGGTTCAGGTTTACCATTCCAGGCCAAGCTTACAAATTAAGGAGGGCTAGGCCTGGCGCGATAGCATAGTGGTTAAAGTCCTTGCCTTGCACGCGCTGGGATCCCAAGTGGGCGCTGGTTCTAATCCCAGCAGCGCTGCTTCCCATCCAGCTCCCTGCTTGTGGCCTGGGGGGGCGAGGCGGTCAAGGACGGCCCAAAGCCTTGGGACCCTGCACCCATGTGGGAGACCCGGAAGAAGCTCCTGGCTCCTGGCAGCGGATTGGCTCAGCTCCAGCCATTGTGGCTGCTTGGGGAGTGAATCAGCAGACAGAAGATGTTCCTCTCTGTCTCTCCTCCTCTCTGTATATCCGCCTTTCCAATAAAAATAAATAAATCTCCAAAAAAAATTTAAGGCGGGCTGAAGAGAAAGGGAGCACTGTGGTAAAGGAAGGGAAAAGGAAGAACAAAAGGTTTATCTCAGGCTCAGAGCTGGTTTTGCAGAATCACACTGTAGAATGACAAATGGGTCTAAATTAGGAGCTCCCAAGTTCTAGTCTACTTAGAATTCGCTTCAGATCTTGACAAAAAGTTGGTTTTGTGGTTGGAACAAAGTAGGTACCCACAAACAAATTTAGGTTACGTTTAATAGAGATGAAGCTGCTCAAGTCCACGGAAACAGCAGTGAAAAACAAGGATTTCACACAGTGGCCCTAGTGCTGTGTGCCTTCCAGTCACCTGAACAGAACAGTTACTTACGCGGTTTGGCAGCCAGTCTTTTTTAGGGGGAGCTGAGGGAGAACAATGCTAAGCAGACTTGTAAGTGAAATATGTGATCCATTTCATGGAGGCTGTTTGTTTTTATTTCTGTTAACACCAGGACTTAATGCCCCATTTTGGCAAGGCCTTTCCCAAACTTATCTTCAGAGAAGTCAATGAAGAGATGGATGCATTTTCCCCCCCAGGGGACTGAAGGAAAGGGGGACATGAGTGTTTACAGTAAGACTGCATCATGGTGCTTCTACGTGTTCACATGCTGCTCCCTTCCCCCAAGACCGTGCATCAGCTATGTGGGGAGGGCTCTTGTTCATCCAGCTTTGGCAAAGGGATATTTCCTGTTTGAAAACAGTAATGTGATAACGTTAGAGCAAAGCCTCCCAACCAACTGGCTCAACTGAGCTAACCTGGTCTGTCCTGGACAATATACAGTTACTAAGTGTAAATAGTATCCTGTTTGTCACTTTTGAAAGAAGCCAACAGGTTAATTATCCATGTGTGTATATGCAGATAGAGATGGAAGCGAAAATGGTGCCTCTGAACTTAGTTTGTCCCAAGAAGCAAGTCAAGCAAGGCTCTGTTTGAGAGACAGTATGAATGAAGCAGTGACCATGGTCAGGCTCTGGGAAAGAGAGATCATAAAAGTCCTGTTTCAGCAACCATATTTAGAAGAGTTTACCAACTCTGAGTACTCCCCCCTCTGCAGGGGTGATAAAAACAGCCAATCTCCCAAGGGCCCTGGCTTTACTGCCGGCCCAATTACTTTAAAACTTCCATTTGAAATACTTCCCATGAGGCTAATGATACAGATCCACCCAGACTCACAGGCTGTTCTATTTGGCTTGCATGGCATCTTTTAAAATTTTTTGAATTGGTTATCAATCCTGAAAATGTGGGAAATACCGCACGACATGCCAGGTGTCTAGGCTGTCTGAGAAAATGAAATCACTTCTCTTCCTGGCACCAAATGAGAAGCCCTGAATACAGCCAGAAATACAGGCAAGAACAAGAGTTCAGATTTGCCCCCTGCTGTGCACCCCCAACCCCAGTTCTGTTTTCATTCTGGTTACTGATCAGTGCCTAGAGGTGAGGAGGGCCCCAAGACTCTCCTGCCACCTGAATGCCACCATCTGAATGCACCTGGTCCTTTCCAAAATGCTTCCACACAGCATCTTTGGTCCTCACAGTTCCTACTTCATTCCTTAGGTCACTGTGAGACTGGACTGTAAACCATTTCTGGGCCACACGTACCTGGGGGGGCCACAAAATACTCCTCCAGGACGCAGTGGGAGTTTTGTAGTAGTTCTTCAGCACAGTTCCCTTCTACTACATTGTCAGATCTCAAGTATAAACATCTGCAAAATCCGGAAGTTCAAGGTTACCCTCTTGGAGTACCGGGATTCTAGGGCATGGTGGAGAGAGTCAAGAATGGGAGAACAGAGGGCATATTTTTGAGATTTCATGCTCACTCACTGCTCTATGACAGAGAAGCTGTGGTCTGCAGCAGACTAAACAACAGTCTAGTTTAAACAACCAAGTGAGGTAAATGGTAATTATTCCTTGGAATTGATGCATTTAACAACCATTTCTGAGTGATCACCATGTGTAGGTTAATTTGGGGCAGAGATTATAGTACTACGTGTTATATCTAAGAGAAGTAAAGATTGTCAAGGGAATGAAGAGCACCTGGCCAGCCATGGTAAAGAGCTTGTATTTAGAACAAGTGATGGTGCTGGTAAAGAATGGGCAGGAAACAGACCTCCAGGCAGGTGCAGCAGCAGAGTCCCAAAGCCAGGAAGACCCTGCAAATTGAGGTGGGCCAGAAGTTGGGCAGGAGGTAGCATGGTTTGGCCAGAGTGAAAAAAGCAGCTAGAAAACTGAGATGGGAGAAATACTGCCTCTTAAGTGATGGTACAGGAATCTAAGCCCATCCAGGTATGCTTAAGATGAATGGGTTTTTCCAGCTCCCTGCTTGTGGCTGGGGAAAGCAGTTGAGGACGGGCCAAGGCCTTGGGATCCTGCATCCGCATGGGAGACCCAGAAGAGCTCCTGGCTCCTTGGAATTGGCTCAGCTCCAGTCATTGCAGTCACTTGGGGAGTGAACCATCAGATGGAAGATCTTCCTCTCTGCCTTTCCTCCTCTCTGTATATCCACCTTTCCAATAAAAATAAAATAAATGTTTAAAAAAAAAGATTAATGGGTTTTTAGCCACCTGAGTCAATACAAAAGTGCCTTTTCTTGGGCAAGATGCTTAAAAGTCTCCTACTAGGCCCGGTATATACAGATTGTGGCCACTTGGGTAGTAAACAAGCGGACAGAAGATGCTTCTCTGTAAGTTTGTCTTTCCAATAAGAATAAATCTTTAAAAAATTATTTTTTTACTGGAAAGTCAGATTTACAGAGAGAAGGAGAGACAAAGATGTCCTGTCTGCTGGTTCACTCCCCACGTGTCTACAATGGCTGGCACTGAGCTGATCCAGAGCCTGGAGCCTCCTCCAGGTCTCCCACACAGGTGCAGGGTCCCAAGGCTTTGGGCCATCCTTTACTGCTTTCCCAGGCCATAGTAGGGAGCTGGATGGGAGGTCGGGCAACCGGGACACAAACGCACCCATAGGGGAGCCCAGCAGATGCAAGGCGAGGATTCAGCCACTAGGCTATTGTGCCAGGCCCAATAAGTAAATCTTCCAAAAAAAAAAAGTCTCACTGGGCTGAAGTTGTGTAGTGGGTTAAACTGCCAGCATTTCATATGGTTGTCAGGTCAAGTTCTGGCTGTCCAGTTTCAACACAGCTCTCCGCTAATGCACCTGGGAAAGCAGTGGAAGATTGCTCTACTGCGTGGGCCACTGCACCCACAGGGGAAACCTGGATAAAGCTCCTGGCTCCTGTGTTCTTCCTGATCTAGCTCTGGTTGTTGCAGCCATCTGGGGAGTGAACCAGCGGTGGAAGATTCTCTCCCTCTTTCTCCACCCTCCACCTCGTAACTCTCCCACTCAAACAAATAAATAAATCACTTTTAAAAAAAGGGTGGGCAGTCTTCCACTATTCTCTGGGCCTTATAATTAAAGTGATCTGGAAAGAAACGCAACATGATAAGGAGTTGTTGACTGGAAGGGGTAGCGAGGATTTCGAATGGTCAGCGTGAGACTCTCCCAGGAAATAAGTTGATATCAAAGAGGCAAGGTTGGGAGGACGGGAGGGGAAAAGTGACGACCATACGGGTCTCCGAGGGGCAAAACACTGGCCAGACTGACCCTGCAGAGACGGTTCAAGAAGCGGGGGTGATTGTATGGAACTAGGTCGACAGGACAAAGAACGTGACAGGCAATCTGCTCACGTGATTCTGTCATCGGGAGTGACAGGATCCGTATTGATCCAGTCTCATCACCAAGGGCCCTTTCCCCGCCGTGAAGTGGGACGTTTCCCCGTCACCGCTAAGCGGCTGGCGAAGGTGCCTCAGTCAGGGTTTGGTGGTCGGGGGGTTGGGGACAGCAGCCGCCCCTTTACCTGTCCTCCAGGACCGACTCCATGGGCTCCACTCCGTCCGTGTTCACCTCGCGCAGCCGGTCGGCGAAGGCGATGGCTTTTTCCAGCCGCGCCACGGCCTCGCGACTGCCGAAGTCCACGAGCGCGAGACGCTCCAGGTGCTCGATCACGTCGGCCGGGACTCGGACACTTCCCTGGGGAACGAATCCAGAAGGGTCATGGAGTGAGCCCGCTCCGCCATCCCTGCCTAAACGTCCCCGGCGGCGTTTACCTGAGCAGTCCCCTTGGAGGTGAAGCCCCGGAACGCACTACGCGGAGCCCGAAGGCGCAGACACACGCCCCGCGCCCACATTTCGCCGCGGCTCCGGTAGGAAACCACAACACTGTTCCCGAGGAGCGACGCGCCTACGAGTGACGACATCGGGGTGCGCCGCCCTCGCCGCCAGCGCCGCCATCGCCATGAACAGCGTCGGGGAGGCTTGTACGGACATGAAACGCGAATACGACCAGTGCTTCAATCGCTGGTTTGCTGAGAAGTTCCTTAAGGGGGACGGCTCCAGAGATCCGTGCACCGAACTCTTCAAGCGCTACCAGCAGTGTGTTCAGGTGAGGTCCAGCGTGCTCCGCCACCTTCCTGATTCAGGCCGGGGTGGGGTGTCCTGTTCCCTCCCACCGCCGTCGAGGCCGACCGGGCGTCTCTCCGAAAGACCAAGTTAAGATTATTCCTGTTGTGTTTTCATGGGGGCAAGATGACATCCTGTTGTTCGTTTTGATTCCGATTCTAGAACACAGTTATACGTGGTTTGTCCGCGAAGACTTAACACTCCGAAGTAAAGAGATTGGGAACGTAGCCCAGGTCTCCGCGGTGACTTGAGCCCCTCACCGCTGTCCCGCTGGGGTCTGCATTGGGGGCGACCCTATCAGGAGTGGAAGCCAGGTCCTCGGGGAGTGGGACACGGTGGCGTTAACCGTGTGTTAGCCACCGCCTCTCCCACCATCCCTGATAGGAGATGGCAGGCACAGTGCTAGCCTTTCTGTAGCCTTTCGACGCTAGAAGGCCATCGTTCTGTTGTTAAATTCCGACTCTTGGCCCGTTTTTCTCAGCCAGTTCTCCAGGTGTAGCTATGGAATTTTCATTCTGGCTCAGCGGTGTGGATCTGCCCTGCGTGAGCAAGAGCAGTGCTGAGCCAAGCATTTGCAATAAGTTAACCTAACAGTATCCTCACAGTAATTCCATGAGATGAGGAGAGTGAAGTTCCGGGGTGGAGGTGATGGCACAATGGCTAAATCCTCACCTTGCAAGCACCAGGGTCCCACATGGGCGCCAGTTTGTGGCTTGGCTGCTCCACTGCCTGTCCAGCTCCCTGCTTGTGGACCCAGAAAGGAGTAGAGGATACCCCAAGGCATTGGGACTCTGCACCCAGGTGGGAGATCCAGAATAAGCTTATGGTTCTTGGCTTTGGATCAGCAAGGTGGAGCAGCTGGGATATGAACTTGTGCCCGTATGGGATCTTGAAATATCCAAGGCAATAATTTTAGCTACTAGGCTATCACACTGGGCCCCCCAAAATAAGTAAATCTTAAAAAAAAAAAAATGGGTGAAGCTGGTACAAAGTCAGTAGCCAGAAAGTCCTGGAACCTATCTTTGAACCCAAGCATTTCTTTTCTTTTTCTTTAAGATTTATTTATGTTTGGACCTAGCACAGTAGCATAGCAGTTAAAGTCCTAACCTTGAATGTACTGGGATCCCATATGGTCACTGGTTCTAATCCTGGCGGCCCCGCTTCCCATCTAGCTCCATGCTGTGGCCTGGGAAAGCAGTTGAGGACAGCCCAAAGCCTTAAGCCTTGGGACCTTTTTTTTTTTTTTTTTAAAGATTTATTTTTTTGTTTTTATTACAAAGTCAGATATACTGAGAGGAGGAGAGACAGAGAGGAAGTGGAGCTGCTGGGATTAGAACCAGTGGCCACATGGGATCAAGGCGAGGACCTTAGCCACTAGGCCATGCTGCCAAGCCCAAGCCTTGGGACCTTGTGCCTGCATGGGAGACCCGGAAAAGGTTCAGGGCTCCTGGCTTCAGATCAGCTCAGCTCCGGCCATTGTGTCCTTGTGGGGAGTAAATCAGCAGACAGTCTGTCTCTCCTTCTCTCTGTAAATCTGCCTTCCCAATGGAAATAAGTAAATCTTGAAAAAATGTTTACAAAAAATGATTTGCAAAAAGTGCTGTGTGTGATTTGGTTCAGGTATGTGGTGCAGCAAGCCAAGCCACCACTTGAGTCACATCCGGCTCATGATGGAGGGCTGTCTGGGTGTGAGCAACCCACTCAGATACAACTTCCTGCTAACACGGCTGGGATTACAGCAAAGGTCCACTTAGTAGGGACCCTGCCACCTTTGTGGGATATTTGAATGGAGTTTCAGGCTTCTGGGTTTTCTCTGAGCAAAAGGGAAGTCAGTGGGCAGAGGGAGATCTGTTGCGGTGTATATGTGTGTATCACACTGTCTTTTAGATAAATGATTTTTTTCTAGAAGCAGTCTGAATGATGACTGTGAGCCCTGTTTATCTCATCTTGTTGCTCACTTCCTTAATGCCTGCAACCCAGCCAAAGCTGAAAACTGGAAACTCAAGTTTCCCATGGGAGTGGGAAGAACCAGATTACCTGGGCTGTCATTCTTGTTTCCCAAGATGTATTTTAACAGGAAGCTAGAGTAACTGGGAATGGGAGATGGAAATCAAACCCAGTAATCCCAGGGTAGGACGTAGGGGCGGGTATGAACTGCCGGGCGAATGCTCACCCAGTGCTGTGGTTTGATTTTCCTTTTGTGCCATCGTATCTCACAAAGTTTGGTCCTTGTGCATCATCTAGATCGCTTTAAAAAGATGATTTTGAATGTTATTTACATAGTTGAGAAGGGTGTACGCCCACATGGGCCACATCATAATGTGTTCTCTTTTCTCCTCAGAAAGCAATCAAGGAGAAAGAGATTCCCATTGAAGGACTGGAGTTCATGGGCCATGGCAAAGGGAAGCCTGAAAGCTCTTCTTAATCTTGACAGACACCTTGCAGCTGTATCCCTCACATCAGGAAACTGAGGACCCAGGAATTGTGTCAACTAATATTGTGAACCCAGCCGTTGCGGTTTGCCGCGGGGTCCAGGAGGGCACAGTTTCCTCACTTGCAAGGGACGGGGAACCATTGCTAGCTGCTGCTTTAAGGACTGCTCTGGCATCTGGCAGAACCTCATTGTGCTCAGATGGACGATTTCTTGGAACTGCATCCTAGACTCTGGGAGCAGCTTTCAATATACCTTGTTAGGTACATAGTGATCAACTAGTCAGGATGGTCGCGGTGGCCTGACTTCGTGATTTCTGCTGCACAGGACATGGCATGCGCTCCACCTGCCAGGCTTTTTCTCAGGAAGCTGATGCTCCGACAAGGGCTCTGCGCACAGTGGCTGGAACGAATGCTTTGGGAGCACAGTCACAGCTCCCTGCCTTAACCAGAGGTGTCAGCCTAAGAGGGAAGACCTTGTGGAATGTTGCAGCAATCACCATTTCAAAGCTCGGCAGAAATGAAGGCACTTGGAGTTGTCATGGAAGGAGAAACCTGAATTGCACATTTGCTCTTGCCTGATTTCAGCCTGAATCCGTTAATCCAACTGCAGATCCTACAAATGCCATATGCTGCTTCTGGTGATCTAAGAGGGGAAGGGTATTTGGCCTTGATTACCTGCCCTTTCCTGTCTGTGATTATGAATATGGAATAAATTGTAGCATTGAGTGTGTCTCATTATATTCCTGTTATACACATCGCTCACACATACACTGGGGAGGGTTTTTAGTAATTGAAAATTGAGGAGGGCCCAGTGCGATAGCATAGTGGTTAAAGTCCACCTTGAATGTGCTGGGATCCTATATGGGCACCGGTTCTAATCCCGGCAGCTCCACTTTCCATCCAGCTCCCTGCTTGTGGCCAGGGAAAGCATTCGAGGACGGCCCAAAGCCTTGGGTTCCTGCACCTGCATGGGAGACCTGGAAGAAGCTCCTGGCTTTGGAGTGGCTCAGCTCCAGCCGTTGCAGTCACTTGGGGAGTGAATCATTGGATGGAAGATCTTCCTTTCTGTCTCTCCTCCTCTCTGTATATCTGCCTTTCCAATAAAAATAAATAAATATTTAAAAATAGGAGTTTAAAAGTGAGGGGCCCAAGTGGCTGAAGTCCTAGGCTTGCATGCACCGGGATCCCGTGTGGGCACCAGTTTGTATTCCAGCTGCTCCATTTCCCATCCGGCTGCCTGATTATGGCCTGGGAAAAACGGTAGAGGATGGTCTGAAGCCATGGGACCCTGCACTGGCATGGGAGACTCAGAAGAAGCTCCTGGCTTTGGATTGGCTCAGTTCTGGCCGTTTCTATAAATCTCTCCCCCCGCCAAATCATAAAAATAATTTAAAAGCGAAAAAGAAGAAAAGCCAATTGGTCTCAGGTGGCTTGATATGGCAATTAGAAACCTGATTTCTGAAATGTACTTCCACAGTAGTCTTACACTGATACTGTAGAACTTTTTACAGATGCTCTGAACCCTATCATATTTTCCCCAGTTTACCAACACTCTAGGACCTCAGCGTGACGGGCTGTTAGACTCACACAGGGACAAGAGTGCAGGCCTCTTCCTTACACGTTTCCATCCACCTCGATTCTGTGTTGCCAGTCAGAATATCCTGTAGCCTGCACCTTCTGGGAAGCCTTGCTGAGCTATGACAGAAAACTAGCTGTAAACCAACCGTATACTAGCTGAACTGTGAAAACAGGTACCTAATGCTACTCTTTCTTATTAAGTAGCTACTGTGCTTTTATGGACACATCCTGTCAAAAACGATTAACATCTTAAATCACTATCGGGAGACAAATTCTTTGTGTTAGCTCCTCACCTTATTTTGAGTTCTTTTTGCTGAAAAGTGCCTCAGCTACTGCAGTTTTAATTTTGAAAAGGAAATTGCCCTTTCATGGTGATTTTGTAACCATTAGTTCTTTCAGCTACAAGATACTTTGTTTCAGGAATCAATAGAGCCAATGCTATGAGCAGATATGTGTCACACTTTTTTTTTTAACCTGAAGGTTTCTGAATTTGCCAGCTGCCACCGGCCAAAACAAGTCTTACTCTAAAGTAAGACCTTAACATTTTTGGAGGATTCAGCAGCAAATGCTGATGGGAGGACTCTCGGAGAGAACAGTTTTTAAGAATCATAGGGACTTCTGGTGTCAGCTGCAGCCCTTCACCTGTCAGTGACCTGCCTGGTGCTTGTATGCCTGAATTCGTGCTGTCCTTCCCCACCCAAGGACAAGGAACCAAAAGCCTAGCGTAGCTATTCAGCAGGCTGACTGGAGCCTAAAACACTTGGAACAGCAGCCACATACCTTCACTGCAGAAACAAAAATAGCATCAATGCTAAAACCTTATCCAAAGTGTGTGAGAGAATACCACCCAAGTGAAGTTTAAGTTATTTATTTAGGCCATCTCCTGCCACAGGCCAAGGGATGGAAGATCAGAATGATGCCATCTTTTAATACAAGGAAGGAAGATGAGCTTAAGGTCCCATGTCCTCTTCTGGTCCACATGCAGAGTGGTGGTCCAAACCAGTGTCGTGGTCCCTGGTGCCCTTGAAGGTACAGGTCCTCTTCATTCGTCTTCATAGCCAGTCGGGAGTGGATTCAGATGAGGGTTATGGAAGAGGGTATGGTTACCATCTCCCCAGGGAAAGGGCTGTGGAGTGAAGATGTCATTAGGTAACTGCAGAACTGTGACAGATCAGGTCATAAACACAACCTGGCAAACCATCAGCCTGTTAACTGCTGCATACTTCAACCTTCTCATAATTTAAGGGAGCTCTTTAATATCCATGAAGGAAACCCTTCTTTTAGCAGATACTAGAAAAATCAAGCTCTGAAGCCTCTCCCTGGTAACTACTGGAGTTTATGGAAATGCAATCTTCTAGCCACCCAAGTCAGCATGGTAGCAGTGGGATCAGTAGAAATGCTTTAGCTTGTTTAAATGCAGACTTGCAGGGGCTCCGCCCCAGACTTGAGGCAACCTCTGGACTGAGAAACTGCAGCCCACTCTCAAATCATCTCTGAAGAAGCATTGGGGCTCTGCACCTACCTGGGGACCTCAGAGGGGGTTGGGGGGGGAGTGAGGGAGGGCGGGTTGGCAAGATACTACTGCCATCTAGTGGACACAGGCCGAGGATGCTGCGAAAGATACAACGCACAGGAATTCCCAAACCCAGGACGTCCACACTGTTGATGAAAAACAAAACCCTCCATGCTCAGCTTCTAATGCTCCCGTGCAAGAGTGGAATTAGGGCTCAAAGACCCAGAAAGCCCGAGTCTAGATGAAGATTCTATTCGGAGAGTCCTACAGAGGGTAAGTGCTGTGATAGTTAAGAAGCATTGGAGGCCCTTGTCGCAATCCAGCAAACAACGACTTTAACAGGCGACTACACGTATCTGCATCAACTCGGGGTCCAGGGGTTGAAAGATGGAAAGGAGGAAGCTGCCCTGCAAGCGGCTCGGATCTTGGCAAGGTGAACCACCTGACGTGCCCATTCCAGAAGGGTTTTCTCAACCTGCAGGTTTTGCACAACGGACACTGTTGTGCAAAATGCGAGGTCCTCCAGGGAGTCTGCACATGCGAGGGGAGGGGGGGGTCTTCCAAAGGGCCAATGAAAGCGACTCCAAGGAAAATGCATGGATTTTTACAAGGAGAGAGGCTGCCGGGGGCGTACCTTGGACCTGATGCGGAGGTGCGCGTAGGGTACGAACTCGGGTCGCTCGTGCTCGTCGTGCTGTCTCGACTTCAGGTAGACATTGAGCATGCTCACGGCCACGCCGGGCAGCGCGACGAAGTAGGTGAGGGCCTTCCACATGCGAGCTGCGGAGGGGCCACGACCGCTCAGCCCCCGGCCGGGCCAGCGCCCTCCTCCGCCGGCTCTCCACTCTCCTTCCCCCGCAAAGCCCTCAAAGCCAAGGTCACAGTCCCGTCCAGCCTCAACCGAAGGAGGCTGAGACCCTCCGCCCCGAGCCTAGCCCCAGTACCTGAGCCCTCCTCGCCGTGGGCGCCACTTGACATTAGCCGCCCCACCGGGAGGCGGGACCGACCGAGAAGCCGAGAAACCCCGGACCAAGCAGCCGCAGCCATTTTCGTCCTAGACCGCCTGAATGTCGGAAGCGGAAGTAGGGACGAGACCTTGGGGGTGGGACTACAACCTCCAACTGATACTCCTATTGGTTGACGGACGTTTCATTCACATCAACCGGGGGACTAAGGAGTCTGCGCACTGTCTTTGGTTGCCTGACCGAGTTTTTGCCAAAATCCTAGGGTTGGCGCTCAGGGACGACGAGGCTGAAAGAGCATGCGCTCTGCACCCTCCCTGCTGACCTCGCCTTCCCTCCGCGCGCATGCGCCTGCTCTCGGCTCTCCCTGGGTTCTCCACCTGGGTGAGGGATGTGGTCTTGGGGTCACCCTCCTGGTTTGAGTCCGTCGACGGCACAGAAACCGTCCCATCTAAAACGCCGTTCCAGTTCCTCGCTATCCTCTGACTGCGCACTGTGTTTCGTGGCACCTGACTTCATCATCGTCGTCGTCATTATTTTGCCCCCGTCCCCTACCAGAATATAAATTCCGTGATGCCAAGAGTCTATCACGGTAGCATTCTCAGAATAAACGATGGAATTTGGGCTCGGCAGCGTGGCCTAGTGGCTAAGGTCCTTGCCTTGATCCCATATGGCCGCTGGTTCTAATCCCGGCAGCTCCATTTCCTCTCTATCTCTCCTCCTCTCAGTATATCTGACTTTGTAATAAGAATAAAATAAATCTTTAAAAAAAAAAAAAAAAAAAAAAAAAAAAAAAAGAATAAACGATGGAATCGTTCCTGGCATGTAGCAAGTGCTTAATGCAATTATGTGGAATGAATGAGTGACAACTGGAACCAGAAGGAGCCGTGGATTGGGTGCCAAAAGGTCTGGATTCTAATCCTGGCTCAGCATCTTCTACTTTTGGTCCTGCCTTCCCTCCGGAATCATCTGTTAAATTTTTATCTATGCAATTCTTTATTTTAAATGTAATTTATTTGAGAGTCTGAGTTAACAGAGGAAAGACACAGAGAGATCTTCATTTTCTAAATGTCCATAGTAGCTAGAGCTGGGCTCATCTGAAACCAGGAACCAGAAGCTTCTTCCAGGTCTCCTCCATGGATGCAGCATCCCAAGCACTTGAGCCATCTTAGACATCTTGTGCTACATTAGCAGGGAGCTGGGTCAGAAGTGGAGCAGCCAGGACTCAGTAGCTGGTTCACCATAGGTTTGGGCCTCAACCACCCATGCGGAAGACCAAAAAAGCTCCTGGTTCCTGTGTTTATTCAGCCTGGCCAGCCCTTGCTGCTGTGTCTGTGTGAAGAGTGAATCAGCAGACAGGAGATCTCACCGTCTCTTTCTCTCTCTTTGTAACTCTGCCTTGTGAATACATGAGTAAATGTGTTTTTTTTAATGGAGGAAAGTAATCAAACTACAACAATGGACTGTGTGCTCCTTGTTTGTAATGTTAATATATATTTTTAAAAGCAAAGTAATGAAAGCTTTGAATTCTTTCCCCTCAAAATGCAGCTGTGAGTAAATACATACAGTTTAGCATTTTTAGGGGGGAAGAAGTGGCCATGAAGTGTACCTGAAGACCCTCTGAGAGTCCTCGTACCTCAGGTGGAACAAACAAGAGCTCCACTGTGAGAACACTGGGGTCACATCTCCTTCCTTTACAATCTCTGCGACCTTGGGTAAGTAGTGTGAAATGAACATTTCAAGGTCAGGCAGTTTCATGAAGATGAAAATTGGGAACTGGGGTGGCCTTCTTCCACCATCTCCCAGGTGCACGATTGGAAAGCTGCCTCAGAAGCTAGGAGTAGCTGAAATTCAACACAGGCAGTGTGAGGGGGAAGGTGGATGCTCCAAGCACTTGCTTAATGCACAGTTCTCCAGCACCCACCCATGCCTGGTATTTCTTGACCATTTACTTTGTGCCAATATCTATGCCAGGTGCTTGGCATAAACTGCCCTCCCACCAGGACAGTGGCAGCCACCTCCTAACCTGTCCTCCTGTTGCCTGCTTCTCTGTCATCTGTCCTCTCCATGATAGGCAGGGAGCACCTCCTACCTCACTCAGAGTGCACCCCAGACCCCACCCAGCCTTTTCCTAAACACCTTTATTCATCATCCTGTCCACCACCATGCCATGCCCAGTGCTTTTTAATTTGCTATTTTATTTTTATTGGAAACCTAGATTTATGGACAGAAGGGGAGACAGAGAAAGATCTTTCATTTGGTTCACTCCCCAGATGGCTGCAACATCGAGTTGAGCCAATCTGAAGCCAGGAGCCAGGAGCTTCTTCTGGGTCTCCTATGAGGGTGCAGGGTCCCAAGGCTTTGGACCATCCCCTGTTATTTTCCCAGGCCACAAGTAGGGAGTTAGATGGAAAGTGGAGCAGCCAGGACACGAACCAATACCTGTATGGGATGCCAGCGCTGCAAGGTAGAGGATTAACTAGTTGAGCTATCACATTGACCCCATGCCCACTTTGGCCAGCCATGTTGGCTTCTCAGACCAAGCATGGTGTTTCCTCAGGGTCTTTACACACACTGCCTGGAAGGGTTTTTACACAGATAGCCCTCTGTGCTGCCTCCTGATTCTGCTCAGATCTCTCCTTAAAAGTCATCTTACCAGCATGGCTTTCCCACACCACCCTAGAGGACAACAGCCCTGACACTCCACCCTCCCCCTCAGCAGCCCCTTCCCCATCTGCAAGGCACTTCCTGCCATCTGCCCTATTAAATATTTAGGGGGTTGTTCTCTGCCTTGCTCTGCCGAACACCACTAGGGGCAGGGACTGTCTTGTTTGCTGGTATAACTCCAGCACTTGGCACATGAAAGACACCAACTGAGTACACTTGAATCCCAGTTCCCTTAGAAATGGGTGCTGTTCACCCCATTTTTCTGATGAGGAAAACAGGAACTCTGGGATGTGCAGGAAATGATCCCATGCACAAGAGCCTCAGGCAAGTGGTGGACCCCGGTAGTTCTGCATGATTCTTTTCACCCTCAAAGCCCTACATGGGGACTTGCTGGGTTTTAGGGGGGGATGATTCCAACTCGCACTAACCTGTTGCCAGAAAAGGATCCACCACTTCCTGTTGGAAAGCAAACATCACTCGCATCGTCCTAACAGGTAGATGGGATCACACAAAATATCCTCGGGGTGTTCCCTTCTGACACCTGCCCCTGCCTTGCCCTCACCCCTCCCCAGGATTCCAGATCTCTCCACACTGGGAACCTCCCCAAGGCCATAGCCACACAAACCTGGGCTTGATGTCATCCTCCTGCCAGCTGGTGATATTTACCCTCACACTGAGACCACCACACTCTGCTCTCTCTCTCTCTCTCTCTCTCTCTCTAACACCCTCTTCCCTTGACACAGAGAGCTAGCTGACTGCAGAGGCAGCTGCTGGTGGGCAAAGGGTACGTGGGAGCAGGGGTGGAGGGGCGAGGCTTGGGGAGGCTCCCTAGCCAAGGACTGGCCTGCTTTGTTCACTGTGGATTCTTCCAGCCAAGAGAACCTTCAATTCCCAGACCCATAAATAGTTGTCTGCCAAGAGCCACAGCCCAATCCTAGGAGAAGCACTAGAGGGAGGAGACACCAGAGCTCTTCTGGTTCATTCTCCAGATGTTCACAACAGCTGGGGCCAAGCCAAGCTGAAGCCAAAAACTGAGAACTCTAGCTGGGTAAGCCACGTGGGTGGCAGGAACCAAGCATTTGAGCCATCACCTGCCGCCTCCGAGTGTGAACTAACAGGAAGCTGGTAGCAGGAAGCCTCCTGTGAGGCTTGTGCAGGTAACTGAATGGGATAGTGTTTGTACAGCACTTAACATCTTGTCCAACAAACAGCAACCGGTCTCGTGAGTCATCGACTGGCACATGGAGTTGATAGCAAACAGGGGCCGGCGTCATGGCATAGTGGGTGAAGCTACTGCTTGCCACGCTGTAGCATCCCATATTGGGGTACTGGTTTGAGCCTTGGCTGCTCTGCTTCCAATCCAGCTCCCTGTTAATATGCTTGGGTAAGAAGCAGGTAGTACTCCAAGTCCTTAGGTTCCTATTCCTAGATAGGAGACCCAGACAGAGTTCGTGGCTCCTGGCTTCAGCCTGCCTCATCTCTTGCTGTTTTAAGCACTTGGGAAGTGAACCAGGACAAGATTTGTCTGTCTGTCTCTCTGTCTCTGTCTACTCTTTAAAAAGTTTTTTAAAAAAGGAAAAAATGTTAAAGAAAAAAAATCCAGCAAATGTAGGGTTTGAGAAAAGATGATCTGTTGGAACAAAATGGCATGTTTCTCCCATATTATATAACCAAGCTGTTAAAATAACGAAACAGGCTACAAAATATTATAATTCATATTTGTAATGATCCATAAAAACTGTAAGGACTATACTCATAGCTTAACTTATTTAAACATTTAGCTTTTAAATGTTCTATCAGGAGGGGTTGGCATGTAGCTTAGTCACCACTTGCAGTGCTGGTATACCATATTAGAACACCTGTTCAAGTGCCTTCTGCTCCACTTCTGATCCAGCTTCCTGCTAATATGCCTGGGAAAGCAACAGTAGACAGTCCAAATGTTTGAGTCTGCATAATCATGTGATAAACCCGGATAGAGCTCCTGACTACCGGCTATAGCCTGACCCAGAACTGGCTGCTGCGGCCCTTTGGGGAGTGATCCAGTGAACAGTAGACCTGTCACTCTCTCTTTACCACTCGGCTTTTCAAATAAATAAATAGATAAATAAGCAAGCAAATAAATAAAAATAGGAGAGAATTATTATTTACTGTTTTCCAAAACGTTCTGCTACAAATATATGAGATTTTTAAAAAGTTAACAGAAAATGCATATTATGAAAAAATGTCACATGGCTTCCAAATTTTTTCCCCAAACTAAATATCTCTCAAATACTGTTTTCCAAGAAATTTTGAAGCACTGTTACTTATTTTATAAGCAGTTGCGTGATAAGCACAAAGGATTCCTTCCAGAAGCGGCTATTAATCCGCTACCAACAATCCAGCATTAGACTGTAAGCCCCCTGAAGGCAGGAACCCCTCGGATCTGGCTGGGCACATTCAAGGCGCTGAGCCAGCCTTGCCAGTGAGCGGACTGGGCGGGGCGGCTCGGGGCCCCTCGCCTGCAGTGCCGCTCTCGCCCGGTGGGTGGCAGGCTCCGCATGCGCGGGCTCCGCCCGCAAGCCGGGAGCGAGCCGGGTCGCAAGCCAGCGACCTTCAACGTGGCCAACAGATCTCTCCTGTCCGTGAGGAGACCCAGGGGGAGTCCTGCCAGGCTTTGGGGACTCCTCAGGACTTCCCCTCAGAGACTGGGGCTGCTTGCCTGGATGAGAACGAGAAGAGACACCCTCACTCCCCGGAGTGCCCCTCAGGACAGGTAACCCCGCCTCAGGGCCCGGGAGGGGTCCTCCTCAGGGGACCGTGTTAGCGCCTGGGTTTGGCTGAGGAAAATAATACTGTTTTTTTTTTTTCCTCTCTTTTTAAAATTATCTGTACTTGAAAGGCAGAGAGAGAGAGAGAGAAGAGACAAAGAGTGTTTCATTCGCTGGGTCACTCCCCAAATGGGTGCAACCCGGGGCTGAGTAGGGTGGAAGCCAGGCAGTCTAACCAGCACTCACATGGGTTGTAATATCAGCCGCTTCACCCACCGCATCCAGTAACTAGCAATTATTGCTGCTAATACTTATTTAGCCTCTGCTCCCTATACGGTGCTGGCGCTGATATTTATTATTGCATTTAATCTTTTCCATGGCTTCCATGAAAGCAGAACTGTTATCCCCGTTTTACACATGAGGAAAAAGTAGCTCGGAGAAACAAAAACTGATTTTCAAGTTTGACAAAAGCGGTATTCAAATCTGCAGAAGTCTGTGTTTTCAACCAGTGTGCATTTTTCTGGCTTTACTTGAAAGGCAGATTTGCAGACAGAGGGAGAAACAGAGATAGAAAGATCATCCATCCACTGGTTCACTCCCCAAATGGCCGCAACAGCTAGAGCTGAGCTGGTTTGAAGCCAGGAGCCAAAGAGCTTTTTCCAGGTCTCCTGTGTGCGTACCACTAGGAGAAATATCTGCTTCAGACCATTGCTTCTTCTAGAACTAGGTAGAGTTCCTCTGCACTGACTCGTTGGCTTGGCTTGGCATTCAGGGCCTCCCTGGCAACTCCACCCCACTTACATCTCCACCGCAGTGGCCTCAGGTCTCCATCTTACATCAGCCTCTTCCCACCTCTGTCTCCAGCTCTTGTCCAGCTGTTCAATCTGTTGCCTTTTTTTCCCCCTTGTTTTAAGATTTATCTGTTTGGGAGCCCAGCGTAGTAGCCTAATGACTAAAGTCCTTGCCGTGCACGTACTGTACTGTTTCTAATCCCGGCGGCCCCGCTTCCCATCCAGCTCCCTGTTTGTGGCCTGGGAAAGCAGTAGAGGATGGCCCAAACCTTTGCGACCCTATATCCATGTGGAGACCTGGAAGAGGCTCCCAGATCTTGGCTTTGGATCGACTCAGCTCCGGCTTTTGCAGCTACTTGGGGAGTTTTTTAGCGGACAGAAATTCTTCCTCTCTGTCTCTCCTCCTCTCTGTATATTTGACTTTCCAAAACAAAATAAAATAAACCTTTAAAACAAAACAACAACAACAAAAAGATTTATCTGTTTGGGCCTGACACGATAACCTAGTGGCTAAAGTCCTCGCCTTGCATGTGCTGGGATTCCATATGGGTGTGGTTCATATCCCAGCTGCTCCACTTCCTATCCAGCTCCCTGATTATGGCTTAGGAAAGCAGTTGAGGGTGGTTAAAGGCTTTGGGACCCTGCACCTGCATGGGAGACCTGGAGGAAGCTCTTGGCTCCTGGCTTTGGATCAGCTCAAATCCAGCCATTGTGACCACTTGGGACGTGAATCAGTAGACTGAAGATCTTCCTCACTGTCTCTCCTCTCTGTATATCCAATGAAAATAATTTTAGAAAGTTTATAGAAATACTTATCTGTTTTTATTGGAAAGGTAAATTTATGTAGAGAAGGAGAGACAGTGAGAAAGATGTTCCCAAATGCTGCTGGGTCATTTCCCAAATGGCTGCCATAGCTGTTGCTGAACTGATCCAAAGCCAGGGGCCAGAAGCTTTTCCCAGGTCTCCCACACTGGTGCAGGATCCCAAGGCTTTGAGCCATCCTCTGCTGCTTTTCTTTTCTTTTTTTTTTTTTTTTAATTCATTAATTACATTGTATTATGTGACACAGTTTCATAGGTACTGGGATTCTCCCCACTCCTCCCCAAACCCTCCCACCATGGTGGATTCCTCCACCTTGTTGCATAACCACAGTTCAAGTTCAGTTGAGATTCCCTCATTGCAACTCTGCTGCTTTTCCAAGCCATGATCAGGGAGCTGGATGGAAAAGGAGCAGCCGGGACAAGTACTGGTGCCTGTGTGCCATCCCGGTGCTTGAGAAGGGAGGATTAGTCAAATGAGCCATTGTGCCATACCTCCACCTGTTGTCTCGGAGGCGCACTCTCCACTTTCCTACCCCCCAAACTCTGCCAGTTACTCTGTTTATGCGTTTCAATGTACCAGGTGTCATGACTGGTTGGTTCCATGGCCAGTGCTCCTACTACAGTAGTGATTTTAGGGATCACTTGTCATCACTTAGGTGGCCTTCTCTGCTGGTGCCACCTTCCATTCAGTCCCCAAGCCAGCAAACTAGGAGGCAGTCTTTTTCATCTTCTTTTTCCCACTCATGCATGTTCAACCGCCAAGTCCAATGAGTTCTATCTTTGAATCCCCTTAACAAATCTTCCTGTTGTGGAGGCACATCTCTGGCCCCTGGACTATTGCAGTGGCCTCCGGGCTGATCTCCCTTTACCCTCTCTTCTGTCAGTGTATTCTGCTCACAGCCACCCGGGTGACCCTTTCAAAGTGCAAATCTACCTAAACCACCTTCCTATTTTGAAAGCCATGCATGGCCACCTATTGCCCTTTGGACAAAGTGCAAACTCCTTAGTCTTACCTCCAGGGCCCAAACGGGTACTGGCCGTCTGTATCATAAGAACTGAGGGCAGGGCCCGGTGGCGTGGCCTAGAGGCTAAAGTCCTCGCCTTGAACGCCCCGGGAGCCCATGTGGGCGCCAGTTCTAATCCCAGCAGCTCCACTTCCCATCCAGCTCCCTGCTTGTGGCCTGGGAAAGCAGTCGAGGACGGCCCAATGCATTGGGACCCTGTACCCGTGTGGGAGACCCGGAAGAGGTTCCTGGTTCCCGGCTTCGGATCGGTGCAGCACCGGCCGTTGCGGCTCACTTGGGGAGTGAATCATCAGATGGAAGATCTTCCTCTCTGTCTCTCCTCCTCTCTGTATATCTGACTTTGTAATAAAATAAATCTTTAAAAAAAAAAAAAAAAAAAGAACTGAGGGCACTTGTGTGTCTGACATCTGCCAGCCCGTTCCATCTTCAGGGCCTTTCTTTGCTCTTGCTGCTTCCTCACTCTCACTTTCACTAACTTCTAAGGCCCCGTAAGAGCAGGGGCCTTCTCTCTCTTGCTCATCCCAGCAACACAAATCTTAATCAAGATTTTGTAAACTAGCTGACTTTGCTTCTTTAAGTTATGACAGAATGTTTGGATTCTTACTGTGCAATGTAGCATGTCACAGTTTGTTGTTTGTTTTGTTTTGGGGGAGAGAGGAGAGCTCTCACCCACGTTTTCACTCTCCAGATGCCTACAATGGCTGCAACTGGGCTAGACCAAAGCTGAGAACCAGGAACTCAATCCAGGTCTCCCATGTGATCTGCGGGAACTCAATTACTGGTGTCATCATCTGCTGGATTCCTGACTGTTGGATTTGGCCAGCCTGGCCTTGGCCTTTGCAGGTATTTGAGGAGCAAACCAGTGGCTGGAAGACTTTACTCTGTGTCTCTTACTCTCTCTATATAACTCTTTCATATAAGTAAATAGACTTAGAAAAAAAAAACCCTTCCAGATAGCATGTTAATTTTCTTCTTAGCGCAAATACTTTTTTTTCTTTGTTGTTTTTTGCTGAGATAGTAGGTGCCATCAGAATGGGCATGGGGGCAGCAGATTAAGCCACCACTTGGAACACCCATGTTCCATATTGGTATTCCTGGTTCAAATCCCAGCTGTCTACTCTTACATTCCAGCTACCCGCTGATGGTGGCCCCAGTACATGGTTCCTACCTCCCATGTGGAAGATCTGAATAGAGTTCCTGGCTTCTGGCTTTGACTTGACCCAGTCCTGGCTGTTGTGGGCATTTTGGGAGTGAACCAGTGGATGGAAGATCTCTACTTATCTCTGTCTCTGTTGCTGTGCTTTTCAAATCAATGGCAGATAAATAATTATTTTTTAAGTGGAAGTTAATTCTATTTTCAAAACAACTCTTTACAGGAATTAAGTACTTTGATTAGCTTCTTTTGCCAAAGGAAGAAACTGAGATATTAGAAGGTTAAGTAACATGTATCCAACAACAGATCATTGGGAAATGGCCATGCGAGGATGTAAATCTATGCTGACCTAAAGATGAGTCATCAAGGCTGACAATGAGACAGCATTAGGGTTGGCCACATCCCTTATTGGAGCTCCTGGGATGGAATCTTGGCTCCACTTCCCACCTGGCTTCCTGCCTGTGTTAACCTTGGGTAGCAGCAGGCGATGGCTCAAGTAGATCATGCCTCTCACTTGGGAGACTTGAGTTCCAGGCTCTAACTTTGCCCTGATCCAACACTGGCTGTTACAGACATTTGGAAAGTGAACCAGCACGTTGGAGATCTCTGTCTGCATCTTCATCTCACTACTTTTTGAAATAATGTGAAAACAACAAAGAATGCACCGTGAGTCATCCATAGTGGCCACGCCAGTTATTCCAGGAGGGACAGCATTTTCTGAAAGAGCAAGGATCTAAGAAGCAGGTGTTCTCTGGGTCACATTTCAAAGGAATTCTCCACTTATTCAGATGTCACCGTTGGCTGCTGAGCACTGGGGACTCCGCACTGAAGGACTTTGTTCAAACAAACAGAGGCTTTAGCTTTGACAATGGAGTTGAAAACCGCATCAGATCCAAGGATGGTCGGTCCGCCTCCCCCACCGTGTAGGAGGTGCCACCGTCCCTGGAGACCAGCTCTGATGTGCTCATTGGCCTGTTCTCTTCACACAAGGTGTGATGCAGCAGGTGCTTCCCTTTAGGCATTGCTTCTGTGAAGTCGCCCCTGAGTGCTGAGGCTGTGGCTCTCACAGCCCCTGGGAGCATGACTCTGCCAGGCCACTGTCCCTTGACCCTGCTCCTTACCTGTGAATTTAACACACTGCTTAGCACCAGCCTCATATACAGTTGCTGAATGAATGACTGTTAGCCTTAATGACATTCTGCAAATACAGGCATTTTGATTTTGAGAGGGCCATGTGACTGCATGAGGTTTCTAGGTCCCCTGGATGGGAGGTGAGAGAGTGTTGAGGTTCTGGAGTCCTCAGTGCTGCTTTGGAAACCAAGGACCCTACCTCGTTGGCTGGGCAGCAGGAGTAAGTTACTGAGCCTCAAAGCCTCAGTTTTCTCATCTGCATATCTATGATAGTAATGACCCTCCCTGCCTGTCTCCTGGGATGGGTACATGCCATCAAGCTCTCAGCACGGTGCCTGGCCCAGAGTTGAAGTCCAGAAACATCTGGGTCCAATTATTCTTATTAGCGTCATTATTATGGCTATCATCATCAGAGCCGGAAGGAAGTCAGACCCTTCCCCGACTCAGGGCTCCCTGGATCACCCTCTGCTGAGGAATCCACAGTGGGGCTTCAGAAGGATGGTCTGTGGACAGCTAGAAATACCCTGCAAGACTGTGTAGACTCATGTTTCTGACACCTTCAGCTGTCAGTTAACTGAACCGCGGGGAAACTGAGTCCAGGCAGGCAAGGAGCCCTGCTCCAGGTTTTTTTCTTTCTAAGATTTATTCATTTAAAAGGCCAGAGAAAGGAAAATGTGGAAGGAGATCTTCCATCTGCTGGTTCACTCCCCAAATGGCTGCAACAGTGAGAGCTGGGCCAGGCTGAATCCCGGAACTAGGAACTCCTCCTGGGTCTCCCGTGTAGGTGGCACGGTTCCAAACATGCAGGCTTTCCAGGAGCTGTCTTCCCAGGAGTATGAGCGGGGAGCTGTTTTGGAAGCAGGGCTGGAACCAACATTCCTATACAGCATGCTGGCATTGGGATTGCAAGTAGTGGCTTCACCCCCTGCACCACAACCCTCCGAGTTTCTAATTTCGTGCATTGCTCATTTTTTCAACCAAGCGCCAGAGATGTCCTGTGGACCTTGCTGTGCTTCAGGATGAACTAGACCACTGTGTAAATGTACTCCCCCTCCCTGCCCCAAGGCATCTCTACCTTGAAGGATAGGGACCTCAGGCTTTTATTCCAACTGCCTGGCCAGCACAGCCCCCTGGGGGTAGTTAGGCACCTCATGCGTTGCCTCTAAGCTCCCACTGAGGACCTGACACCCTGCTTTCCTCGAAGCCCTCCTTCTAGCCCTTCTGACCTCCCCTTAGCCCCCTCACCTCCCACCCTGCTCCGCCCCATCCTGAGACTCACTTTAGGATTGTCTGCTGCCCGATGACATACACTTGAACATGCTTTCTCTGCTGTTGAGTTCTGTGCCAACATTAGGGCTAATTGGCAGGAGAGAGAGCCATCATCAATATGTACCTGGCCAATGTACAATGCCCCCCAGCATTGCATTGCAGCAGGTGACCTGGGACACCCACATCCTGTATCTTTCGACCCAGCTCCCTACTAGTGTGCCGAGGAAGACTGTGGATGATGGCGCAAATATTTGTATCCAGTCTACCCAGATGGGAGACTTGAATGAAGATTCTTTTTTTTTTCATTTTTTAGTTTTATTTATTTTTTTCTTTTATTATTATTATTATTTATTACATTGCAGTATGTGACACAGTTTTATAGGTACTGGGATTCCCCCACCCCTCTCCAAACCCTCCCCCCATGGTGGATTCCTCCACTTTGTTGCATTACCACAGTTCAAGTTCAGTTGAGATTCTTTCATTGCAAGCATCTACCAAGCATAGAGTCCAACATCTTATTTTCCAGATAAATTCAACGGCTTGTTGGGGAGACCATCTCTGGTTTGAAGGTAGAGCCGGCAGAGTATTATCCCGATCAATTAAAAGCCCCAACATAACATCAGCAACAATTTATAACGTTATGGAATTAATTCACATAGTAATGAGTCACCAATATGTTAAAAAAAATGCAAGTTCTTAACCACATCCTATGACTTCTTCATTGACATTTCAATTTTAGTTTATATACAACCGGGTTCTAAACATCTTAAAATGGCTATAGATTACTATTCAGCTGTCTCGTGTCTATTTTAATTATAGTATTTAGCATTTTATAGCGTTGAAGCATAATTTTGCTGAACCTGGCTTTTTTTCGGGTAGTCTAGATTGGCTTATAACTCTAACAATACATATGTCAACAGTTTAGGTGCAGAACAGTTTTAGGAGGGGTGTGCAGAGAAATCTTCAATACCCTAGTGAGGAGTAGCTAATCTTTGTGTCCCACCTAGTAAGGTTTAAACGCTGGCCGTTTCCTGTCTGATTCTAAGCTTTGCTTGTTGTTCTCTATCTATTCTAGATTTTTTGTTTGTTTCTTTGTTTTGAGGGGTTTCTGGAGTGATCCTGATGGTCATTGCCAGAGAGGGTGGGGACCCAAAGTTGGAACCAAATGAGGACCAGAGAAAGCTCCCCTCCCTAGTCCTGAAGGAAGTTTATTGTTCTTCTGTTTCTGCGGACTGCTCAGGGCTCTTGGCTGTTGTTCTGTATCCTTGGATCCTGTGAGGAAGGATTTGGACTTCTTCCATCCCGTGTGATAGAGGAATGAAGATTCTTGCTCCCAGTTTTGAGGCCTTACCTTGGAGCCTGAGCTGGACCTAATGGTTGAGTACCCTCCCCTCCCCCACCTTCAGGAATTATATGAACCTCCCAACCCCAACCCCACTGAGTTCTAGTTTGGGGTTCATTCCATTTTCCTCTTCAAAACTTTTAAAATTCATTTCTTAAGGAGCAAGCACTCCATTCATTGGTTCACTCCCCTCAAAGGCTGAAGCCGGAGCTTAGTCCGGATTGCCACATGGCTGGTGGGAATTCGACTGCCTATTCTGTGTTGGAAGTTGGAGACAGAATTGAAGTCAAGTACTGAACCCAGAGATACAATCACCAGCCCCAACACCTGTTCTTAGGTGAGGCTTCTCAGATGGCCCTGGTGGTCCAGATTTTTAGATGCTCTTCTCCTTCTCCACCCAATACTCCTCCATGATGCAAGCCACACCTGACCCAGCTACCTCAATAATACATGACAACAGTTTGTTTCTCATTTCTACTGTACCTACCAAGGACTAGCTGGGGTTTTATGAGGTATTGTTCTTTTCTCTGAAAAATAAGGTTTATGTTTGCAGCAGTTTGAGATCTCTGGCCATAGGGAGAAGGTTGCAGAGATTTCCCATGACTCCTCTGTTCCTCCTCGTGCACAGCCTCTTCCGCCATCAAAACCCACTCCAGAATATGGTCATTACAGTGGATGATCCTGCACTGTTATGTCATAATCATCCAAAGTTGACTTTCCATATGTGTTCATTTTTGGCATTGAGCCTTCCATAAGGCTGTACACCGACTGTACCGGTGAAATTTTTTTAACCTTTCCGAATCATGCAGCTGTACTTAGAGACTCCCGGTTTCCTTTCCCACTCATGTTTGGCTTGTTGGTGATACACCATCACATGGCAAAGAGAGCTCCCGTCAGCTAGTCCACGGGGCTGGGAACTCACTTCATGTCACAACTCAGTTACTTGGGTGATCGCTGCTGTTGCTTCCCAGGGTGGCACTGGCAGGAAGTTGGAGGCAGGAACTGGAGCTGGGCATCGAACCCAGGCTCTCCAACATGGGATGTGTGGGCTAACCACTAAGCTGTGTGTACTGGAAATGACTGACAGAGGAGAACCAAATCTGTTGATTCTTGATGTGACGCAGTCACATCTGGAGTCAGTAGAAATCAGTGGTTGATCATAATGGAGACGAACTTGCCAAGTACTGTGGGCATCGCATCATTCTGGATTTTGCAATAGGCAGGGGAAAATATTGAGACCATGATCAACTCTGCTGAGTTCTTCATCCAGAACGCTATTTCTCTGAGCAGCTGAAGGGACAGTTTACTCTGTCTTTTACATATTCATGCATTCTGAGTACTTTTTTTTTAAAAGATTTATTATTATTGGAAAGCCGGATATACAGAGAGGAGGAGAGACAGAGAGGAAGATCTTCCATCCGTTGTTTCACTCCCCAAGTGAGCCGCAACGGGCAGGTGCGCGCCGATCCGAAGCCAGGAACCAGGAACCTCTTCTGGGTCTCCCACACGGGTGCAGGGTCCCACAGCTTTGGGCCGTCCTCAACTGCTTTCCCAGGCCACTAGCAGGGAGCTGGATGGGAAGTGGAGCTGCCGGGCTGAGCACTTTTTTTTGCACTTTGAAAGTAATTAATTTTTTTCTTGCAAGACTAGCTTAAGAGGTTGGCGTTGTGGTCCAGTAGATTAGTATGATGTCGACATTCCCACATCAGCACTGGTTCGAGTCCTGGCTATTCCACTTGCCATTCAGTTTCCTGTAAAAGCACCTGGGAAAGCAGCCAAGTGCCCGGGCCCCTGCCATCCAGGTGGGAGACCCAGTTGGAGTTCTGACTCCTGGCTTCAACATGGCATGACCCTGGCCATTGCAGTCATGAGAGGAGGGGGAGATTGAACCAACAGAGGGAAACATCTTTCTTTTCCTTTTCCCCTCTCTCTGCTGCTCTTTCAAATAAATAAAATAGATCTTAAAAAGAGAAAAGACTGGGCCGAGTGCTATAGCTTAGCAGTTAAAGTCCTTGCCTTGAATGCAACGGGATCCCATATGGGCGCCCATCTAGCTCCCTGCTTGTGGCCTGGAAATGCAGTCAAGGACAGCCCAAAGCCTTGGGACCCTATATCCATGTGGAGACCTGGAAGAAGCTCCTGACTCCTGGCTTCGGCTCGGCTCGGCTTCGGCCATTGTGCTCACTTGAGGAATGAATCAATGGACAGATCTTCCTCTCTGTATATCCGACTTTCCAATAAAAATAAATAAATCTTTAAAAAAAAGAGAGAAAGAAGAGACTGTAGGGTAGTATATCCCACGTGCTAACCAAACTATGCTAGACTTTAAATTCCTCGAATCAAGCCTATTGTATGTGGCTGGACGTGACATAACACGCCTAATTGGGATAATGACAGTGGGGAAAGCTTGGTATTAGGCTGTGGCTCTCAAACATGCTCCAGGACCAGAGCAGCAGCATCACCCTGGCACTTGTTAAAAATGTACATTCTTGAGCTCCACCCAAGTCCTCTGCTCCAGAGCTGCTGGGGGGTGGGGCCAGTGCTGTGTGTTGGAACAAGCCTTCTAGAGAATTCTGATCCCTCAAGTCAGCAGATGTTCCCATCTCCAGCTTCCCAAGGAGGACACTGTGTGCCCTTTGACAAGTAACTGCCCCTCTCTGGACCTGTGTCCTCTCAACCAGCCTTACAGAATGATAGGGAAGATTAAATGAGATGCCACTCAGGAAGTACAGAGCAGAGAGCTGCTGCCTGTCAGGGGTCGTTACTATTGTGATTCATAGGACTGTTTTTGCTAGGAATTTTTTTTTAAGATATATTTTTTTTTATTGGAATGTGAGATATACAGAGAGGAGAAGAGACAGAGAGAAAGATCTTCCATTTGCTGATTTACTCCCCAAGTTGGCCACAATGGCTGGAGCTGAGCCTATCCGAAGCCAGGAGCTTCTTCTGGGTCTCCCACGCGGGTTCAGGGTCCCAAGGCTTTGGGCCGTCCCTGCCTGCTTTCTCAGGTCACAAGCAGGGAGCTGGATGGGAAGTGGGGCTGCTGGGATTGAAACCGGCACGTGCAAGGCGAGGACTTTAGCCACTAGGCTATCATGCTGGGCCCGCTAGATATGTTCTTAACATTATTACTAGGCATTCATGATTGGTAGCTCTGATGGAGGTGAAAATACATTTGGAAGGAAGAAAAGATGTTAGAGAACTTGAAATGTTTATGAGGCACCCCTTGAGTCCCCCAAATAAAGTATAAGTCATTGCTATTCTATTCCCTACCCACTTCGCAGATGTGGAGACTGAGGGTTGGTGAGGCTGAACAGCAACTAGGAAGTAGCAGAGCTGAGACCTGATCCACCCCCAGGGAGTCTCAAACAAATGCAGACAGACTGCACAATCCTTCATGTCTCCTACGCCTCCCCTTCCCCAAAAGCCCCATCTGTCCTCTGAGACTGGCTGTTTCTACTACCCTGGGATTCCCTGCTGGGCTCACGGCAGGACTGTCTTCTTAGGGCTCTAGGACTCAGAGAAGTCAGGCCTTTCCATTCATGTGTGCAGGGCTTGCCTGGTTCTGTTCCCCTCCCGTTTCTGGTGCCTGGGACACTTGCCAAACCCCAAACAACACAGGCATGATTCCCTTTGAGACCTGAGAAAGGAACTCATCAATGCATTTACTCATGAATGTACCAGCCATTTCACCTGCTATGTGCCAGAAACTAGGGATACAGATGAGTGAAACAGACATGCCCAGAAGGTGACTGTTTACAAGGAGGACACATAGAATGAGGGTGCCTGTCTTTTTTGAGGGGGAGGGAGCAGGGAATGCAGCTGCTGGTTACAAGCATTTTAAAGCTAGGTTTATTAATTTTCACTTATGGGAGGGCGGGAGAGATCTTTCACTGACTGATTCACTCCCCAAGTGCCCACAACATCTGGGCCTTCCAAGTTGGTGGCATGGACCCAAGGACTTGAGCCAATTGCAGCTGCCTCTGGATCTCATTAGCAGAGGGCTGGATCAGAAGCAGGGTGGGACTGGATACTGGGCACTCTGCTATGGGCAGTGGATGTCCCAGGCTGCAGTGCCCGCTCCTGGTGCAGGGATTGGGAGAGGGAAAGAGTGGGTGGGAGGTCTCTATTTGTTTCTGTTTCCTTCTTTCTCGGCACCTTTTGAATTGAGAAGAGAGGAAAGGAGAAGGGAGAGTTGGGGAGGGGATGGGAAAGGAGGAAAGGGGAGAAGAGAGGAGTTGTATGAAGCCAGTGGAGCTGTGGAACACCTTGTATAGAGCCCCCATCCCCGTTTTTATTTTTGTTTTTGTTAGTGGCTTTGATAAACGCAGCCCCATTCACAGCCAAGGCTGGGAGTGTCCTTCACACCTGCCTGCACACCCTTTCCGGAGGCCCAGCCTTCCCCTCATTCGCTGTGTGATCCTCTCGGAACCTTGACTCCTCCATCCAGATGTGGGGCCCACGTCTGGCGGGCACATAGTAAGCACTCAAAAAATTCAGGTTCCGCAAGCGTGTCCTTAGAACAGCTTTCCACACTCTTCTCCTTCCTGGTCTTCTCTTCATGGTTCTCTCTCTCTCTCTAACACACACAAAGACATTTTTGAAGCCTCTTGTCTCTTGTTTCTCAGTGAGGTTTTATTTCTAGGCCGTGCCTCATTGTGAATGTGAAAAGGAGAAAGCCAAGGCCCTGCGTAGACCTTTCATGTGTAAATCAGCCCGGGCCAGGAGCACGGGGTCACCAGGAGGGGGATTTCACTCTTAATTACTCCGAGAGAAAGCCGGCTGGAGGGAGGCCTGGCCCTGGGCCCCTTGCTCCCCTGGCTGGGGAAGTGGCTGCCTCTCCCCTGCCTTGGCCGGCCTGAGCTGAGGCAGGCGCGTCCTGGGCCTGGCCTTGGACTTCTGCTGAAGCCCGGCCAAGGCCGAGGCGCAGGTGTCTCCTGGGAACAGGGCCCCAAGTGAGCTACTGTGAGGGCGTGACGCTGGGGTGCGGAACGAGGGCACAAAGCTTGGCAGAATGGGAGGAAGTCTGGGATGATGGGGTACAGGGCCCGGGAGGGGGATGGAATTAGAAAAAAAAAAATATATATATATATATATATATATATTTTTTTTTTTTTTCCCTCTAAAGCTCTTTTCTTTTCTAAAGCTTCTTTTCTTCTCCAGTGTGAAAAGAAAACAGATGAAAAGATGCTTTAGGATAAAAAGCATGGCTTTTAGGATTTTTATTCAGGGGATGAGTTTGGAGTGGAGGCAGGACACATTATTCACATTTTCTTTACCCATGTCTTCACCTTCGACTTACTACAATGACAGTGTGTTGCATTTTGTCCTTAATTTTCAAAAGTTTATTTTGTTTTCATATTCACTAATACCCAGAAAATGAAAATATAATTCACCCATGGTCCTGCCCTCCCCAAATTACTTTTAATATTTTGGTAAATTACTTTTGATAATTTTTTTAAGTGCCAAGTTGTTTTGACTTTATCTGTGTTTGCTTATTTTGCACACTTACAGGGCATACTTTTGGTACAATTTAACATGTTGGGTTTGTTTTTTTCCATTTCTTTTCCTCTTCATATTTTTTTTTAAGATTTATTTATTTTTATTACAAAGTCAGATATACACAGAGGAGGAGAGACAGAAAGGAAGATCTTCCATCCGATGATTCACTCCCTAAGTGACCACAACAGCCGGTGCTGCGCCGATTCGAAGCCGGGAACCAGGAACCTCCTCTGGGTCTCCCATGTGGGTGCAGGGTCCCAGAGCCTTGGGCCATCCTCGACTGCCCTCCCAGGCCACAAGCAGGGAGCTGGATGGGAAGTGGAGCTGCCGGGATTAGAACCGGTGCCCATATGGGATCCTGGCGCGTTCAAGGGGAGGACCCTAGCCACTAGGCCACGCCGCCGGGCCCTAATACACACAGCACTGAGCCCTAGCAATTGCACATCCAAAAGTTTGTTTTGCCCGTATATTCACATGAAGGTACTTGGTAGAAACAGATTTCTTGCTTGTAGTGGTTGTTAAAAGCAAAGGCCAGAAACAACCGTGATGGCCATCAACAGGGGATTAATGAAGTGAACCATAAGATAACATTACAGCGGAATGCTTTGTTGTCATTGAAGAACATGTCATACATGCAAAGATATCCAGTAATTTGTATTATATTGAATAACAAAACAAGTCCCCAAATAAATTGCCTGATTCTGTATTTCCTAAATTAATAATCCCAACTAAATGTAAATACACAGAAGATTTGTAGAAAAACACACATAAAAGTGATAACAGTTATATTTGGGGAAGGAATGTAAGGGGTAAAGAATGATCAAGAATTTGTACTCAGGCTCTGGCATTGTGGTGCAGTGGGTCAAGCCACCATTTGGTGTGCTTGTAATCGATAGGGGAATGCCCAATGAAGTCCAGGCTGCACCTGGAAGACAATGGATGATGGCTCAAGTACTTGGGTCCTTACCACCTACATGGGAGACCTGATGGAATTTTCGGTTACTACTTTGGCTTGGCCCAGTATTGGCTGCTGCAGTCACTTGGAAAGTAAACCAGGGCTGGAAGAATTTTTTTCTGTCACTCTGTTTATCAAGTAGATTAAAATAAGCACTTAACCAATAATAATAATAATTTTTGATCTCATCTTTTATCTTTGTGATCAAAAATTTTAAAATGAATTTATTTGAAAAGCAGAATTACAGAGAGGGAAAGAGAGAGACATCTCCCATCTGCTGGTTCATTCCCCAGGTGGCCACAATGGCCAGGGCTGGGTCAAGGCAAAGCCAGGAGCCAGGTGCTTCTTTTAGGTCTCCCTCATGAATGCAGAGGCCCAAGGTCTTCATTGCTTTCTCAGTCCATTAGCAGGGACCTGGATCAGAAACAGAGCAGCTGGGACTCAAACTGGTACCCATGTGGGATGCTGGTGCCACAGGTGAAGGGTAATTGTGCTACTTCACCATGCCAGTCCCCTAGCATGGAATTTTAACCCCGGCTGCTCAGTTCCCTTTTAATGTGCCTGGGAAAGTAGTGAAAGATGGCCTGAGTGTTTGACCCCCTGACACCCACACGGGAGATGTGGGCAGAGTACGGGCTGCTAGCTTCAGCCTGCTCAGCCCAACCAATGTGACTATTTGGGGAGTGAACAAGCAGGTGGAAGATTTCTCCCTTTATCACTCTGCCTGTCAAATAAATAAATATCCCTTAAATACCATCCCAAACAACCACTATTAACAACTTCTGGTTTTCTCTCTAAATACATGTTGTAACCAAAAAAAATGCAACTAGAACAATATAACAGACATGAATTCATTACAGAAAAGTTAGAAAGTAAATACCACTCAAACCTTTCTGTTAGGATAGTATTTACATTTTAGCATATAAATTGGATATTTTCTACACAATTTTCTCTGGGAAATTAATTTTGGTCTTTTCTTAACACTATTTCTTCTACATATATGAATTTGTGCTTTACTTTTATTCATGTGATATTTTACTATGCTTTTCCATGTTTTTTCTCTCTCTCTCTTTTTAAAAGATTATTTTTACTCGAAAAACAGATTTACAGAGAGGAGAGACAGAAAAATATCTTCCATCTGCTGGTTTACTCCCCAAGTGGCCACAATGGCCAGAGCTGAGCCGATCTGAAGCCAGGAGCCAGGAGCTTCTTCCGGGTGTGTCATGCGGGTTCAGGGTCCCAAGGTTTTGCTTCCTGAAGCCATTAAGCAGGGAGCTGGATGGCAATTAGAGCAGCTGAAACACAAACTGGCGTCCATATGGTATCCTGGTGTGTGCAAGGCAGGATTTAGCCACTGAGCTATTGCACTGGGCCTTTTTTTTTAAGTGTTTTCATAAACATTTTGCAAGTATAATTTTAGTTGTCTTTAAAGATTCATTTGTTTTCGGAGGGAGGTGAGGGGGTGTGCAGATACCTCTGCAGCAGAAGGAGCTGTTGTAATCCCCTCCTCTGTTTTGCATGGTAACCAGTAAAGCCGTTCATACTTGCAAAAAAAAACAAAAAAGATTCATTTGTTAGGGTTACAGAGAGAAGCAGACAGAGATCTTCTATATGCTGAATCACTCCCCAGTGGCAACAACGGACAGGGCTGAGCCAGGAGCCTTGCCTAGGTCTTCTGGGTCTCCTACATGGGTTTAGGGTCCCAAAGCTTTGGGCCATCCTCGACTGCTTTCCCAGGCCACAAGCAGAGAGCTGGATGGGAAGTGGGCCTGCTGGGACACGAACCAGCGTCTATCTGATATCCCAGCACTCGAAGGCGGAGGATTTAGCCAATAGAGCCATTGAATCAGGCCTCCAAGCAATTCTTTACTTAAACATTCCCCTGCTAATGAAGTGCTACACTGCTTCCAAGTATTTGCAATGATGAATAGCTCTGATGAATATTTTATACTTCCATTTTTCTCCTTCTCAGTTGACATCCTTAGATCTCAGCAGTAGTTAGTGGGCATTGCCAATTCATTTCTCATAAGACTCACACTTCTGTTTTATTTTTATTTGTTTATTTCTGTATTGATGGAGAGGTCGACATGCAGAGACAAATCTGTCTGCTGGTTTACTCCCCAAGTAGCCGCAGTTGCAGAGACTGGTCCAGGCTGAAGCCAGAAACCCTAACTCAATCCAGGTCTCCCCTGGGTCTCAGGGGCTCTCAATCAGGATGCATGAGCAGGAAACCAGAGGAGAGGCAGAGCAGCTGGGAGTGGAACTTGAGACTGGAATACGGAATGTGGGTGTCCCTGCATGGACAGAAAGTGAGGCCCAGAAAGGGAGTGTGACTATCCAAAGACAGGAAAGAGTGTTTTCCCAGCCATCCTCTATTGTCTGGTCTCAGGGTGCTAATCTAGGGGCTCAGGAGCTATAGACACTTCCCAATGCTGCTTTAGAAAATCTGCCAGGGGAGCTTTTGGGCTCCAGGAAGACTCAGAGCCTCTCAGAAACACAGTCACCTCCAGGGCTGGGTGTTGCCTGTCCGTCATAAAAAAAGGAAAAGAAAAAAAGGAAATAGCAGTTAGGCAGCCACATGCCCAGACATGGAGGGACTCTGGCAGCCCTGGTGCATGTTCAGCCATGGCCATTCCATAGTTAGCAGTGTGGAGAGGAGAGAAGGAAAATGCCTGAGGAGAGGATTCTGAAGGAAAACTGCAACAACAACAAAAAAATTTAAGCAGCAAAGAGGGGCATGGTGCCTGGGTAAAGGGAATTAGGTATCAATTGGTCTGTGTGGGTGAAACAGCCTGAGTTCTGGCCTGAGTTCCGGCTTCACAAGGTGGGATGTCCAGCTGCAGCCTATGTGTTCTGTTCGTGAGCACACAGGGAGGCTCTCCTCAGAGCTGGTCAACCTGGGCTTCTGTCATTGCCTCAGCGATCCCCTCCAGTCACATCGTCTCTTAGCTGAAGGCTGATCTGCCTTCCTCCACTAGGTGCTGAGTGGTGCCTTCTGCAAATGTGGACCCAGATCTGATGCCAAAGGTGGAAAGGCAACTAGTACGATGAAAAATTCCAAGACCAGGATACTAGGTATCACCCACATTCATCTATGCATCTATCCACCCTCTCATTCTTCCCACACATCCATCCATTCATCTATCCACTGATATACTGACTTTTCCGCCCATCCGCTTACCCATCCACCTACCCATACAGACATCATTAATCTTTCCGTTCATCTATCTTCTGTCCATTCTTCCATCCATGCGTCCACCCACCCATCCACCCATTCATCCACATATGTCAGTCTATTGGTCTCCATCCTTCTATGATTCATTGATTCCTGGATAGCTATCATCTATGTGAACACTAACCACTAATCATAGGGGCATGTGAATTAAGACTGTGAGTTCTGAAATCCAGTTTTCTGAGTTTGAATCCTAATTCTTCACTCCGTACCCCATACAAGCTGTGTGACCTGAAGGAAATTACTTAGACTCCCTCTGCCTTAATTTCTTCATCTGAGGAGTGCAGGTGACAGTATTATTTATCTGCCTCCTATGGTTGTGAACATTACATGAGTTAATCCATTTGAAGTACATAAAAGAGAAGCACTGTTTGGCACAGTGCTTCAGACACCACCTGAAGAGCCAGTGCAATGGTGTAGCAGGCTAAATCCTCTGTCTGTAGTGCCAGGATCTCATATGGGTTCTGGTTCTAGTCCTGTCTGTTCTACTTTCTATCCAGCTCCTTGCACATGGCCTAGGAAAGCAGTAGAGGCTGGTCCTTGTGCTCCTGCACTCATTTAGGAGATCTGGAAGAAGCTCTAGGCTCCTGGCTTCAGACCAGTCCAACTCCAGCC